>NW_028270162.1:3752545-4352545 GCF_037043375.1 Chiloscyllium plagiosum | reverse complement strand
TATTAGTGGGTACGCTGGTATTTGGAGTCTTTGATTATTAGAGGGTACACTGGTATTTGGGGTCTGTGATTATTAGAGGGTACGCTGGTATTTGGGGTCTGTGATTATTAGAGGGTACGCTGGTATTTGGCTCTGTGATTATTAGAGGGTACGCTGGTATTCGGGGCCTGTGATTATAGAGGGTACGCTGGTATTTGGGGGTCTGTGATTATAGAGGGTATGCTGGTATTTGGGGTCTGTGATTATTAGAGGGTACGCTGGTATTCGGGGCCTGTGATTATCGAGGGTACGCTGGTATTTGGGGTCTGTGATTATTAGACGGTACGCTGGTGTTTGGGGTCTGTGATTATTAGAGGGCACGCTGGTATTTGGGTTCTGTGATTATTAGAGGTTACGTTGGTATTTGGAGTCTTTGATTATTAGAGGGTACGCTGGTATTTGGGGTCTGTGATTATTAGAGGGTACGCTGGTATTTGGGGTCTGTGATTATAGAGGGTACGCTGGTATTTGGGGTCTGTGATTATTAGAGAGTACTCTGGTATTTGGGGTCTGTGATTATTAGAGGGTACGCTGGTATTTGGGGTCTGTGATTATTAGAGGGTACGCTGGTATTTGGGGTCTGTGATTATTAGAGGGTACGCTGGTATTTGGGGTCTGTGATTATTAGAGGGTACGCTGGTATTCGGGGCCTGTGATTATAGAGGGTACGCTGGTATTTGGGGGTCTGTGATTATAGAGGGTACGCTGGTATTTGGGGTCTGTGATTATTAGAGGGTACGCTGGTATTCGGGGCCTGTGATTATAGAGGGTACGCTGGTATTTGGGGTCTGTGATTATTAGACGGTACGCTGGTGTTTGGGGTCTGTGATTATTAGAGGGCACGCTGGTATTTGGGTTCTGTGATTATTAGAGGGTACGCTGGTGTTTGGGGTCTGTGATTATTAGAGGGTACGCTGGTATTTGTGGTCTGTGATTATTAGAGGGTACGCTGGTATTTGGGGTCTGTGATTATTAGAGGGTACGCTGGTATTTGGGGTCTGTGATTATAGAGGGTACGCTGGTATTTGGGGTCTGTGATTATTAGAGGGTACGCTGGTATTTGGAGTCTTTGATTATTAGAGGGTACGCTGGTATTTGGGGTCTGTGATTATTAGAGGGTACGCTGGTATTTGGGGTCTGTGATTATAGAGGGTACGCTGGTATTTGGGGGTCTGTGATTATAGAGGGTACGCTGGTATTTGGGGTCTGTGATTATTAGACGGTACGCTGGTGTTTGGGGTCTGTGATTATTAGAGGGCACGCTGGTATTTGGGTTCTGTGATTATTAGAGGGTACGCTGGTATTTGGAGTCTTTGATTATGAGAGGGTACGCTGGTATTTGGGGTCTGTGATTATTAGAGGGTACGCTGGTATTTGGAGACTTTGATTATTAGAGGGTACGCTGGTATTTGGGGTCTGTGATTATTAGAGGGTACGCTGGTATTTGGGGTCTGTGATTATTAGAGAGTACTCTGGTATTTAGGGTCTGTGATTATTAGAGGGTACGCTGGTGTTTGGGGTCTGTGATTATTAGAGAGTACTCTGGTATTTGGGGTCTGTGATTATTAGAGGGTACGCTGGTATTTGGGGTCTGTGATTATTAGAGGGTACGCTGGTATTTGGGGTCTGTGATTATTAGAGGGTACGCTGGTATTTGGGGTCTGTGATTATTAGAGGGTACGCTGGTATTCGGGGCCTGTGATTATAGAGGGTACGCTGGTATTTGGGGGTCTGTGATTATAGAGGGTACGCTGGTATTTGGGGTCTGTGATTATAAGAGGGTACGCTGGTATTCGGGGCCTGTGATTAATGAGGGTACGCTGGTATTTGGGGTCTGTGATTATTAGAGGGTACGCTGGTATTTGGGGTCTGTGATTATAGAGGGTACGCTGGTATTTGGGGTCTGTGATTATTAGAGAGTACTCTGGTATTTGGGGTCTGTGATTATTAGAGGGTACGCTGGTATTTGGGGTCTGTGATTATTAGAGGGTACGCTGGTATTTGGGGTCTGTGATTATTAGAGGGTACGCTGGTATTTGGGGTCTGTGATTATTAGAGGGTACGCTGGTATTCGGGGCCTGTGATTATAGAGGGTACGCTGGTATTTGGGGGTCTGTGATTATAGAGGGTACGCTGGTATTTGGGGTCTGTGATTATTAGAGGGTACGCTGGTATTCGGGGCCTGTGATTATCGAGGGTACGCTGGTATTTGGGGTCTGTGATTATTAGACGGTACGCTGGTGTTTGGGGTCTGTGATTATTAGAGGGCACGCTGGTATTTGGGTTCTGTGATTATTAGAGTTTACGCTGGTATTTGGAGTCTTTGATTATTAGAGGGTACGCTGGTATTTGGGGTCTGTGATTATTAGAGGGTACGCTGGTATTTGGAGTCTTTGATTATTAGAGGGTACGCTGGTATTTGGGGTCTGTGATTATTAGAGGGTACGCTGGTATTTGGGGTCTGTGATTATAGAGGGTACGCTGGTATTTGGGGTCTGTGATTATTAGAGAGTACTCTGGTATTTGGGGTCTGTGATTATTAGAGGGTACGCTGGTATTTGGGGTCTGTGATTATTAGAGGGTACGCTGGTATTTGGGGTCTGTGATTATTAGAGGGTACGCTGTTATTTGGGGTCTGTGATTATTAGAGGGTACGCTGGTATTCGGGGCCTGTGATTATCGAGGGTACGCTGGTATTTGGGTTCTGTGATTATTAGAGGGTACGCTGGTATTTGTGGTCTGTGATTATAGAGGGTACGCTGGTATTTGGGGTCTGTGATTATTAGAGGGTACGCTGGTATTTGGGGTCTGTGATTATAGAGGGTACGCTGGTATTTGGGGTCTGTGATTATCAGAGGGTACGCTGGTATTCGGGGCCTGTGATTATAGAGGGGACGCTGGTATTTGGGGGTCTGTGATTATTAGAGGGTACGCTGGTATTTAGGGTCTGTGATTATTAGAGGGTACGCTGGTGTTTGGGGTCTGTGATTATTAGAGGGTACGCTGGTATTTGGGGTCTGTGATTATAGAGGGTACGCTGGTGTTTGGGGTCTGTGATTATTAGAGGGTACGCTGGTATTTGGGGTCTGTGATTATTTGAGGGTACGCTGGTATTTGGAGTCTTTGATTATTAGAGGGTACGCTGGTATTTGGGGTCTGTGAGTATTAGACGGTACGCTGGTATTTGGGGTCTGTGATTATTAGAGGGTACGCTGGTATTTGGAGTCTTTGATTATTAGAGAGTACGCTGGTATTCGGGGTCTGTGATTATTAGTGGATACGCTGGTATTTGGAGTCTTTGATTATAGAGGGTACGCTGGTGTTTGGGGTCTGTGATTATTAGTGGGTACGCTGGTATTTGGAGTCTTTGATTATTAGAGGGTACACTGGTATTTGGGGTCTGTGATTATTAGAGGGTACGCTGGTATTTGGGGTCTGTGATTATAGAGGGTACGCTGGTATTTGGGGTCTGTGATTATAGAGGGTACGCTGGTGTTTGGGGTCTGTGATTATTAGAGGGTACGCTGGTATTTGGAGTCTTTGATTATTAGTGGGTACGCTGGTATTTGGAGTCTTTGATTATTAGAGGGTACACTGGTATTTGGGGTCTGTGATTATAGAGGGTACGCTGGTATTTGGGGTCTGTGATTATAGAGGGTACGCTGGTGTTTGGGGTCTGTGATTATTAGTGGGTACGCTGGTGTTTGGAGTCTTTGATTATAGAGGGTACGCTGGTGTTTGGGGTCTGTGATTATTAGAGGGGACATTGGTATTTGGGGTCTGTCATTATTTGAGGGTACGCTGGTATTTGGGGGTCTGTGATTATTAGAGGGTACGCTGGTATTTGTTGGTCTGTGATTATTTGAGGGTACGCTGGTATTCGGGGCCTGTGATTATTAGAGGGTACACTGGTATTTGGGGTCTGTGATTATTAGAGGGTACGCTGGTATTCGGGGGTCTGTGATTATTAGAGGGTACGCTGGTATTCGGGGGTCTGTGATTATTAGAGGGTACGCTGGTGTTTGGGGTCTGTGATTATTAGAGGGTACGCTGGTATTCGGAGGTCTGTGATTATAGAGGGTACGCTGGTATTTGGAGTCTTTGATTATTAGAGGGTACGCTGGTATTTGGGGGTCTGTGATTATTAGAGGGTACGCTGGTGTTTGGGGTCTGTGATTATTAGAGGGTACGCTGGTGTTTGGGGTCTGTGATTATAGAGGGTACGCTGGTATTTGGGGTCTGTGATTATTAGAGGGTACGCTGGTATTCGGGGGTCTGTGATTATAGAGGGTACGCTGGTATTTGGAGTCTTTGATTATTAGAGGGTACGCTGGTATTTGGGGTCTGTGATTATTAGAGGGTACGCTGGTATTTGGGGTCTGTGATTATTAGAGGGTACGCTGGTATTTGGGGTCTGTGATTTTCGAGGGTACGCTGGTATTTGGGGTCTGTGATTATTAGAGGGTACGCTGGTGTTTGGGGTCTGTGATTATTAGAGGGTACGCTGGTATTTGGGGTCTGTGATTATAGAGGGTACGCTGGTATTCGGAGGTCTGTGATTATAGAGGGTACGCTGGTATTTGGAGTCTTTGATTATTAGAGGGTACGCTGGTATTTGGGGGTCTGTGATTATTAGAGGGTACGCTGGTGTTTGGGGTCTGTGATTATTAGAGGGTACGCTGGTGTTTGGGGTCTGTGATTATAGAGGGTACGCTGGTATTTGGGGTCTGTGATTATTAGAGGGTACGCTGGTATTCGGGGGTCTGTGATTATAGAGGGTACGCTGGTATTTGGAGTCTTTGATTATTAGAGGGTACGCTGGTATTTGGGGTCTGTGATTATAGAGGGTACGCTGGTATTTGGGGTCTGTGATTATTAGAGAGTACTCTGGTATTTGGGGTCTGTGATTATTAGAGGGTACGCTGGTATTTGGGGTCTGTGATTATTAGAGGGTACGCTGGTATTTGGGGTCTGTGATTATTAGAGGGTACGCTGGTATTTGGGGTCTGTGATTATTCGAGGGTACGCTGGTATTCGGGGCCTGTGATTATAGAGGGTACGCTGGTATTTGGGGGTCTGTGATTATAGAGGGTACGCTGGTATTTGGGGTCTGTGATTATTAGAGGGTACGCTGGTATTTGGGGTCTGTGATTATAGAGGGTACGCTGGTATTTGGGGTCTGTGATTATTAGAGGGTACGCTGGTGTTTGGGGTCTGTGATCATAGAGGGTACGCTGGTATTTGGGGTCTGTGATTATAGAGGGTACGCTGGCATTTGGGGTCTGTGATTATTAGAGGGTACGCTGGTATTTGGGGTCTGTGATTATTAGAGGGTACGCTCGTATTTGGAGTCTTTGATTATTAGAGGGTCCGCTGGTATTTGGGGTCTGTGATTATTAGAGGGTATGCTGGTATTTGGAGTCTTTGATTATTAGAGGGTACGCTGGTATTTGGGGTCTGTGATTATTAGAGGGTACGCTGGTATTTGGGGTCTGTGATTATAGAGGGTACGCTGGTATTCGGGGTCTGTGATTATTAGAGAGTACTCTGGTATTTGGGGTCTGTGATTATTAGAGGGTACGCTGGTATTTGGGGTCTGTGATTATTAGAGGGTACGCTGGTATTTGGGGTCTGTGATTATTAGAGGGTACGCTGGTATTTGGAGTCTGTGATTATTAGAGGGTACGCTGTTATTCGGGGCCTGTGATTATAGAGGGTACGCTGGTATTTGGGGGTCTGTGATTATAGAGGGTACGCTGGTATTTGGGGTCTGTGATTATTAGAGAGTACTCTGGTATTTGGGGTCTGTGATTATTAGAGGGTACGCTGGTATTTGGGGTCTGTGATTATTAGAGGGTACGCTGGTATTTAGGGTCTGTGATTATTAGAGGGTACGCTGGTATTCGGGGTCTGTGATTATCGAGGGTACGCTGGTATTTGGGTTCGGTCATTATTAGATGGTACGCTGGTATTCGGGGCCTGTGATTATAGAGGGTACGCTGGTATTTGGGGTCTGTGATTATTAGAGGGTACGCTGGTATTTGGGGTCTGTGGTTATTAGAGGGTACGCTGGTATTTGGAGACTGTGATTATTAGAGGATACGCTGGTATTTGGGGTCTGTGATTATAGAGGGTACGCTGGTATTTGGGGTCTGTGATTATTTGAGAGTACTCTGGTATTTGGGGTCTGTGATTATTAGAGGGTACGCTGGTATTTGGGGTCTGTGATTATTAGAGGGTACGCTGGTATTTGGGGTCTGTGATTATAGAGGGTACGCTGGTATTGAGGATCTGTGATTATTAGAGAGTACTCTGGTATTTGGGGTCTGTGATTATTAGAGGGTACGCTGGTATTTGGGGTCTGTGATTATTAGAGGGTACGCTGGTATTTGGGGTCTGTGATTATTAGAGGTTACGCTGGTATTCGGGGCCTGTGATTATAGAGGGTACGCTGGTATTTGGGGTCTGTGATTATAGAGGGTAAGCTGGTATTTGGGGTCTGTGATTATTAGAGGGTACGCTGGTATTTGGGGTCTGTGATTATTAGAGGGTACGCTGGTATTCGGGCCCTGTGATTATAGAGGGTACGCTGGTATTTGGAGTCTTTGATTATTAGAGGGTACGCTGGTATTTGGGGTTAGTGATTATTAGAGGGTACGCTGGTATTTGGGGTCTGTGATTATTAGAGGATACGCTGGTATTTGGGGTCTGTGATTATAGAGGGTACGCTGGTATTTGGGGTCTGTGATTATTAGAGGGTACGCTGGTGTTTGGGGTCTGTGATTATTAGAGGGTACGCTGGTATTTGGGGTCTGTGATTATAGAGGGTACGCTGGTATTTGGGGTCTGTGATTATTAGAGGGTACGCTGGTGTTTGGGGTCTGTGATTATAGAGGGTACGCTGGTATTTGGGGTCTGTGATTATAGAGGGTACGCTGGCATTTGGGGTCTGTGATTATTAGAGGGTACGCTGGTATTTGGGGTCTGTGATTATTAGAGGGTACGCTGGTATTTGGAGTCTTTGATTATTAGAGGGTCCTCTGGTATTTGGGGTCTGTGATTATTAGAGGGTACGCTGGTATTTGGAGTCTTTGATTATTAGAGGGTACGCTGGTATTTGGGGTCTGTGATTATTAGAGGGTACGCTGGTATTTGGGGTCTGTGATTATAGAGGGTACGCTGGTATTCGGGGTCTGTGATTATTAGAGAGTACTCTGGTATTTGGGGTCTGTGATTATTAGAGGGTACGCTGGTATTTGGGGTCTGTGATTATTAGAGGGTACGCTGATATTTGGGGTCTGTGATTATTAGAGGGCACGCTGGTATTTGGAGTCTGTGATTATTAGAGGGTACGCTGTTATTCGGGGCCTGTGATTATAGAGGGTACGCTGGTATTTGAGGGTCTGTGATTATAGAGTGTACGCTGGTATTTGGGGTCTGTGATTATTAGAGGGTACGCTGGTATTCGGGGCCTGTGATTATAGAGGGTACGCTGGTATTTGGGGTCTGTGATTATTAGACGGTACGCTGGTGTTTGGGGTCTGTGATTATTAGAGGGCACGCTGGTATTTGGGTTCTGTGATTATTAGAGGGTACGCTGGTATTTGGAGTCTTTGATTATGAGAGGGTACGCTGGTATTTGGGGTCTGTGATTATTAGAGGGTACGCTGGTATTTGGAGTCTTTGATTATTAGAGGGTACGCTGGTATTTGGGGTCTGTGATTATTAGAGGGTACGCTGGTATTTGGGGTCTGTGATTATAGAGGGTACGCTGGTATTTGGGGTCTGTGATTATTAGAGAGTACTCTGGTATTTAGGGTCTGTGATTATTAGAGGGTACGCTGGTGTTTGGGGTCTGTGATTATTAGAGAGTACTCTGGTATTTGGGGTCTGTGATTATTAGAGGGTACGCTGGTATTTGGGGTCTGTGATTATTAGAGGGTACGCTGGTATTTGGGGTCTGTGATTATTAGAGGGTACGCTGGTATTTGGGGTCTGTGATTATTAGAGGGTACGCTGGTATTCGGGGCCTGTGATTATAGAGGGTACGCTGGTATTTGGGGGTCTGTGATTATAGAGGGTACGCTGGTATTTGGGGTCTGTGATTATTAGAGGGTACGCTGGTATTCGGGGCCTGTGATTATAGAGGGTACGCTGGTATTTGGGGTCTGTGATTATTAGAGGGTACGCTGGTATTTGGGGTCTGTGATTATAGAGGGTACGCTGGTATTTGGGGTCTGTGATTATTAGAGAGTACTCTGGTATTTGGGGTCTGTGATTATTAGAGGGTACGCTGGTATTTGGGGTCTGTGATTATTAGAGGGTACGCTGGTATTTGGGGTCTGTGATTATTAGAGGGTACGCTGGTATTTGGCTCTGTGATTATTAGAGGGTACGCTGGTATTCGGGGCCTGTGATTATAGAGGGTACGCTGGTATTTGGGGGTCTGTGATTATAGAGGGTATGCTGGTATTTGGGGTCTGTGATTATTAGAGGGTACGCTGGTATTCGGGGCCTGTGATTATCGAGGGTACGCTGGTATTTGGGGTCTGTGATTATTAGACGGTACGCTGGTGTTTGGGGTCTGTGATTATTAGAGGGCACGCTGGTATTTGGGTTCTGTGATTATTAGAGGTTACGCTGGTATTTGGAGTCTTTGATTATTAGAGGGTACGCTGGTATTTGGGGTCTGTGATTATTAGAGGGTACGCTGGTATTTGGGGTCTGTGATTATAGAGGGTACGCTGGTATTTGGGGTCTGTGATTATTAGAGAGTACTCTGGTATTTGGGGTCTGTGATTATTAGAGGGTACGCTGGTATTTGGGGTCTGTGATTATTAGAGGGTACGCTGGTATTTGGGGTCTGTGATTATTAGAGGGTACGCTGGTATTTGGGGTCTGTGATTATTAGAGGGTACGCTGGTATTCGGGGCCTGTGATTATAGAGGGTACGCTGGTATTTGGGGGTCTGTGATTATAGAGGGTACGCTGGTATTTGGGGTCTGTGATTATTAGAGGGTACGCTGGTATTCGGGGCCTGTGATTATAGAGGGTACGCTGGTATTTGGGGTCTGTGATTATTAGACGGTACGCTGGTGTTTGGGGTCTGTGATTATTAGAGGGCACGCTGGTATTTGGGTTCTGTGATTATTAGAGGGTACGCTGGTGTTTGGGGTCTGTGATTATTAGAGGGTACGCTGGTATTTGTGGTCTGTGATTATTAGAGGGTACGCTGGTATTTGGGGTCTGTGATTATTAGAGGGTACGCTGGTATTTGGGGTCTGTGATTATAGAGGGTACGCTGGTATTTGGGGTCTGTGATTATTAGAGGGTACGCTGGTATTTGGAGTCTTTGATTATTAGAGGGTACGCTGGTATTTGGGGTCTGTGATTATTAGAGGGTACGCTGGTATTTGGGGTCTGTGATTATAGAGGGTACGCTGGTATTTGGGGGTCTGTGATTATAGAGGGTACGCTGGTATTTGGGGTCTGTGATTATTAGACGGTACGCTGGTGTTTGGGGTCTGTGATTATTAGAGGGCACGCTGGTATTTGGGTTCTGTGATTATTAGAGGGTACGCTGGTATTTGGAGTCTTTGATTATGAGAGGGTACGCTGGTATTTGGGGTCTGTGATTATTAGAGGGTACGCTGGTATTTGGGGTCTGTGATTATTAGAGAGTACTCTGGTATTTAGGGTCTGTGATTATTAGAGGGTACGCTGGTGTTTGGGGTCTGTGATTATTAGAGAGTACTCTGGTATTTGGGGTCTGTGATTATTAGAGGGTACGCTGGTATTTGGGGTCTGTGATTATTAGAGGGTACGCTGGTATTTGGGGTCTGTGATTATTAGAGGGTACGCTGGTATTTGGGGTCTGTGATTATTAGAGGGTACGCTGGTATTCGGGGCCTGTGATTATAGAGGGTACGCTGGTATTTGGGGGTCTGTGATTATAGAGGGTACGCTGGTATTTGGGGTCTGTGATTATAAGAGGGTACGCTGGTATTCGGGGCCTGTGATTAATGAGGGTACGCTGGTATTTGGGGTCTGTGATTATTAGAGGGTACGCTGGTATTTGGGGTCTGTGATTATAGAGGGTACGCTGGTATTTGGGGTCTGCGATTATTAGAGAGTACTCTGGTATTTGGGGTCTGTGATTATTAGAGGGTACGCTGGTATTTGGGGTCTGTGATTATTAGAGGGTACGCTGGTATTTGGGGTCTGTGATTATTAGAGGGTACGCTGGTATTTGGGGTCTGTGATTATTAGAGGGTACGCTGGTATTCGGGGCCTGTGATTATAGAGGGTACGCTGGTATTTGGGGGTCTGTGATTATAGAGGGTACGCTGGTATTTGGGGTCTGTGATTATTAGAGGGTACGCTGGTATTCGGGGCCTGTGATTATCGAGGGTACGCTGGTATTTGGGGTCTGTGATTATTAGACGGTACGCTGGTGTTTGGGGTCTGTGATTATTAGAGGGCACGCTGGTATTTGGGTTCTGTGATTATTAGAGTTTACGCTGGTATTTGGAGTCTTTGATTATTAGAGGGTACGCTGGTATTTGGGGTCTGTGATTATTAGAGGGTACGCTGGTATTTGGAGTCTTTGATTATTAGAGGGTACGCTGGTATTTGGGGTCTGTGATTATTAGAGGGTACGCTGGTATTTGGGGTCTGTGATTATAGAGGGTACGCTGGTATTTGGGGTCTGTGATTATTAGAGAGTACTCTGGTATTTGGGGTCTGTGATTATTAGAGGGTACGCTGGTATTTGGGGTCTGTGATTATTAGAGGGTACGCTGGTATTTGGGGTCTGTGATTATTAGAGGGTACGCTGTTATTTGGGGTCTGTGATTATTAGAGGGTACGCTGGTATTCGGGGCCTGTGATTATCGAGGGTACGCTGGTATTTGGGTTCTGTGATTATTAGAGGGTACGCTGGTATTTGTGGTCTGTGATTATAGAGGGTACGCTGGTATTTGGGGTCTGTGATTATTAGAGGGTACGCTGGTATTTGGGGTCTGTGATTATAGAGGGTACGCTGGTATTTGGGGTCTGTGATTATTAGAGGGTACGCTGGTATTCGGGGCCTGTGATTATAGAGGGTACGCTGGTATTTGGGGGTCTGTGATTATTAGAGGGTACGCTGGTATTTGGGGTCTGTGATTATTAGAGGGTACGCTGGTGTTTGGGGTCTGTGATTATTAGAGGGTACGCTGGTATTTGGGGTCTGTGATTATAGAGGGTACGCTGGTGTTTGGGGTCTGTGATTATTAGAGGGTACGCTGGTATTTGGGGTCTGTGATTATTTGAGGGTACGCTGGTATTTGGAGTCTTTGATTATTAGAGGGTACGCTGGTATTTGGGGTCTGTGAGTATTAGACGGTACGCTGGTATTTGGGGTCTGTGATTATTAGAGGGTACGCTGGTATTTGGAGTCTTTGATTATTAGAGAGTACGCTGGTATTCGGGGTCTGTGATTATTAGTGGATACGCTGGTATTTGGAGTCTTTGATTATAGAGGGTACGCTGGTGTTTGGGGTCTGTGATTATTAGTGGGTACGCTGGTATTTGGAGTCTTTGATTATTAGAGGGTACACTGGTATTTGGGGTCTGTGATTATTAGAGGGTACGCTGGTATTTGGGGTCTGTGATTATTAGAGGGTACGCTGGTATTTGGCTCTGTGATTATTAGAGGGTACGCTGGTATTCGGGGCCTGTGATTATAGAGGGTACGCTGGTATTTGGGGGTCTGTGATTATAGAGGGTATGCTGGTATTTGGGGTCTGTGATTATTAGAGGGTACGCTGGTATTCGGGGCCTGTGATTATCGAGGGTACGCTGGTATTTGGGGTCTGTGATTATTAGACGGTACGCTGGTGTTTGGGGTCTGTGATTATTAGAGGGCACGCTGGTATTTGGGTTCTGTGATTATTAGAGGTTACGTTGGTATTTGGAGTCTTTGATTATTAGAGGGTACGCTGGTATTTGGGGTCTGTGATTATTAGAGGGTACGCTGGTATTTGGGGTCTGTGATTATAGAGGGTACGCTGGTATTTGGGGTCTGTGATTATTAGAGAGTACTCTGGTATTTGGGGTCTGTGATTATTAGAGGGTACGCTGGTATTTGGGGTCTGTGATTATTAGAGGGTACGCTGGTATTTGGGGTCTGTGATTATTAGAGGGTACGCTGGTATTTGGGGTCTGTGATTATTAGAGGGTACGCTGGTATTCGGGGCCTGTGATTATAGAGGGTACGCTGGTATTTGGGGGTCTGTGATTATAGAGGGTACGCTGGTATTTGGGGTCTGTGATTATTAGAGGGTACGCTGGTATTCGGGGCCTGTGATTATAGAGGGTACGCTGGTATTTGGGGTCTGTGATTATTAGACGGTACGCTGGTGTTTGGGGTCTGTGATTATTAGAGGGCACGCTGGTATTTGGGTTCTGTGATTATTAGAGGGTACGCTGGTGTTTGGGGTCTGTGATTATTAGAGGGTACGCTGGTATTTGTGGTCTGTGATTATTAGAGGGTACGCTGGTATTTGGGGTCTGTGATTATTAGAGGGTACGCTGGTATTTGGGGTCTGTGATTATAGAGGGTACGCTGGTATTTGGGGTCTGTGATTATTAGAGGGTACGCTGGTATTTGGAGTCTTTGATTATTAGAGGGTACGCTGGTATTTGGGGTCTGTGATTATTAGAGGGTACGCTGGTATTTGGGGTCTGTGATTATAGAGGGTACGCTGGTATTTGGGGGTCTGTGATTATAGAGGGTACGCTGGTATTTGGGGTCTGTGATTATTAGACGGTACGCTGGTGTTTGGGGTCTGTGATTATTAGAGGGCACGCTGGTATTTGGGTTCTGTGATTATTAGAGGGTACGCTGGTATTTGGAGTCTTTGATTATGAGAGGGTACGCTGGTATTTGGGGTCTGTGATTATTAGAGGGTACGCTGGTATTTGGAGACTTTGATTATTAGAGGGTACGCTGGTATTTGGGGTCTGTGATTATTAGAGGGTACGCTGGTATTTGGGGTCTGTGATTATTAGAGAGTACTCTGGTATTTAGGGTCTGTGATTATTAGAGGGTACGCTGGTGTTTGGGGTCTGTGATTATTAGAGAGTACTCTGGTATTTGGGGTCTGTGATTATTAGAGGGTACGCTGGTATTTGGGGTCTGTGATTATTAGAGGGTACGCTGGTATTTGGGGTCTGTGATTATTAGAGGGTACGCTGGTATTTGGGGTCTGTGATTATTAGAGGGTACGCTGGTATTCGGGGCCTGTGATTATAGAGGGTACGCTGGTATTTGGGGGTCTGTGATTATAGAGGGTACGCTGGTATTTGGGGTCTGTGATTATAAGAGGGTACGCTGGTATTCGGGGCCTGTGATTAATGAGGGTACGCTGGTATTTGGGGTCTGTGATTATTAGAGGGTACGCTGGTATTTGGGGTCTGTGATTATAGAGGGTACGCTGGTATTTGGGGTCTGTGATTATTAGAGAGTACTCTGGTATTTGGGGTCTGTGATTATTAGAGGGTACGCTGGTATTTGGGGTCTGTGATTATTAGAGGGTACGCTGGTATTTGGGGTCTGTGATTATTAGAGGGTACGCTGGTATTTGGGGTCTGTGATTATTAGAGGGTACGCTGGTATTCGGGGCCTGTGATTATAGAGGGTACGCTGGTATTTGGGGGTCTGTGATTATAGAGGGTACGCTGGTATTTGGGGTCTGTGATTATTAGAGGGTACGCTGGTATTCGGGGCCTGTGATTATCGAGGGTACGCTGGTATTTGGGGTCTGTGATTATTAGACGGTACGCTGGTGTTTGGGGTCTGTGATTATTAGAGGGCACGCTGGTATTTGGGTTCTGTGATTATTAGAGTTTACGCTGGTATTTGGAGTCTTTGATTATTAGAGGGTACGCTGGTATTTGGGGTCTGTGATTATTAGAGGGTACGCTGGTATTTGGAGTCTTTGATTATTAGAGGGTACGCTGGTATTTGGGGTCTGTGATTATTAGAGGGTACGCTGGTATTTGGGGTCTGTGATTATAGAGGGTACGCTGGTATTTGGGGTCTGTGATTATTAGAGAGTACTCTGGTATTTGGGGTCTGTGATTATTAGAGGGTACGCTGGTATTTGGGGTCTGTGATTATTAGAGGGTACGCTGGTATTTGGGGTCTGTGATTATTAGAGGGTACGCTGTTATTTGGGGTCTGTGATTATTAGAGGGTACGCTGGTATTCGGGGCCTGTGATTATCGAGGGTACGCTGGTATTTGGGTTCTGTGATTATTAGAGGGTACGCTGGTATTTGTGGTCTGTGATTATAGAGGGTACGCTGGTATTTGGGGTCTGTGATTATTAGAGGGTACGCTGGTATTTGGGGTCTGTGATTATAGAGGGTACGCTGGTATTTGGGGTCTGTGATTATTAGAGGGTACGCTGGTATTCGGGGCCTGTGATTATAGAGGGGACGCTGGTATTTGGGGGTCTGTGATTATTAGAGGGTACGCTGGTATTTAGGGTCTGTGATTATTAGAGGGTACGCTGGTGTTTGGGGTCTGTGATTATTAGAGGGTACGCTGGTATTTGGGGTCTGTGATTATAGAGGGTACGCTGGTGTTTGGGGTCTGTGATTATTAGAGGGTACGCTGGTATTTGGGGTCTGTGATTATTTGAGGGTACGCTGGTATTTGGAGTCTTTGATTATTAGAGGGTACGCTGGTATTTGGGGTCTGTGAGTATTAGACGGTACGCTGGTATTTGGGGTCTGTGATTATTAGAGGGTACGCTGGTATTTGGAGTCTTTGATTATTAGAGAGTACGCTGGTATTCGGGGTCTGTGATTATTAGTGGATACGCTGGTATTTGGAGTCTTTGATTATAGAGGGTACGCTGGTGTTTGGGGTCTGTGATTATTAGTGGGTACGCTGGTATTTGGAGTCTTTGATTATTAGAGGGTACACTGGTATTTGGGGTCTGTGATTATTAGAGGGTACGCTGGTATTTGGGGTCTGTGATTATAGAGGGTACGCTGGTATTTGGGGTCTGTGATTATAGAGGGTACGCTGGTGTTTGGGGTCTGTGATTATTAGAGGGTACGCTGGTATTTGGAGTCTTTGATTATTAGTGGGTACGCTGGTATTTGGAGTCTTTGATTATTAGAGGGTACACTGGTATTTGGGGTCTGTGATTATAGAGGGTACGCTGGTATTTGGGGTCTGTGATTATAGAGGGTACGCTGGTGTTTGGGGTCTGTGATTATTAGTGGGTACGCTGGTGTTTGGAGTCTTTGATTATAGAGGGTACGCTGGTGTTTGGGGTCTGTGATTATTAGAGGGGACATTGGTATTTGGGGTCTGTCATTATTTGAGGGTACGCTGGTATTTGGGGGTCTGTGATTATTAGAGGGTACGCTGGTATTTGTTGGTCTGTGATTATTTGAGGGTACGCTGGTATTCGGGGCCTGTGATTATTAGAGGGTACACTGGTATTTGGGGTCTGTGATTATTAGAGGGTACGCTGGTATTCGGGGGTCTGTGATTATTAGAGGGTACGCTGGTATTCGGGGGTCTGTGATTATTAGAGGGTACGCTGGTGTTTGGGGTCTGTGATTATTAGAGGGTACGCTGGTATTCGGAGGTCTGTGATTATAGAGGGTACGCTGGTATTTGGAGTCTTTGATTATTAGAGGGTACGCTGGTATTTGGGGGTCTGTGATTATTAGAGGGTACGCTGGTGTTTGGGGTCTGTGATTATTAGAGGGTACGCTGGTGTTTGGGGTCTGTGATTATAGAGGGTACGCTGGTATTTGGGGTCTGTGATTATTAGAGGGTACGCTGGTATTCGGGGGTCTGTGATTATAGAGGGTACGCTGGTATTTGGAGTCTTTGATTATTAGAGGGTACGCTGGTATTTGGGGTCTGTGATTATTAGAGGGTACGCTGGTATTTGGGGTCTGTGATTATTAGAGGGTACGCTGGTATTTGGGGTCTGTGATTTTCGAGGGTACGCTGGTATTTGGGGTCTGTGATTATTAGAGGGTACGCTGGTGTTTGGGGTCTGTGATTATTAGAGGGTACGCTGGTATTTGGGGTCTGTGATTATAGAGGGTACGCTGGTATTTGGGGTCTGTGATTATTAGAGGGTACGCTGGTGTTTGGGGTCTGTGATTATTAGAGGGTACGCTGGTATTCGGGGGTCTGTGATTATAGAGGGTACGCTGGTATTTGGAGTCTTTGATTATTAGAGGGTACGCTGGTATTTGGGCGTCTGTGATTATTAGAGGGTATGCTGGTGTTTGGGGTCTGTGATTATTAGAGGGTACGCTGGTGTTTGGGGTCTGTGATTATAGAGGGTACGCTGGTATTTGGGGTCTGTGATTATTAGTGGGTACGCTGGTATTCGGGGGTCTGTGATTATAGATGGTACGCTGGTATTTGGGGTCGGTGATTATTAGAGGGTACGCTGGTGTTTGGGGTCTGTGATTATGAGAGGGTACGCTGGTATTGAGGATCTGTGATTATTAGAGAGTACTCTGGTATTTGGGGTCTGTGATTATTAGAGGGTACGCTGGTATTTGGGGTCTGTGATTATTAGAGGGTACGCTGGTATTTGGGGTCTGTGATTATTAGAGGGTACGCTGGTATTCGGGGCCTGTGATTATCGAGGGTACGCTGGTATTTGGGGTCTGTGATTATTAGAGGGTACGCTGGTATTCGGGGCCTGTGATTATCGAGGGTACGCTGGTATTTGGGGTCTGTGATTATTAGAGGGTACGCTGGTATTTGGGGTCTGTGATTATTAGAGGGTACGCTGGTATTTGGAGTCTGTTATTATTAGAGGGTACGCTGGTATTTGGGGTCTGTGAATATAGTGGGTACGCTGGTATTTGGGGTCTGTGATTATTAGAGAGTACGCTGGTATTTGGGGTCTGTGATTATAGAGGGTACGCTGGTATTGAGGATCTGTGATTATTAGAGAGTACTCTGGTATTTGGGGTCTGTGATTATTAGAGGGTACGCTTGTATTTGGGGTCTGTGATTATAGAGGGTACGCTGGTATTGAGGATCTGTGATTATTAGAGAGTACTCTGGTATTTGGGGTCTGTGATTATAGAGGGTACGCTGGTATTTGGGGTCTGTGATTATTAGAGGGTACGCTGGTATTTGGGGTCTGTGATTATTAGAGGGTACGCTGGTATTCGGGGCCTGTGATTATAGAGGGTACGCTGGTATTTGGAGTCTGTGATTATTAGAGGGTACGCTGGTATTTGGGGTCTGTGATTATTAGAGGGTACGCTGGTATTTGGGGTCTGTGATTATTAGAGGGTACGCTGGTATTTGGGGTCTGTGATTATAGAGCGTACGCTGGTATTTGGGGTCTGTGATTATAGAGGGTACGCTGGTATTTGGGGTCTGTGATTATAGAGGGTACGCTGGCATTTGGGGTCTGTGATTATTAGAGGGTACGCTGGTATTTGGGGTCTGTGATTATTAGAGGGTACGCTGGTATTTGGAGTCTTTGATTATTAGAGGGTACGCTGGTATTTGGGGTCTGTGATTATTAGAGGGTACGCTGGTATTTGGAGTCTTTGATTATTAGAGGGTACGCTGGTATTTGGGGTCTGTGATTATTAGAGGGTACGCTCGTATTTGGGGTCTGTGATTATAGAGGGTACGCTGGTATTTGGGGTCAGTGATTATTAGAGAGTACTCTGGTATTTGGGGTCTGTGATTATTAGAGGGTACGCTGGTATTTGGGGTCTGTGATTATTAGAGGGTACGCTGGTATTTGGGGTCTGTGATTATTAGAGGGTACGCTGGTATTTGGGGTCTGTGATTATTAGAGGGTACGCTGGTATTCGGGGCCTGTGATTATAGAGGGTACGCTTCTATTTGGGGGTCTGTGATTATAGAGGGTACGCTGGTATTTGGGGTCTGTGATTATTAGAGGGTACGCTGGTATTTGGGGCCTGTGATTATTAGAGGGTACGCTGGTATTTGGGGTCTGTGATTATTAGAGGGTACGCTGGTATTCGGGGCCTGTGATTATAGAGGGTACGCTGGTATTTGGGGTCTGTGATTATTAGAGGGTACGCTGGTATTCGGGGCCTGTGATTATAGAGGGTACGCTGGTATTTGGGGTCTGTGATTATTAGAGGGTACGCTGGTATTTGGGGTCTGTGATTATTAGAGGGTACGCTGGTATTTGGAGTCTGTGATTATTAGAGTGTACGCTGGTATTTGGGGTCTGTGATTATAGAGGGTACGCTGGTATTTGGGGTCTGTGATTATTAGAGAGTACTCTGGTATTTGGGGTCTGTGATTATTAGAGGGTACGCTGGTATTGAGGATCTGTGATTATTAGAGAGTACTCTGGTATTTGGGGTCTGTGATTATTAGAGGGTACGCTGGTATTTGGGGTCTGTGATTATTAGAGGGTACGCTGGTATTTGGGGTCTGTGATTATTAGAGGGTACGATGGTATTCGGGGCCTGTGATTATAGAGGGTACACTGGTATTTGGGGTCTGTGATTATAGAGCTTACGCTGGTATTTGGGGTCTGTGATTATTAGAGGGTACGCTGATATTTAGGGTCTGTGATTATTAGAGGGTACGCTGGTATTCGGGGCCTGTGATTATAGAGGGTACGCTGGTATTTGGGGTCTGTGATTATTAGAGGGTACGCTGGTATTTGGGGTCTGTGATTATAGAGGGTACGCTGGTATTGAGGATCTGTGATTATTAGAGAGTACTCTGGTATTTGGGGTCTGTGATTATTAGAGGGTACGCTGGTATTTGGGGCCTGTGATTATAGAGGGTACGCTGGTATTTGGGGTCTGTGATTATAGAGGGTACGCTGGTATTTGGGGTCTGTGATTATTAGAGGGTACGCTGGTATTGAGGATCTGTGATTATTAGAGGGTACGCTGGTATTTGGGGTCTGTGATTATTAGTGGGTACACTGGTATTTGGGGTCTGTGATTATTAGAGGGTACGCTGGTATTTGTGGTCTGTGATTATTAGAGGGTACGCTGGTATTTGGGGTCTGTGATTATTAGAGGGTACGCTGGTATTTGGGGTCTGTGATTATTAGAGGGTACGCTGGTGTTTTGGGTCTGTAATTATTAGTGGGTACGCTGGTATTTGGGGTCTGTGATTATTAGAGGGTACGCTGGTATTTGGGGTCTGTGATTATTAGAGGGTACGCTGGTATTTGGGGTCTGTGATTATTAGAGAGTACGCTGGTATTTGGGGTCAGTGATTATAGAGGGTACGCTGGTATTTGGGGTCTGTGGTAATAGAGGGTACGCTGGTGTTTGGGGCCTTTGATTATAGAGGGTACGCTGGTATTTGGGGTCTGTGATTATAGAGGATACGCTGGTATTTGGGGTCTGTAATTATTAGAGGGTACGCTGGTATTTGGGGTCTGTGATTATTTGAGGTTACGCTGGTATTCGGGGTCTGTGATTATTAGAGGGTACGCTGGTGTTTGGAGTCTTTGATTATTAGAGGGTACGCTGGTATTTGGGGTCTGTGATTATTAGAGGGTACGCTGGTATTTGGGGTCTGTGATTATTAGAGGGTACTCTGGTATTTGGGGTCTGTGATTATAGAGGGTACGCTGGTATTTGGAGTCTTTGATTATTTGAGGGTACGCTGGTATTTGGGGTCTGTGATTATTAGAGGGTATGCTGGTATTTGGGGTCTGTGATTATTAGAGGGTACGCTGGTGTTTGGGGTCTGTGATTATTAGAGGGTACGCTGCTGTTTGGAGTCTTTGATTATTAGAGGGTACGCTGGTATTTGGGGTCTGTGATTATTAGAGGGTACGCTGGTATTTGGGGTCTGTGATTATTAGTGGGTATGCTGGTATTTGGAGTCTTTGATTATTAGAGGGTACGCTGGTATTTGGGGTCTGTGATTATTAGAGGGTACGCTGGTATTTGGGGTCTGTGATTATTAGTGGGTATGCTGGTATTTGGAGTCTTTGATTATTAGAGGGTACGCTGGTATTTGGGGTCTGTGATTATTAGAGGGTACGCTGGTATTTGGAGTCTTTGATTATTAGAGGGTACGCTGGTGTTTGGGGTCTGTGATTATTAGAGGGTACGCTGGTGTTTGGGGTCTGTGATTATTAGAGGGTACGCTGGTATCTGGGGTCTGTGATTGTTAGTGGGTACGCTGGTATTTGGGGTCTGTGATTATTAGAGGGTACGCTGGCATTTGGGGTCTGTGATTATTATTGGGTACGCTGGTATTTGGAGTCTTTGATTATCGAGGGTACGCTGGTGTTTGGGGTCTGTGATTATTAGAGGGTACGCTGATATTTGGAGTCTTTGAATATTAGAGAGTACTCTGGTATTTGGGGTCTGTGATTATTAGAGGGTACGCTGGTGTTTCGGGTCTATGATTATTAGAGGGTACGCTGGTATTTGGGGTCTGTGATTATTAGAGGGTCCGTTGGTATTTGGGGTCTGTGATTATTAGAGGGTCCGTTGGTATTTGGGGTCTGTGATTATTAGAGGATACGCTGGTATTTGGGGTCTGTGATTATAGAGGGTCCGTTGGTATTTGGGGTCTGTGATTATAGAGGGTACGCTGGTGTTTGGGGTCTGTGATTATTAGAGGATACGCTGGTATTTGGGGTCTGTGATTATAGAGGGTCCGTTGGTATTTGGGGTCTGTGATTATAGAGGGTACGCTGGTGTTTGGGGTCTGTGATTATTAGAGGTCACACTGATCTTGTGGTCTGCGATTATTAGTCGAATCTGCAGGATTACTAAACAGAAATTCCTAGAAAATCTCAGCAGGTCCTTAAAGGCTTAGATGGTGAAGAATTTGTGAAACATGTTCAAAATAATTTTCTTTATCAATATATAAATGTACCTACTAGAAATGGAACAAACCTTGACCTTATGATAGACAATGGACAATAGGTGCAGGAGTAGGCCATTCAGCCCTTCGAGCCTGCACCGCCATTCAATATGATCATGGCTGATCATTCCTAATCAGTATCCTGTTCCTGCCGTATCTCCATAACCCTTGATTCCACTATCTTTGAGAGCTCTATCCAACTCCTTCTTAAATGAATCCAGAGAGTGGGCCTCCACTGCCCTCTGGGGCAGAGCATTCCACACAGCCACCACACTCTGGGTGAAGAAGTTTCTCCTGAGCTCTGCCTTTATTCCTCACGAAGGGCTTTTGCCCGAAACGTCGATTTCGAAGCTCCTCGGATGCTGCCTGAATTGCTGTGCTCTTCCAGCACCACTAATCCAGAATCTGGATTCCAGCATCTGCAGTCATTGTTTTTACCTCTGTCCTAAATGGTCTACCCCGTATTTTTAAGCTGTGTCCTCTGGTTCGGCACTCACCCATCAGTGGAAACATGTTTCCTACTGCCAGAGTGTCCAATCCTTTCATAATCTTATACGTCTCAATCAGATCCCCTCTCAATCTTTGAAACTCAAGGGTATACAAGCCCAGTCGCTTCAGTCTTTCAGTGTAAGGTAATTCTGCCATTCCAGGAATTGACCTCGTGAACCTACGCTGCACTCCCTCAATAGCCAAAATGTCTTTTCTCAAATTTGGAGACCAGAACTGCACACAGTACTCCAGGTGTGGTCTCACCAGGGCCCTATACAGCTGCAGAAGCACCTCTTTGCTTCTATACTCAATTCCTCTTGTTATGAAGGCCAGCATGCTATTAGCCTTCTTCACTACCTGCTGTACCTGCATGCTTGCCTTCATTGACTGGTGTACAAGAACACCCAGATCTCTCTGTACTGCCCCTTTACATAAATTGATTCCATTGAGGTAGTAGTCTGCCTTCCTGTTCTTGCTACCAAAGTGGAGAACCATACATTTATCCACATTAAACTGCATCTGCCATGCATCTGCCCACTCACCTAACTTGTCCAGGTCACCCTGTAATCTCCTAACATCCTCATCACTTTTCACCCTGCCACCCAGCTTTGTATCATCAGCAAATTTGCTAATGTTATTACTAATACCATCTTCTATATCATTAACATATATTGTAAAAAGCTGTGGTCCCAGCACGGATCCCTGCGGTACCCCACTGGTCACTGACTGCCATTCCGAAATGGAGCCATTTATCACTACCTTTTGTTTCCTATTAGCCAACCAATTTACAATCCAATCTAGTACTTTGCCCCCAATACCATGCACCCTAATTTTACTCACTAACCTCCTGCCTACCTTCTCTTGGGAAGTAAGGCAGGGCAAGTGCCTGAAGTGTTAGTAGAGGAACACTTTGGAACTGGTGATCATCATTCTCTTAGTTTTAAAATAGTTATGGATAAATGATTTGGATGTAAACATAAGAGGTATGGTTAGTAAGTTTGTAGAAAGCACAAAAATTGAAGGTGTAGTGGAAAGTGAAGAAGGTTATCTCAGAGTACAATGGGATCTTGATCAGATGGGCCAATGGGCTGAGGAGTGGCAGATGGAGTTTAATTCAGATAAATGTGAGGTGCTGCATTTAGAAAAGCCAATCAGAGCAGGACTTATACACTTAATGGTAAGGTCCTGGGGTGTGTTGCTGAACAAAGAGACCTTGGAGTGCAGGTTCATAGCTCCTTGAAATAGAGTCACAGGTCAATAGGGTAGTGAAGAAGGCATTTAGTATGTTTTCCTTTGTTGGTCAGAGCATTGAGTAGAGGAGTTGGGAGGTCATATTGTGGCTGTACAGGACATTGGTTAAGCCACTGTTGGAATATTGCGTGCAATTCTGGTCTCCTTCCTATTGGAAGGATATTATCAAAGTTGAAAGGGTTCAGAAATGATTTACAAGGATGTTGCCAGGGTTGGAGGGTTTGGGCTACAGGGAGAGGCTGAATAGGCTGGGGCTGTTTTACCTGGAGCGTCGAAGGCTGAGGGATGACCTTAAAGAGGTTTATAAAATCATGAGGAGCATGGATAGGATTAATAGACAAGGTCTTTTCTCTGGGGTGGGGAGTCCAGAACTCGACGGTATTGGTTTAGGGAGAGAGGGGAAAGATATAAAAGAGACCTAAGGGGCAACTTTTTCACACAGAGAGTGGTACGTGTATGGAATGAGCTGCCAGAGGATGTGGTGGAGGCTGGTACAATTACAACATTTAAAAGGATGGGTACATGAATAGGAAGCGTTTAGAAGGATATGAGCCGGGTGCTGGCAAATGGGGCTAGGTTAATTTAGGATTTCTGGCCGGCATGGACGGGTTTCCATGCTGTACATCTCTCGGACTCTAAAAGTTAAGGTTCTTAATTAGAATAAGGCAAATTTTAATAGCCTGAACAAAGTACTTTCAGAAGTTGATTGGAGTAGACTGTTTGCAGATAAAGAGACAACTGACATGTGGGACGCTTTGAAATGTATAATAACAAGAGTTCAAAAGCATTATGTTCCTGTTGGAGGGAAAGTTAAATCTGGTAAGAGTAGGGCGCAATGGATGAATAAAGATATTGCGGTTCTAGTTAAGAATAAGAAAGAATCATATATTAGATATAGACAACTGGGATCAAATGGATGTCTTGAAGAGTATAAAAAGTATAGGGCATTCTTAAGAGGAAATCAGGAGGGCAAAGGGGGTATATGAGATAGCCTTGGCAGATAAGGTTAAGGATAATCCAAAGAAATTCTACAAGTATGTTCATAGCAAAACAGCAACTAGAGAGAAAGAGTAGGGCTCCTTAAAGATCAACGATGTGTTGAACCTCAGAAGTATAGTGTGCAGTTCTGGTTGCCCTGCTATAGGAAGGATATTATTACATTTGAGAGGGTTCAGAAAAGATTTACCAGGATGTTGCCAGGAATGGAGAGTGTTGTCGCAGCACATGACTAAAGTTGACAAGATGGCCTCCTGGGGCTTTTTTTTAGCTGACACAAGATGGCGGAAAAAGGTTGGCAGCTCATAAAGCAGATGTTCAGAGCCAGACTCGTGGTCTGCATGTAGAGATACTGGATAGGATAAGATGCTCCATAGGAAGAAACATCAGCAAATTTAATCAATTTCTATAAACAAGCAGATCTAAACATATAAGCATTTTAATAAGAGGAGGCATTTTGGCAAGGCTTCATTTAGCCATAAGTTTGTTATCTAGTAAAAAGAAGGGAAAGTCTGATCCTATAATGTTCTGAACTTCCTGGCAATTGTAAAATTAGAAATGAAAACAACAAATTAGTATGGGAAGGTGTGTTATCGTCCTCGAGCAAATGTCTGTATGCAGTAAAGGGGGCCCAATGCATTATTAGGGAAGATAACATAATAAATGGTGTAAACAGACAACCCGTAAGAGAGCAAAAGAGATTGCAAAACATGGAGAAATAGATAATTGAAGCTTTAGTGCGGATTCTTAAATCCAAAGATCGAGTGAAGAGTGACAGAGATAGATTACAAAATACAGAGTAAAGCTGTGCTTATGTCCCCTGATTACTTGTGGAATCTAAACAAATTTCATTTAATGACTTGTTAATGTTGTAAAGTGATTGAATTTCACACTTATCAGGGGAATTCGAATAGATTTTTTTTTATTAAGTGAAGTAGGTTTGTAATGGAAAGTGTTTAAAGTAGAAACAGTTAAGGTTTATTTAAAAATGAAACCTTTAGTTTAAAATTCACTTACAGCATGCAAACTGCAGCAGCAAGTCAGAAGGACTGTAATTTTGATCTCTCAGGCTGACGGAGAGAGAGAGAGAGAGCGAGGATGTGCTCAATTTGTCAGCTGTGACACAGAATTGTAGTAACCTTATATCAGAGCTGATTTTAAGGCCTTTAAAACAATTTACAGAAATTAATATCCTTTCTAATCTTCCAGACTAAAATTAGTTATTAGCAAATAATGCAGAGCCAGAAGGAATGGTGCTGGAAAAGCACAGCAGGTCAGTCAGTATCCCAGGAGCAGGAGAGTCAACGTTTCGGGCATAAGCCCTTCATCAGGAATGTAGCAGGTGGGGGTTGGGGTTAAGAGATAAATTAGAGAGGGGGGGGGGGGGTGGTGCCTGAGGCTGGGGGTAATGTACCTTGGAAGGTGATGTGTAGATGCAGGTGGGAATGATGGTGATAGGTCGGAGCAGAGGGTGGAGCAGACAGATGGGAAGGAAGGAGGGAATAATGCAGTGCAGCTGGCAAATATCTAGGGAGGAGTGTAACTGTCAGAGCATTGTAAGATCCCAAAGATGGATGATGGAAGAATCTGGTAAACATTCTGAGATTATGGGAGGACCGAGGGCTGTCTATAGAGTTATCCAGCATTGATCACATGTTGACCAGATTCGATGTATAGATTAAGGGGGATATGGCTAACAATGACATCAATGTTGCATGTAGTTATTGTAACACAGAATGTATAAAAATGTTGCATTCAGCTGGGGAAAGCTAGAGTATCATTGACTACTCTTCCAATCTGAGCTGTAATTAAGAGGGCAACTGGGCCCCATGTGAAAGCCAGATTCTGAGCTCTCTGGCTTTTACCCTCTTCCCCTGCCTGTGTGATAGAAGAGCTGTGAATAAATCTTGCTTGTACTGCTGAATGCAGAACTCAAGACTCCTCTGTGATATTTCTCCCAACAACAGAGGGTTTGAGTTGTAATAACAAGCTAGATAGGCTGGCAGTTTTTTTCACTGGAGTATAGGAGGTTGAGCGGTCACCTTGTAGAGGTTTGTAAAATCATGAGGGGCATAGAGAAGGTTATTGGCAAGAGTCTTTTCATAGGGTGGGGCAGTTCAAAACTAGAGGGCATATTTTTAAGGTGACAGGAGAAAGTTTTTAAAAGAATATTAGGGGCAACATTTTTACACAGAGAATAGTTTGTGTGAGGGATGAACTACCAGAAGAAGTTGTGGTTTCAAGTACAAATATACCATTTAAAAGCTGATTGGATAAGTACATGAGTAGGAAAGGGTTGGAGGGATATGGGCCGAGCACAGGCAGGTGGGATTAATTTAGTTTGGGAACATGGTCAGCATTGACTAGTTGCAGCGAAGAGCTTGTTTCCATGTTGTATGATTTTACGTCTGGCACCGTCTGTGGAGAGAAATCAGAGGTAACATTCTGGGTCCAGTGATCTTTTTACTCCATTTCTAAAGCAAGGTCACTGGACCTGAAACATTAACACCGCTTTCTCTCTAGAATTGCTGCTCGACCTGCTGAGTTTCTCCAGCAATTTCTGTTTCTGCCTCAGGAGTACTAGTTCAGTAACATAACCATTATATTATCACATCTTTGCTTGAGTCAATAGGTAGTGGCACGCACTGTAATACTTAAAGGCTGAGTCGTCAATCAGCCTGAGGCCTGGTGTATTCTGGTCTATAACAATCTCTCTCTGAATTGAGCTTCAATGTGTCACCCCCAGTGAATTCTAGACTATGATATGAGGGCTGGAATGAGAGCAGATGGTTATTAACTACTTGAATTGCACCCGTGGATAGACACATAAATGCTGCCTAGCCAACATTGTGAAGCTGGGATTTGCTCAGAAAATAACATTACATTTAATGACATTCATTTTTGAAAGTTTGAGATTTGCTGTTAAAAGAAAATCACATTTTTGACTTGACAACACCATGACAATTTACAACCATACCAAAGTAAAGTGGAAGATCATTTTTATTCTATAGAAGAGGAGTGGGCTGATTGATTACTATATGGACTCTGTAAATGTGTTGCTATGGAGAATTCACCAGTTAGATATTGACTGATAATTAACTATAGAAGCTTTGATTAAGCGTAAACCAGGCAGTTTGACTCTAATTGATAAGGCCTGAGGAATCAATCAGAATGGTCATTACCAGGTTTAGTGATTTGAAACAATCTTGCACATATCCTTTCTGTCGGTGACAAACAGGGCCCTGTGCATTAATACTTGTCATTACCAGGACACACGTTTGGAATATTGTGAGCAGTTTTGGGCGCTGTATCTAAGGAAGGATGTGATAGTCTTGGAGGAGGTCCAGAGGAGGTCCACAAGAATGATTCTGGGGATGAAGGGCTTGTCATAAGAGGCTCTGGGTCCGTAACTTGATGATGTTTAGGATGATTGGGAGGGTTGGGATCTGGTTGAAACTTACAGAATATTGAGAGGCCTGGATAGAGTGGGCGTGGAGAAAATATTTCCAGCTGGAGAGACTAGGACCCGAGGGTACAGGTGTAATTAGCAGTTTCACACTGCTGCGGTGGAATGGAAATATGAGTGGTGCTTGTCACTAACAGGATTTTGTTACTGCCCATCGCCAGTTAACTTTCACAAGATTGTGGTGAGCTGCCTTCTTGAACCACTGCAGTCCATGTGCTGTGGGTAGACCCACAATGTTCCTTAGGGAGGCAATTCCAGGATCCTGACCCAGTGACAGTGAAGGAACAGTGATATATTTCCAAGTCAGGATGGGGAGTGGCTTGAATTACGGGGGGTAATAGTCCCATGTATTGGTTGCCTTTGTTCTTCTAAGCAATAGATGCTGAGAGTTTGGAAGGTGCTGCCAAAGGAACTGGTGAATTTCTGCACTGCATCTTGTAGATAGTACACACTGCTGCTACCGAGTGTCTGTGGTGGAGGCAGAAATGTTGTGGATGTGGTGACAATTATGTGGGCTGCTTTGTCCTGGATGATGTCGAACTTCTTGAATGTTGTTGGAGCTGCCCCCATCCAGGCAAGTGGGGAGTATTCCATCACACTCCTGACTTGTGCCTTGTCAGTGGGTGTTTGGGGATTTACTTGCCCATTAAACTCAATGCATAAAGTTACAGCTGGTATTTTGCAGATTAAAAACTATTGTAATGGTATGATATCTGTTCCTGCAATTCCACTTACCCACTTCATCCCAGAAAAGGAATGCTTGGAAGTGTGGGTCTCATTTACATACCAACAGATTTATTTGGAAACACTAGCTTTTGGAGCGACGCTCCTTCGTCAGGTGGAAGAAGAAGCGTCGCTCTGAAAGCCAGTGTGCTTCCAAATAAACCTGTTGGACTATAACCTGGTGTTGTGTGATTTTGAACTTTGTACACCCCAGTCCAACACCGGCACCTCCAAATCGTTTATATACATTTTGGATATGGTTTTCAAACAATTTTCACGCATTTCTCTTTTTAATGTCTTAAACAAATCTGTCTTTCTATCTTTTTCTTTCACTTTCCAGAACTGAATTGGGTCAAATTCCCTGATTTCATTCTTTATCCTTGCTCAGTCTCTCTGTAAATCCTTTGGTTAAGCAGATGGACTGTTTTTCCCATTGCTCAGTGAAGATACAGATATCCGTTTGTTATTTTAAAATTTGTTCCTGGATGTGGGCATTCCTGGCTGGGCCAGCATTTATTGCCCATCCCTAATTGTCCAGAGGACAGTTCAGAGCGGCCATATGGGTCAATGGAAAGATTCTTGGTAGTGTGGATGTTCAGAGGGATCTTGGAGTCCATATGCATAGATCCCTGAAAGTTGCTACCCAGGTGGATAGTGCTGTTAAGAAGGCATATGGTGTGTTAGGTTTTATTGGTAGAGGGATTGAGTTCTGGAGCCGCAATATCATGCTGCAACTGTACAAAACGCTGGTGCGGCCACACTTAGAATATTGTGTACAGTTCTGGTTGCCCCATTACAGGAAGGATGTGGAAGCATTGGAAAAGGTGCAGAGGAGATTTACCAGGATGTTGCCTGGTCTGGAGGGAAGGTCTTATGAGGAAAGGCTGAGAGACTTGGGTCTGTTCTCATTGGAGAGAAAAAGGCTAAGAGGGGATTTGATAGAGACATACAAGATGATCAGAGGATTAGATAGGGTAGACAGTGAAAGTCTTTTCCCTAGGATGATTGACGTCAGCGTGTACGAGGGGGCATAACTACAAATTGGGGTTTTAGATTTCCAGTCCTGCGCCACCATCTCCCTCCGTTCCAGTGTGAATGAAGACCCTTAACTAATGAGCAGATGATGCCACTCTCTGGCAAATTCTGTGGCATAGACATTGTTAAAAATAGTTAACTTAGCAGGTGAGAATTAATGGAAAAATATGGATTGTTGCCTTTTGGATCTGTGAGGATCTAGCTTAGAAACGAGACACTAATGAGCAGCCACTTGTAGTTTTATCGCGCCTTTACAATAGTAACGTGATGACCCAGGGCATTTCACAGGAGCATTCTCAAAGCAGATTTGGCACCAAATATATAAGGTGAGATATGGGGAATTGCTGAAAGCCTTGGTCAAGGAGGTCCATGGTACTACATCAAGGAGGAAAGTAAAGTAAGGTAGAGACAAGCTCAGAGAATGCCAGAGAAACTCAGCAGGTCTGGCAGCATCTGTGGAGAGAGTTAATGTTTCAAAATATTTATTCTGTCTCTCTCTCTCCACAGATGCTGCCAGACCTGCTGTTTATTTCCAGCACTGTCTGATTTTATTTCAGATTTCCAGTATCCACAGTATTTTGCTTTTATTTGAGATTTGCTTGCCTGATGTGTAAATCTACATCATTTACCCCTCTTTATACTCCATGTTCCTCAGTATCCTTATCTCAGTGTAGAAGGCTCAAATTGACCCCCAACATGCGCAGTTTTCTTTTTGAATGAGAGTTCCAGATTTACATTTGCTTTCAGTGAAGGAGGAGGCGAGAACCTTCTGCTGTAGATTAATGGATGTGTTTGATAAAATCAATCCTGTAGCTACAAGAGGGGAGAGGCTAGGAATCCTGCAGTGAGTAACTCCCTAAAGCCTGCCCACCATCTGCAAGGCACAAGTCAGGAATGTGATGGAATACTCCCCACTTACCTGGAAGAATATCCACACCATTCAGGACAAAGTGATCCTGTTTGAGCAACACCCCATCCACCATCTACAACATTCACTCCCTCAACACCAATGCTCAAGAAGTTAATCCTGGTTCTCTCTCCACAGATGCTGCCAGACCTGCTGAGTTTCTCCAGCATTCTCTGTATTTGTTACAGATTTCCAGTATCTGCAGTATTTCCCCTTTAAGCGAAGTGGAGAGGCAGGGATGGTTTACAGAGAAAATTCCAGAACTCTGGCGACTGAAATCATTTAGTCAAATTTCCAGGCTTTGTAATTTTTTCTTTCATCACAGTATATTATGCCTCCAGTCATATGAATTTAATTATATCCATATTTGATGCTGCATTATATTTCATTTCTTCTTAAGAACTGGTGTTAAATCTGTCTGAAGTCTGCCTCAGTGAGTGAAGGGGAGTAATAACATTAACCAAATGTTCTGGCTGTAAACTAATTGCAATAATTATACTTCTGAACCTGATTTCATTGTTTTATATGATTTGCATGTGGTGTGAAATCATTTTCCATTTCAGGTTGTGATGCTGTCGTTAATATAGAACACTTTGTAATCAAATGGTAAAGATTAAAAGTCTCAGCCTAGTTTTCAAATCTGTCTGTTACCTGGCCCCTCCCTACTGTAGTGGCCTTCTCCAGCCCTACAACCCTCTCAGATCTCTCTTTTTCCCTAATTCTGGCATCTTTATCCACCTTTCATAACTCCACCATTAGTGGTCTTGCCTCCAGCTGTCTGGGTCCCAAGGTCTAGAATTCCATCAGTCTGTCTCTCCTCATTCAAGTCACTTTTTAAATCCCACCTCTTATTTATAAATCAAGTTTTGGTCATTTGTTCCAAATTTGAATTATGTTTAATAACCTTTTGTCTTGTACCTCAGGCTGATTTTACTGAGTTAAGGATGCTTCATAAATGTAAGTTGTTGTTGTTATATGCTCACACTGCAGAATTTATGCTTGGTGAGAGGCATAGGGTGACTGTCACGTTAGCAGAGAGCATTTCACTGCATGGTGTTTAGATTTTAAAAAATTCATTCATGTGACATAGGTGCCATTGGCTGGGCCAGCATCTACTGTCCATTCTGAGTTACACCCATATCACAAAACAAAAGAAAACAATGATCACAAAGACTTGAAGTTGTACAGACTATCTCAGGGCTTCATGATTGAAATAACTCCACAGAGGCCAGTATCCCATCACCGGTTCCCCCTTTATTTACACGGGGAGAGTCCCGGATCCAGCTCCCTCAGAGCCAGCTCTCAGAGCGAACAGAACCACCGACACTCCTGTTTATATCTGTCAGTCAGGGCTCCCTGATTAGAGCAGGTTAACAGCCCCAATCAGGGAACTCATATTTTAGAACATGGAACATAGAACAATACAGCGCAGTACAGGTCCTTCGGCCCTTGATGTTGCGCCAACCTGTGGAACCAATCTGAAGCCCAGCTAACCAACTCTATTCTACTATCATCGAAATGTTTATCCAATGACCGTTTAAATGCCCTTAAACTTGGTGAGTCTACTACTGTTGCAGGTAGTACGTTCCACGCCCCTACTACTCTCTGAGTAAAGAATCTACATCTGACATCTGTCCTATATCTATCAACCCTCAATTTAAAGCTATGTCCCCTCATGTGAGCCATCACCATCCGATGAAAAAGGCTCTCACTGTACACCCTATCTAATCCACTGATCATCTTGTATGCCTCTATTAAGTCACCTCTCGACCTTCGTCTCTCTAATGAAAACAGCCTCAAGTCCCTCAGCCTTTCCTCATATGACCTTCCCTCCATACCAGGCAACATCCTGGTAAATCTCCTCTGCACCCTTTCCAAAGCTTCCACATCCTTCCTATAGTGCAGTGACCAGAACTGCACACAATATTCCAAGTGCGGCCACACTAGAGTTTTGTACAGCTGCAACATGACCTCGTGGCTCCTAAACTCAATCCCTCCACCAATAAAAGCGAACACACCATGTGCCTCCTTAACAACCCTACCAACCTGGGTGGCAACTTTGAAGGATCTGTGTACCTGGACAACGAGATCTCTCTGCTCATCTACACTACCACGAATCTTACCATTAGCCCAGTACTCTGTATTCCTCTTACTTCTTCCAAAGTTAAACACCTCACACTTGTCCGCATTAAACTCTATTTGCCACCTCTCAGCACAGCTCTGCAGCTTATCTATGTCTCTCTGTAACCTACAACATCCTTCAGCACCATCCACAACTCCACTGACCTTAGTGTCATCCGCAAATTTACCAACCCATCCTTCTACGCCCTCATTCAGGTCATTCATAAAAATGACAAGCATAGTTGATCCAAAGCAGATCCGTGCGGTACCCCACTGGTAACTGGCTGAATATTTCCCATCAACCACCAACCTCTGTCTTCTTTCAGCTCGCCAATTTCTGATCCAAACCACTAAATCACCCCCAATCCCATGCCTCCGTATTTTCTGCAATAGCCTATCGTGGGGAACTTTATCAAATGCCTTACTGAAATCCCTATACACCACATTAACCACTTTACCCTCATCCACCTGTTTGGTCACCACCTCAAGGAACTCAATAAGGTTTGTGAGGCACAACCTACCCTTCATAAAACCGTGTTAACTATCCCTAATCAAATTATTCCTTTCTAGATGATTATAAATCCTACTTGTTATAATCTTTTCCAACACTTTACTCATAACTGAAGTAAGGCTGATTGGTCTATTTTGAAACACTCACAGGAATGCCTTTTTCGAGTCTTTACATCGCTCGGCGATGTTTTGGACTCTATGGCATCACCACAGGCCAAGGGCCAGCATGGTACTGATGGTATATGAGACTTGGGTGTTGGTGGTCTTTCGTCAGTCTAGGTCCTCCATCCACATGGGGTCAGACCTATTGTGGTGTTGGTGGTTCGGCGCCCCCTTTTTTATTTTTAATTTTGTATTTTTTTTTGGTGGGGGTTAGCCGATCCTTGTCTCGGGCCGTCTTCGCCTTGCAGTTGTTTGCTCGCTTGACATTGAAGAGTTGTAATAATTCGAGTGTCAGTGACAACGTGAGTCTTGATGTCATTTGGGCAAAGGTATTGAATCTCTCGATGGCGAGGAATTTCCTGAGGCGGTTATTCATGCCCAGCCATCACGATGGCGAGGAATTTCCTGAGGCGGTTATTCATGCCCACCCATCACGAAGCCAAAGTGCTTGGCTTCCAAGCCTCCCATTAGTTCCATTATCTCAGCATTCAGGTGTTTGTACTTGTCACTTTTCTCAGGCCATGTCATTTCCAGGGCCTTACTGCCATTCTCGTACCAGACTGACATCTACTACCATGATCTTTTGATCTTTCTTAAATATAAGATCGGGTTTCCACAGTGAGCCATCTTTTGTGAACAATCTGGGCTCCACGTACGATGTCCGGCCACACTTACTGACATGTTTTTGCAACTGGTCAGCGATCTTGTTCTGGCGTTTTATGCGAGTGTTCTTTACAAATGGGCAGCATCCTGAGATGTGTGAGATTGTCTCGACTGCTGTCTCACACCTTCGGCACAATTTTTTTACAGTTTATAAGTTGTATAAGACTCTGGTGCGGCCGCATCTGGAGTATTGTGTGCAGTTTTGGTCGCCATACTATAGGAAGGATGTGGAGGCACTGGAACGGGTGCAGAGGAGGTTTACCAGGATGTTGCCTGGTATGGTAGGAAGATCGTATGAGGAAAGGCTGAGGCACTTGGGGCTGTTTTCATTGGAGAAAAGAAGGTTTAGGGGTGACTTGATAGAGGTGTACAAGATGATTAGGGATTTAGATAGGGTTGACCGTGAGAACCGTTTTCCATGTATGGAGTCAGCTATTACGAGGGGGCATAGCTTTAAATTAAGGGGGGGTAGGTATAGGACAGATGTTAGGGGTAGGTTCTTTACTCAGCGAGTCGTGAGTTCATGGAATGCTCTGCCAGTAGCAGTGGTGGACACTCCCTCTTTATCGGCATTTAAACAGGCATTGGATAGGCATATGGAGGATAGTGGGCTAGTGTAGGTTAGGTGGGCTTGGATCGGCGCAACATCGAGGGCCAAAGGGCCTGTACTGCGCTGTATTTTTCTTTTTTTCTGTGTTTAGTCTTCCTCTAGATAGTGTAGCTCTTGTCGGGTATAGATTACACTGCAGGTACAAGCTGTTTATAAAGCTCGAGGATTTTTGCTGGTTTGCTGCTTTTAACCATGAGTTAGAGATCTTGTTGTCTACTGGATGCCTGCCCCTTGAAATTCCAGCCTTTGCCACTTTTCGAATTCCCATTCCCTCCATCCTGCATTCCTGTTGGGTGGTTTCTGTCACCCAGCGTCTGCCGCCTGGAGTGCTGGCATGTTGGCCTGGATGTGGGTCATTGGGTCCATTTCCTCTTCACCGCTGTTATGTCTGCTGGGTAGGAAATGTTTCATCTTTTTAACGACCTTGGGCTCGTGCAGTCCTGCAACTGTGTCAGTGTTGCTCTCTCTTTTATACTGAAAGGAGGCCCGAATGACCACATCACTGGACATCTCAAGTACCTCGCGTTTGTGAACAATTGCGGATGGAATTTGTACGTCCAGCTTTGGGACACCTAGACCACCGTTCCTGTTGCTGGCGTACAGGACTCTGTCAGAGGGATGAGGTGGGAGGGGGAGGAATTCTTTAGTGGCGTTGCAGATGATTTGATCTAGTTTTATGAGGGTAATCTGAGATGCTTCGCTTAGGATCAAAGTTAAAAATCACACAACACCAGGTTATAGTCCAACAGGTTTATTTGGAAGCACTAGCTTTCGGAGCGCTGCTCCTTCATCAGATGATAATGGAGTGCACAACCACCTGATGAAGGAGCAGCGCTCCGAAAGCTAGTGCTTCCAATTAAACCTGTTGGACTATAACCTGGTGTTGTGTGATTTTTAACTTTGTACACCCTAGTCCAACACCGGCATCTCCAAATCACGGTTAGGATCAAGTGGAAGTACAGGCTGGGGAGGACATGTGTTTTCAGGATTTCAACCATTGACTTGGTCAGAGTGGTGCTGCCTGTATTCCTTTAACCCAGGTCTTAAGCTTCTCCTCCCACTCCCCTTCTGTCACACCTGCCCACGGATCGATACGGGCACCCAGGTACTTCTCTGTGTCACCTGGGGGTATGTAGGCTATGGATTCATTTCACAGCTTCCAGTTTTCGAAGTGGTTGTATAAGAAGGTCTTCCTTTTAAACATAAAGTGGAATCCCTTTGTCTTCGCGATGTTAATACTAAGGCCTGTATGGTCACAGTATGCCTGGAGCAGCTTCCGATTCCTTGCCATTCCGATGTGGGAGTCACTCACAAGGGCACTGTCATCCACCAAGGCCAAAGTCGGACAGTTGACTCTTCTGCTGCCCAGGGGCATGGCGACCCCGAGTTGGCCTTCTCCAGAGAGTATACCAACGGATCCAAAGCGATGTTAAATAAGATTGGTGAGAGTGGGTCGCCCTGTTTTACTCCCCTCTCAATGTTTATTGGGGTAATTACCAGGGTTGTCTCTACTCCCCTTCTTAAACAAGGGACCAACATTTGCTATCCTCCAGTCTTCTGGTACTATCCCTGTAGACAATGACGACATAAAGATCAAAGCCAAAGGCTCGGCAATCTCCTCCCTGACTTCCCAGAGAATCCGAGGATAACTCGCATCTGGCCCAGGGGACTTATCTATTTTCACACTTTCCAGAATTGTTAAAACCTCCTCCCTGTGAACCTCAATCCTGTCTAGTCTAGTAGCCTGTATCTCAGTATTCTCCTCGACAACATTGTTTTTTCCCTCTTTTATGAGCTCCACCTGGCTGACCTCATTACAATCACTGCAACGATATCTCAATGTGATTTCAATCTAATTCAAGAATAGGAAACACGCAGTCAATTTGCACACAGCAAGATCCCACAAACAGTAATTTGGTAAAAACCAGTGAAGATGTGGTTGTGAGACAGCAGATTTCTTAAGGGATATTATTAAACCTGATGATCAACAATGGTTTCATGGTGGTCCCCTGTGCATAAGAGAGGAACTCTCCAGTCAGATTGGGCACCATGTTCAGAAGCCTACCCCCCAACTCCACCCCACAGCGTCCTGTCCTCTCTGTGCTCCCCTCCCTGTCACTGTGGGTGTGAGTATGAGAGCGTATGTGCAAGTGTGAGTATGTGTGTGTGTATGTGAGAGTGTGTGTAAGTGTTCCTGTGAGTGTGTGTATGGGTATGTGTGAGTGCGTTTCAGTGTGAGTGTGTATGAGTGTGTGTGTGTGAGTGTGTTTGTATGAGAGCGTGTGTGTGAAAGAGTGTGAGCGTGTGAGTGATTGTGTGTATGTGTGTGTGTGAGAGAGAGTATGAGTATGTTTGTGTACGTGTGTGTGTGAGAATGTGAGTGTATGTGTGAGCATGTAAGTGTGTGTGAGTGTTTGTGTGTGTGTGAGAGAGAGTTTGTGTGTGAGTGTGCGAGTGTGGGCATGTACATGTTTCAATGTGAGTGTGTGTTGTTTGTGAGTATGTGTGTGCTTGTTTCAGTGTGAGAGTGTGTGTGTTTGTGAGTTTGTGAGTGTGTGTGTTTCAGTGTGAGAGTGTTTGTATGTGTGCGTGTTTCACTGAGAGTATGTGTGTGTTTGTATGTATGTGCGTATGTTTCAGTGTGAGTGTGTGTGCTGCTGTGAGTGTGTGTGCGCTTAATGATTCAGTGATTGAGTGTGTGTGTGTGCATGTTTCAGTGTAAGTGTGTGTGAGTGTATTTCAGTGTTTGTGTGTGTGTGAGTGTATGTGTATATTTGTGTGTGTGTGTATGTGCTTCAGTGTGAGTGTGTGTGTGTGTTTCAGTGTGTGTGTGTGTGTTTCAGTGCGAATGTGTGTGTGTACATGTTTCAGTGTGTGTGTGTGTGTAAGTGTGCATGTGTATTTCAGTGTGAATGCATGAGGGTGTGTGTGTGTATGTTTCAGTGTGAGTGCATGAGTCTGTGTGAGCGTGAGCACAGCTGAGTGTGTGTGTGTGTGTGTGTATAACTTGCTCCTGATGAGCTGCAAAGCATGTTACAGCAAAGGTCACATCATATGTTAAGCCACATGTGTACACTGGCCTTACCAGTGTGATCCTCCGACAGTGCAGCACTCTCTCAGCACTGACCCTCCAACAGTGCAGCATTCCCTTAGCACTGACCCTCCGACAGTGCGGCATTCTCTCAGCGCTGACCCTCCAATAATGCAGCACTTCCTCAGCATTGACCCTCTGACAGTGCAGCACTCCCTCAGTACTGACCCTCCAACAGTGCGGCACTCTCTCAGTACTGACCCTCCGACAGTGCTGCACTCCCACGGTACTGACCCTCTACCACTCTGGAACAGCATCAGTACTGACCCTCTGACAGAGCTGCACTTCCATGGTATTGACCCTCCAATAGTGCAACACTCCCACAGTACAGATCGTCAATCTAATAAACCATCTCTGACCTGTGTCCAATGTATATACACCTTCTTTATGTAAAGTTGGCCAAAACCTTGCACAGTGTTCACGATGTGATGACACTAATGCCCTGTGTGACTAAAACATAATGTCCTTACCTTTATGTTCAATTTCCCTCATGATAAAGGAAGGCATCTCTTTATCCTTCTGGATTACATGCTGTACCTGCACACTAAAGTTTTATTACTCACACACTGGAACACGCAGATCCCATTGCACCCCAGAATTATCCAGCTGGTCTCCTTTAAATAACACTCTGCCTTTTTTATTCTTCCTGCTAAAATGAAAAATGTCACATTTTCCCACATTATGATCCATCTGCAGATTACTTGTCATTTACTCACATCTCGATAAAGTCTATACCCTCTTCACTTCATCTTCACAACATAATTTCTGAGCTATCTTTCCAATGTCTGCGATTTGAGCTATTCTGCCTTTGCTCCTGTCATCTAAGTTACCGATGTAAATTGTAGAAGTTGAGACTGGACATGACCTCCGTGGGAATCAGAGGTAACATCCAATATGACTCATTCTGTGAACTGGACGGGGCTGGAAATAATGGCTTGTGTGCTGTTAAACGAAATGGGAGGAAATGTCTATGTGCAATTCTAACAAGGGAGGGGAATGGAAAAAGAGAAGAAGAAAGATCCATTTATTAATACTCTCTGTTCTGTAGCAGCCAGGCATCTCTCTATCCATGTCAGTATGTTCCTCCTGCTCTGTGACCTCCAGCTTTGGGCAATAATGTTTTATGTGGAGTCTTGTTAAATGCCTTCTGGAAATCCAAGTACAGTATTTCGACATCTTCCCTTTATCCACGATATAACGCTCCCTTAAAGAATTCCAATGAATTAATTAAACATGATTTCCCTTTCACAAAACCACGCTGACTCTCCCTGATGAGCTTGCTTTCCCTCAGTGGCCAGTCTTGTTAATGATTGATGCTAACACCTTCCCCATGACAGATGTCGAGCTACCCGTGCTTTAGAATCCCTACAGTGCAGATAGAGACCATTCAGCCCATCAAGTCGGAACTGGTCCTCCAAAGAGAATCCCACTCAATCCCTGTAACTCCATGTTTACCCTGACTAATCCCCCATGCCAGCACATCCCTTGACACGATGGGGCAATTTAGTATGGCCAATCCACCTAACCTGCACATCTTTGGATTGTGGGAGGAAACCAGAGCACCCAGAGAAAGCCAATATAAACATGGGGAGAACATGCAAATTCTACACAGACCGGAATTGAACCCAGGTCCCTGGTGCTGAGAGGCAGCAGTGCTAAACACTGAGCCACCGTGCTACCTCTAGCTTCCTGTTTTCTGTTTCCCTTTCTTTTTGACTAGAAAGGTTATGTTCACTTTTTTCCAGTCGGATGAAACCTTTCCAGTAATGTAAGAAACTTTGGAAAATAAACCAACATTTTGGCAATCTCATTAGCCATCTCTTAAGACCCTAGGATGTGGATCATCAGGATGTTGGGACTTGTCAGCCTGCAGTTCCATCAGTTTACTCTATACTGCTTCCCTTCTAAATCCACCAAGTTCCTCTCTCCCTTCTACTTCCTGATTTACAACTGCTTTTTCTTAACATCCATAGAGAAGATAGAAGCAAAATATTTATTCGTTACATGTTTTAGGAACCAACAGGTGACTAAAAAGCTAATAAATAGGGAGAAAATTTATCTTGCAAATAAATTGGCAAGAAATATAAAAGTAAACAGCAAAAGCTTCTATGGGTATATAAAAAAAGGAGAGTAGCTAAAGTAAATGTGAGACCCTTGGAGGATGCAGCTGGGGAATTGATAACCAGGAACAGGGAAATGACAGATAATTTAAATGAATATTGATGTCAATCTTCAAAACAGAGGTTAAAACTGAAAGAACTGCAGATGCTGTTAATCAGGAACAAAAACAGAAATTGTTGGAAAAGATCAACAGGTCTGGCAGCGTCTGTGAAGAGAAATTAGAGTTATTGTTTTGGGGGTGGTCCTGAGGAAGGGTCACCAGACCTGAAATGTCAACTCTAATTTCTTTGTGCTACCAGACCTGCTGAACTTTTCCAACAATTTCAGTTTTTGTTCAAGATGGAGGTCACTGCAAACATTCCAAAAATAAAAGATAAGCAAAGTACTAATGGGAAGAAAGACCTTTCAACAGTGTCTACATGGGGAACAAACTATGTGACAAACTGATGGGGCCAAAGGCAGAAATATTGCCATGTTCTGATGGACCGCATTCCAAGAGCTTTCAAGGAAATGTGTGGTGATGCTACACCTTTAACAAGGTTATTCTGTCCTTGTTTTTTTTTTAGAGGGATTATAAAAGTAGGGGTCCGAAATGTCTGAACTGGCTACTTTAATAATGGCTAATAGATGCTGCCTGAGTCAACGATCAGAAAAGGCGTTCAGGTTTTTTTTTAAACCACTTGTACAATGAAAGGGGAGTTGTCAGTTCTCCCAGGTCAGGGTTTTTTCTAGTTTTGGGTTAGTTTTAGCTGGGGATCCAAAGAAACAGCTCCATGCTGAACCTTTCTCTCTCTGACACCTCTCTTCGATAAGAGCCTGTGTTTGAATTTACATTTTTGTCAAGGGTTGTGTTATAGGATGTTGTAGGAAATTGGAACAGCTCTTAGTTAAGTTGCATTTTTGAGTCAGTTGGGTTTTCAAATAGTTATGTTATTCTAAATTTGCTTTTCTTTTGTTTGTGTATAACTAACTTTTACTTTGTTTAAAACCGAGTAGTTTAACCAGAAGCATCGCTCCTAGAATATTCACCTTAAAAAACCTAGGAAAGGTAGGTTCTGGGCTACACTCCTTGTGGGGAGGGGGGGGGGTGTCTGGCCTGGTCCATAACAAATGGCTGCAGAGATAGTGGTGGCATCAGTCAAAATATTCCATAACTCACTGGATTCCTGGAGGATTCCAACAGATTGGAAAACCGCAAATGTCATGTTTTTGTTCAAGAAGAGAGGGAGACAGAAAGTAGGAAACTACGGCAGAGTTGGCCTAACATTTGTCACTGAGAAAATGCGATTGAGGAAAAGCCAACATTTCATGGAATGAAACAGAGTCAACATGGGTTTGTGAGAGAGAAATAATGTTTGACAAATTTGCTATAAGTTTTCAAGGATATAACAAGCAAAGTTGATAAAAGGGAACCAGTAGATGTAGTATATTGTATTTCCAGAAAACATTTTAATAAGGTGCCACATAAAAATGTTGTTAAACAAGATGGAAGGATTGATGATCGGTTAACACACAGAAAACAGAGTTTTTGCGGTGAACTGAGCTTTTTTGAGTTGGAAAGACATAACTAGTGGAATGTCACAAAGATCAAATCTCAATTATTCATTATCTATAATAATGACTTGGAGGAAGCAGCAGAATATAGTGAATCCAAATTTTCTGATGTCACATAAATAGGTAAGAGGACATATTGTGATAAAGAGTTAAGAAATCCTCAGGGTGATATCTTCAAGACAGATTGAGTGAGTGCTGAAAATGTGTTGCTGGAAAAGCGCAGCAGGTCAGGCAGCATCCAAGGAGCAGGAGAATTGACGTTTCGGGCATGAGCCCTTCTTCATTCCTGAAGAAGGGCTCATGCCCGAAATGTCGATTCTCCTGCTCCTTGGATGCTGCCTGACCTGCTGCGCTTTTCCAGCAACACATTTTCAGCTCTGATCTCCAGCATCTGCAGTCCTCACTTTCTCCTAGAAGATTGAGTGAATGGTCAAAACTTGGCAGAGATAATGCAGGAAAGTATGAGGTTATACACTTTGATAGAAAAAATTTCAAAAGAACAAACTATTAATTAAGTGGAAACGGATTATAAAAATTTCAGTGCAGAGGGATCTGGGTGTCCTTGTGCATGAAACACAAAATGTTAGCATGCAGGCTTTTATTGCTAAGGGGTTAGAATTTAAAATAGTGAAGTCTGGTTATAACTGTCTGTGTTGGGGGAAGGGGGGTGGTGGTGAGACCACACCTAGAGTAGTGATGCAGTTTTGTTCCCCACATTTAAGAAAGGGTGTACTGACATTGGAGGCAATTCAGAAAAGGTTTGTTAGGCTGGTTCCTGAGTTGAAGAGGTTGACTTATCAGAAATAGCTAAAGAAGTTACGCCTTTATCCGTTGGATAATAAGAAGGAGTAATCTAATTGAAACATTCAAGATTCTGAGGGGAAGAAGAAGGAGAGGAGTCATTCTGGACTCATACACTGTTTCTCTCTCCACAGATACTGCCAGATCTTCTGAGTTTCCCCAGCCTTCTCTGTATTTGCTCAGCTTTCGCAACCACGTACAGTCATTCTTTTCCCTTTCAAACTCAATGAAAAATCCAATCATATTATGCTCACTGCTGCCTTCATTCAGAGGACATTAATTAATCCTGCCTCTTTACATATGACAAAATTTTAAATTTCTTTTAGCTTACATGGATGTGGTCATCACTGGCAAGGCCATTATTTCCTCCCATCTCTACCTGTCCTTGATCTGAGTGGCTCAGGTAAGAGTAAAGGGCAGAAATGTAGCTCTAAGCTCTGTGGAAGTAGGCCAGGCTAGAAAAGGATGATGGATTTCCCTCCCTAAATGACACTCGTGAACCAGATGGGCTTTTACAACAATTAATAATGGTTGATCACCATAACAAAAATTAACTTTTCATTCCAGGTTTATTTATTGAATTAAAACATGACCAGCTGCCGTGATGAGATCTGGACCCATTTCCCCACAGCATTAGGGTTGGCCACTGGTGAATTAACTCAGTTAAAGATCACACAACACCAGGTTATAGTCCAACAGGTTTATTTGGAATCACTAGCTTTCGAAGTCCTACTCCTTCATCAGGTGGTTGTGGAGTAGGACCATAAGACACAGAATTTATAGCAAGTTTATAGCAACACCAGCTCTTCCACCTTATTAACTCAGTAACACTGCCGCTACACTCTTATCACCCCGTCTCATATAACCTGGTCTGTGGTTGGTTCCAGGATGTTCTCCATTCTTTGAACTCCTTATCCAAGCCCCCATTGCTAATTGGATTTTTCCAGTTTATTTGTAGATTACATTTACCCATGATTATTGCTGTCCCTTATCACAAGCACACAATATTTCTGAAGCTAGGCTTTGTTCTGCATCATGATGACAGTTAGGGTGAGGCACTCATGATATTGAACTTCTTGCTGATGCATGCAGGATATCAGCACACGGAGATGAACTTGAAATGAACACGTGCTGCGTTTCAATATTAGTTTGAGGATTTTTCTCCTCCCAAGGTCCTGTTTTCCCTGGAGTGTTGGGGCTGAGGGGTGACCTTATAGAGGTTTACAAAATTATGAGGGGCATGGATAGGGTAAATAGGAAAGTCTTTTCCCTGGGATCGGGGAGTCCAGAACTAGAGGGCATAGGTTTAGGGTGAGAGGGGAAGATATAAAAGAGACCTAAGGAGCAACTTTTTCACGCAAAGGGTGGTACGGGTATGGAATGAGCTGTCAGAGAAAGTGGTGGAGGCTGGTACAATTGCAACACTTGGGAGGCATTTGGATGGGTATATGAATAGGAAGGGTTTGGAGGGATTTGGGTCGGGTGCTGGCAGGTGGGACTAGATTGGGTTGGGATATTTGGTCTGCATAGACGGGTTGGACCGAAGGGTCTGTTTCCGTGCTGTACATCTCTATGACTCTATCTATGACTCTATTACAGATCCAATTCTTGATAATAGTTTTGATGTGCTAGCTGTGACCAATGTTTCTGAGACTTTGGCTCCTTTTAAATTCTTCTGGGTTGCTCATACGAGCTCATAAAGTTTAGTGGGAGTCAGGAGAAGCAGGAACACCTAAAGCTCTAAGTCCATCTCTCTCCCAGGGTCAGTGTAATTCGATCAGCTTGCTGTTTATTATATGACAGAGGCTGGAATATTAACAGAAGGGCTTATTCGGTGAGGGGAAGAGAACTGAGTTTCAGACTGGAAACCAGAAGTCCATTTTCCCTGAGTGCTGCAGAGGTTTAGTGAACTCGCCAATGTGTGTGTCTTTTTTTAGATCTGACAGTTTCCCTCAAACAGAGGACCATCTCCCGGGCAGACAGGGCTGCAACAAGACCTGGGCTGGCCTCAGATCCCTGGGGTGTGGATTTATCAAATACACTTAGTGGTGGATCTCTGTATGGGACGGATCTGATTGGATGGAATCAGAGAGTGGAAGCAACCTGCTCCTTTTGGCCCTCAAGTAATACTATAATGATATTTACTTTCCTTGTCTTTGAAGCTGTCTTCAACTGAATTTCTGTGACCGTAGAAACCCAAATTCTGACTTTAATAGCTGAATGCATGTTAAATCCAAGACAGTTTGTTTGTTAACAGGGCAATCCTGCCTCCTGGGTGGTTGCACAGCCTTGTACAATTTAGAATTGTACACTTGAAATTTTAGAATTTAAAAGCTTGAACCTTTCACCACTCACCTTGATTCTGTGTGAGATGCTTCCCCCATCTCAGCTAATAGGGAGCATGTAAATCAAAGACAAAACAAGATATGATGGGAAGAAAGCACAAAGGACATTCACTAAGCATGCTGCTACTGTTACACACTGGTCAGGAACACCAGTCTGTCTTGTAAAACTTCGAATGAAAAGGCAGAAATCACTTGTAGTGTTTCATGTATGTTTTGAAGTCATAAGGCAACTCATTGATCCTTATCCAACAAGGCAGTGCCATCAAGCAGGACCTTATTCAATGAATAATATTTAATACAGCTCGTCGAATCTATCAGCATGTAGCCAATGTTTTATGATTTCTGAAAAAAGATATGGAAGAGCTCTTAGCCTAAAGCTTTCTCTTGGCACACATTTTTCTCCATTAATTGCTCCTTTTTTTACAGTCAGTTGCAGACCCACAACCCTCAGTGCTTTACCAGAGTAAATTATTGCAACAGCAAAATGGTATGAATGATGACCCTAGTCATTTCTCAAAAGCATTGTTCTAGAGGTAACATTGCTCAGTCCTTTTTGTGAAACTAATGGCCTTTATGGGCCACATAATCACCTGAGATTCTTCATTTCTAAACACTGACCTCATTCACGTGGCAGCCAGCTGCCGTTAGGAAGGACTTGTATTTGATAGCACCTTTCACAGCCATCGATGGCCCCCAAGTGCTTCAAAACCAATGAAGTGCCTTTGAAATGCAGGCAAACCATATTCATCCACAATGTGTGAAGCAGCAGCCAAGGGCATGGTTCCAATACAGGGGTCCAGGAAAAGTTGCAGCCCCCAAAAAGTGTGTCAGTATCTGAGGAAGGATGTTCAGACAATGGAGGATGGGCAATAACAGTTTACTGATTCCCGTACCGGCAGGACTGACGTTTGAAGGTAGACTGGATCAGTTAGGACTATATTCACTGGAACTTTGAAGCATGAGCAGGGATTATATAGAAATCTATAACATTCTAACTGGTTGAGGCAGGGTAAAAGAGGAAGGAAGCTCCTGATGATTGCTTCCATCATTGTTTTAGGCTGTGCGTTCCAGACCACAACAATTCTGTGAATTAAAATAAAACCTCATCTTATTTCAGTTCTGTTGCCAGTTGTTTTAAATCTATGCACAGACACATTATTTTTGGCCTTATTAAAAAGGCTGGTAAATCTCTCATGACAGCGAGCCTGGTGTCTGTGGCGGGTTTATGAGTTTTAGTTGCTGATCTGTCCTGTTCCTTCAAGGTTACTGTTCACTATCGAAGTGGACACCAGGAGGAAGATTTCCTTTCTAACTGCTTCCCTCACAGAATTGTTCCAGCGCAGTGGGAGGCTATTCAGCCCATCATGTCTGCACTGACTATTCGATGAGCATTATGGCTTGGTACATTTCTCCCGCCTTATCTCCACTTATCTGCACATTGTTTTTATTTTAACTAGCCATCCAATGCCCCTCTTGAATGCCACAATTGAAGTTTCTTCCACAACATTTCCAGGCAGTGCATTCCACACCAAAACATTGAGTGACAACGTTTTACCTTGCATTCTTTTTCCTATGTTTGCAAATTGCTTTAACTATCTGCCCACTCGTTCCTGTTCCCCTCAGGAGAAAAAGGACAGTTTCTCCCTCTTTCCCTGATCCATCTTCCTCATAATTTTGGAAACCTTTCTCAGATCTCCTCTTAGCCTTCGTCTTTCCAAATGAAACAGTGCCAATCTCTCCGATCCATTCTCATAACAGAAGGCATCATCCTTGTGAATCTCTTCTGTTTTCCATGTATTCACATCCTTCCCATCGTACAATGTCCCGACTGTACCCAACGCTCCAGCTGAGCACAAGTTAAACACCACTGCTCCCGTACTCTTTTTCCCAATAACAAAGCTGAGAACACCGCATACTTTAGAAACAGCTCTCTACCTGTCCTGCCACCTCCAATGCATAGTTACACCCAGGTACCTCTGCTCCTGTACCCCTTTAAGTATTGAGCTCACTATTTTATATTGTCTGTCCATGCTTTTTCTATCAAAGTGTATAACTTCACACGTCTCTGCATTGAACTTCAACTGCCACCTCCACCCACTCCATGAACTTGTCAATGTCCTTTTGGACTTTCACACTGCCCTCCTGACAGTTTAGAATTCTTCCAAATAGCGAGTTTTGAGAAGATTTGTAGCTCAGGTTGAGGTTTTGGAAGTAGGTTTGATCACTGAGCTGGAAGGTTCATTTCCAAACGTTTCGTCACCCTACGAGGTAACATCTTCAGTGGGCCTTTTCGCTTACATCCAATTCTTCCAAATTTTGTGAAAACTTAAAACCAGTCCCCTGAACACCAAGAACCAGGTCATTAGTGTATATCAGGAAAAGCAAAGTTCTCAATACTGACCCCTGGAGAACTCCACTATAACTCTTCCTCCAGCCTAAAAAAATCCATTGACCATAACTCTCTGTTTTACTGATCTAATTTAGTATCCACGTTGCTTCTATTTCATGAGCTATACTATTTCTCACAAGTCAGTTGTGTGGCATTATTTGAAATCCATGTTTTGAATCATAGAGTCATAGAATCATGGAAACAGACCCTTTGGTCTAACCAGTCCATGCTGACTATAATCAAACTAATCTAGTCCCACCTGCCTCCTCCTGGCCCATATCCCTCCAAACCTTTCCTATTCATGGACTTATCCAAATGTCTTTTAAACATTTCCTCTGGAAATTCATTCCACGCATGAACCACTTTCTGTGTAAAACATTTACCACCATTTTTAAAAAATCTCTCTTCTCTCGCCTTAAAATGTGCGCCCTAATCTTGAAACCCCCATCCTACACACCATATCAATAACATTACCCTCATCGACCCTTTGTGCTACTTCTTCAAAAAACTCCAACAAGTAAGTGAAACACAATGTTCCCCTTTCGAAATGCATGCTGACTGTTCTAAAACAATGTACCTTTTCCCCTGTGCCTGCCAGCTCCATTCCAAATAATTGTTTCTAGAATTTTCTCCTACACTGAGGTTAATCTGACCGGTCTGGTAAATGTCGGGTTTATCCTTACAGCCTTTTTGAACATGGACTCGACGTTTGCAATGATCCAGCCCTCTGGCACCTCTCGAATATGGGGAAAACCAAAGGGTTATGATCAGCAACCCTACAATTTCCACTCTCACTTCCTTCCAATTCCTTGGATGTATTTTATCTAGTCCTAGTGTCTTTGGCAACTTTAAACATTGATAGCCCCCTTGTCAATTTTGAACCCTTCCCTTCCTCCTCTGTTACTGCTGTCTGGGTAGCATCTAGTCGTTTGTAAAGACAGATAGAAATAAATTATTTAATAAATCATCCATGTCCCTTACTTCCAAATGTGAATCTCCTTTTCGGTTCCTAACTGGCCTTTCCTCCTATTACCACATGTTTACTATTTGCGTACTTGTACAATCCTTTAGGGACTCCCCTTTATCTTGGCTGCCGGTATTTTCTAGTAATTCCTCGTTGCTTCTCCAATATCTTTTTCACCTTCCCTTTGAACAATTAATATTTCCCTTGATTCTCAATTATATTTTCTACCTGACACCTTGATGAACATACCTTTTCTTCTTTATGTTAATTTCTATCTCCTTTCTCATCGAGGGAGCTCTGGATTGCTTAGCCTTCCCTTTCCCTTTTAATAGATTGCCCATTGACAGTACCTGAGCCATTCCTTTTTGAAAGGTAGTCCATTGGTTCTGCCAAATGTTTGTTTCAGTTTATCCAACCTAGCTCGATTCTTACCCCAAAGTGAAATTTGAACGGGATGGATGGGGAAATGTGAAATGGGTGCCTCATTTATTAATGGCACAATCTGTTGGAACTGCTATTTCTTGATGAAACAGAGAGCCAGTCTGCCTTAATCAGTCGGCATGAAAAATCGCATGGCAGTCTTTCAGGGAGAACATGGGAGGTCTCCCCAGTAGCCGAGAGCCAGTATCCATTGTTCAACCCAAGTTATCTAAGCTGTTATCAGATTGTTGTCTGTGGGAGCTTACTGTATAGAAATTGGTTGCCACGTTCCAACACTTACGACTGTGACTAGACTTCCACAAGAACTTCATTAGCTATAAAAGAGATGGGCACAGAGTGACCAAACTCTGAGATCATCAACCCTCCCATTTGAAAAAAAATCAAAGGAGAAAAGAGAGGATTTTTCAGCTACTAAAACACAGAAGAGTGTGCAGAGGAGTGGCAGATGGAGTTTAATTTAGATAAATGTGAGGTGCTGCATTTTGGAAAGGCAGATTAAATCAGGACTTATACACTTAATGGTAAGGTCCTAGGGAGTGTTGCTGGACAGAGACCTTGGAGTGCAGGTTCATAGTTCCCAGTCACAGGTAGATAGGATAGTGAAAAAGGCATTTGGTATGCTTTCCTTCTAGTATTGAGTACAGGAGTTGGGAAGTCAGGTTGTGGCTGTACAGGACATTGGTCAGGCCACTGTTGGAATATTGTATGCAATTCTGGTCTCCTTCCTATCAGAAAGATGTTGTGAAACTTGAAAGGGTTCAAAAAAGATTTACAAGGATGTTGCCAGGGTTGGAGGGTTTGAGCTACAGGGAGATGCTGAATAAGCTGGGACTGTTTTCCCTGGAGCATCGGAGGCTGAGGGGTGACCTTATAGAGGTTTATAAAATCATGAGAGGGATGGGGTGGGGGAGTCCAGAAGTAGAGGACACAAGTTGAGAGTGAGAGGGGAAAGATTTAAAAGAGACCAAGGGGCAACTTCTTCCGTACGTGTACGGAATGAGCTGTCAGAGGAAGTGGTGGAGGCTGATACAATTGCAACATTTAAGAGGCATTTGGATGGGTATATGAATAGGAAGGATTTGGAGGGATATGGGCTGGGTGCTGGCAGGTGGGACTAGATTGGGTTGGGATATCTGGTTGGCATGGACGGGTTAGACCAAAAGGTCTGTTTCCATGCTGTATATCTCTACGACTCTATGACATCAGCTTCTCAATCTTCATTTCCAATAAAATTAACGGAATGTAAATCTGCAGCATGTCTTCCACACAGGCAGTGATGTGAAAATCTAATCCACACAGGCCTGGGGAAGGTTGTAACTTACTGTGTTACAAGAAAACACTCAAAGCATCAGTAAGTCTGTATTACACCAGAGATAATACTTCGACAAGACTTAATTGGCTGTAATACACACTGAGGTAGTTGAAAGCACAATAAAAATGTAAATCTTTTTCTCTGGGTGGGAGAAAGGATCATATTTCATCATTTCCATTTTACATCTTCACAAAAGGGAAAAAAATGAGTGGCAGATGTTGAGATAAGGAAGCACAGTCTGAGAAGATTAGCAATAATTTATACTTTTGCGGAAAGGAATTGTAAAGTCCCAAATGTAGCAATTCATTCTGAGGAATTGTCAAAGTCTGAGGTTTGATGTGTAACATAAGAAGCATTTGCCAGCGAGGAGACAGGGAAATGGGCACGCCAGCCTTAGCGTGCCCTGGAGCTGAACTGAACAATTGATGTTTCTCGGAATAAAAACCGTGTGTTTGCAAGGGCAAGTAGCAGGTAGAGGCTGCAGAGCTCAAACTGTTAAGGATAAACCTGGGGGTGGGTTTGACTGCACTCAGCTGCCTGCTGAACGCTGAGCCTCTTGGGTCAATTCCAGCTCCAGACAATGTTTCCCAAATGAGACACTAGCAGCTCCCTCATTGTGCTCACTGTCAGTCGGCTATGGGTTATGTTTTTGCAAAGATGGATTTGATCAGATGGGATTCAACCAGAGGGTAATCTGTTCAGGTATTTGAGATATAGTTACAGCAAAGTTACAGTGCTCGAATCCACCAACAGCATGTAGTCTCCTTTACACATCCTGTTCAGATACTGAAACAGAGGGGATTGAAACCTGAGCAGTCTTCCCCCAAGTCCTCCCATTCAGGCTGTCTCCCATCCAAGTAGGAACCAGGCCGGGCTCTGTTTATCTTCCAAGGATAGGTTTCCTTTCTCTCCAGAAGAAAAATGCTGTGGGCATCAATAGCTTATTGTTGTTTTAAAACAAACTGTTCATAGAATTACAGAAATGTTACAGACCTAAGGTGGGTGGAGGGGAGGGCACATTCGGCCCATTGTGCCCATACGGTCTCTTCAAATGAGAACCAAATAATCATCCAGTGTCATCTTGAATGCCTCACACAGACAGATATGCTAGGACACACCTTTAGAACAGGTGGGACTTGAAGATAGCTCAGTTGGAGGGACACTACCACTGTGCTACAAGAGCTCATGATTGGAAGAGCAGACCATTTATCAGCGTATGGTGGCTCAGTGGTTAACACTGCTGCCTCACTGCACCTGAGTTCGATTCCAGCCTCGGGTGAATCTCTGTGGGGTTTGCACATTCTCCCCGTGTCTGCGTGGGTTTCTTCCGGGTGCTCCAGTTTCCTCCCACAGTCCAAAGATTTGCAGGTAATGGTGGATTGGCAATGTTAAGTTGCCCATAAGTGTCCAGAGATGTGCAGGCTCTATGGATTAGCCATGGGAAATGCAGGGTTACATGGATAGGGCAGGGTCAGGGTGGAATGTTCTTTGGAGGGTCGGTGTGTACTTGATGGGCTGAATGGTCTGCTTCCACATTGTAAGGATTCTATGAAATATCTCAGTAAGCTTTTGGATCTGAAACTGGAGAAGGAGAGGGATAGAGGCTAGTTATGTTGTTAGATTTATCAGATAGTTTGATGAATAGATCATTAATATACTGTGTGATGGTGCTGCTCCTTTAGCAAGGTTGGGTCATCCTTGGATTTTATTTCAGTGGGTCATAAATGCAGAGTTGCTGAGAGGTCTGGCTTAGATGGGTTTTAGGGCCAATCTGATTATGGCTAACAGATATTGAATTATTAGATTAGATTAGATTCCCTCCAGTGTGGAAACAGGCCCTTCGCCCAGCAACTCCATACCGACCCTCCGAAGAGTAACCCACCCGCCTCTGACTAATGCACCTAACACTACGGGCAATTTAGCATGGCCAATTCACCTGACCTGCACATCTTTGGACTGTGGGAGGAAACCGGAGCACCCGGAGGAAACCCGCGCAGACACGGGGAGAATGTGCAAACTCCTCACAGTTGCCCGAGGCTGGAATCGAACCTGTGAGGCAGCAGTGCTAACCACTGAGCCACCGTGCCTCAGGCAAAAGGCTTCCGAGTTAAAAAAAACAATTGTGCAATGAAAGGGGAGTGGCCAGTTCTCCCAGCTCAGCTTTTCTCTGGATGGTTTGGTTTGGTTTTAACAGGTAGGCAGTTGTGAAGCTGCTGGACCCAAAGAAGCAGGTCCATGCTGATCCTTTCTCACTGATGTCTCTCCTGTAAGACCCTGTATTTGATTTTACATTTTGTGCCAAGAGGTGTTTATGGGGATTGCTGCAAATATTTGGAACGGCATCATTAAGTTGGGATAATCTGTTAGGTTTTCGGATAGTTTGTTATCCTGTATTCTGTGCTCTTTTGTGTTTCATTCTTTAATCTTGTAAATAAATTCTGTTTTGTTTAAAACTAAGTGGTTTGACCAGCTGCATCCCTCCTGGAATATCCACTGTACACCTGCTTAAAACAACGGACAAAGTTAGGCTCCGGGTTACTTTCTTGAAATGTTTTGAGGGGGTCTGGTCTGATCCATAACTACTGATAGATTGATAAATCAAGAGATAAGACATTTCTGATCTGATTATGGTTTCAACTTAACCTTCTATAAGATCATAAGATGTAAGCGCATAAGTAGGCCATTCAGCCCATCGAATCTGCTCTGCTGTTAATGGCAGATCTGATAATTTCACTTTCCTGCCTTTTCTCCATAACCCTTGGTTCCCTTCCTGTTTAAAAATCTCTCTATCTCAGCTTTGAATATGCTAATGATCCAGCCTTGACAGTCAGCTGTGGTAAAGAATTCCATATATTTACTACTCTCTAAGAGAAGAAATTCCTCCTCATCTCAGTCTTAACTTTATTCAGCTCCGAGGCTTTCCCACAAGGAGAAACAGCCTTTCTACAAATCTCCTGTCAAATCCTCTAAGATTAACCGGAATCTTACAAACAGGTGAAGGAGATGGCCAAAAGTGTGGGAAAAGACATGGATTGGAGGAAGAAAGTAAGGTAGAGAGGAGGAGGGCAAGAGGGTCAGTGTTAGAGGAACCCAGAGACAGAGGAATGTTAGGAATGGAGGAGATTGAGAGGGCTGAGGCCATGGAGAGAGCATTTTAAAATTGAACAAGGAGCCTAAATAATTCAGTCAGCACGTGGTTGAGGAGTGAAGGGTATTTGGTATAAAATAGAACAGTGACAGTTTTGGATGGCCTGAGATCGATAGAGTTCTGTTTGGAAAGCTATCAAGGGATTTGAAACAGAGATTTATAAGGTTTAAAAGACTTATTTTTCCACCCTTCAGGTTCTCTGCCTGTATTCCTGATGAAGGGCTTTTGCCTGAAACGTTGATTTTACTGCTCCTTGGATGCTGTCTGAATTGCTGTGCTCTTCCAGCACCACTGATCCAGAATGTTGTTATTTTTTGCAAAGGAGACGGGATATAGTATTAGGGAAGGTCTGTCGTAGCTGGACAGGGTCTTGGTGAGGCCGCATCCTTATTTAGAAAAAGATATAATTGCATTAGAAGCAGTTGAAGGAAAGTTCACACAGCTGATTCCTGGGATGAGAGGATTATTATGAAGGAAAATTGAACAGATAGGCTTGATAAGCCATTGAAGTTTAGAAGAATGAGAGATAATCTTATAGTCATAGAGTCATACAGCATGGAAACAGACCCTTCAGTTTAACCAGGCCATACCGAACATAATCCCAAAGTAAACTAGCCCTACCTGCCTGCTCCCTCCAAACACTTTCTATTCATCTACTTGTTCAAGTGTCTTTTAAACCTTGTAATTGTACCCACATCCACCATTTTTTCAGGAAGTTCATTCCACTTGCAAACCACCCTCAGTGGAAAAGGGTTTCCCCTCATTTCTTCTTTAAATTTCTCTCCTCTCACCTTAAAAATGTGCTCCATAGTCTTAAAACTTTCCCGTCTTCAGGAAAAGGCAACTATTATTAACTCTATCTCTACCCCTCATTATTTTATAAACTTTTATCAAGTTGCCACTCAATCTCCTGCGCTCCAGTGAAATAAAATCTGAGCCTATCCAACCTTTGTTTATAACTCAAACCTTCTGCACCCAACAACACTCTGGTAAATCCCTTCTAAGCTCTCTCCGCCTTGATATTATCCTTCCTATAACTGAGTGATCGGAACTGGACTAAGTATTCCAGAAGAGGCCTCACCAATGTCCTATACAACATCAACATGATTTCCCAACTCAGATACTCAAAGGACTGAGCCATGAAGGCAAGTGTGCCAAATGCCTTTTTAATCACTCTGTCTATATGTGACATAAACTTCAAAGAATTATATATCCGAACCCTTAGGTCCTTCTGTTCTACAACACTACCCAAGCTTCTACCATGAATTGTATAAGCTCTACACTTGTTTATTGTACAAAAATGCATTACCTCGCATTTATCCAGACTGAACTCCATCTACTGTTTTTCAGCCCATTGACCCATTTGATGAAGATACGTCTGGGTCCTGAGGGAATTCAACAGAGTGGATACTGAAAAGATATTCCTTCTTGTTGCGAGATTTAGCAGAAACAGTTTAATAAGAGGAGGTTCCCCTTAGGAATTGAGGTGATTTCCTCTCAGTGGGCTATTGGTCTGTGAAATTCTCTTCTCCAGCAAACAGTGTTAGCTAAGTCATTGGATATATTCAAGGTTGAGTTACATGGGATTTTGTTTGACAAGGGAGTCAAGGGTGTGTTGGGGTTGGTGGGGAGATAGGAGAGTTAGGATAAAGGGCCATTTTCAGGATGGCAACAGGTAACCAGTAGAGTGTCGCAGGGATCAATGCTGGGGCCACAATTCGTTACAACATATGAGAATGAGTTGGATGAGAAAGGTTAATGTACTATAGTCAGATTTGTAAATGGCCCAAAAATAGATGGGAAGGCAGGCAGTGAGGAGGACATAAAGGAATCTCGACGGGTTAAGTGAATGGGCGATAGCTTGGCAGATGGAATAAAATATGGGAAAATGTGAGACCATAGAATTTGGCAGGAAGAGTAGAGGGATATTACGTATATGGAGAAAGACTGCAGAAAGCTAAAACCCAGTTGGGGCTCCCTGTTCCTGAATCACAAAAAGCTAGCATCCAAGATAATAGGAAAGGTAAATGGAATACTGGCATTTATTTCACAGGGAATGGAACATAAAAATCAAGAGGTTTTACTTAATCTGTACAAGGCCTTAGTTTATACCATATCTGGAAACAGTAAATAGTTTTGGGTCCCTTATCTAGAGAGAGAGACATATAGGTATTGGAGGCAGTCCAGAGAAGGTTCACTAGGGCTGCTATCAGGTACAGAAACAGTTTCTTATGAGGACAGATTGAGTAGCTTGGCCCTGCACTGAAAAATTGTCTCCCCTTGTAGGACAGTCTCTGACCAGATGGCATTGTCTCAGAATAAGGAGACACCCATTTAAGACACAGATGAAGAGGAATTTCTTCTCCCAGAGAGGAGTGAATCTGTGGAATTCTTTGCCCCAGACAGCTGTCAAGGCTGAATTGCTGAGTATATTCAAGGATGAGAGAGACAGATTTTTAATCAGTAAAGAAACCAAGGTTATTGGGGAATAGCTGGAGAGTGGAGTTGAAGATTACCAAATTTGACTTTCAATAATGTCCCTCACAAAGATTAACTTTTAAGATAAGAACCAATGGTATTGGAGGCAGTTTGTTGGCAGAGATAGAGAATTGGCTTATGGACAGGAAACAGTGAGTGGGGAGAAAGGGTTCCTTTTCAGGTTGGTGACCTGTGACCAGTGGGGTGTCATAGGTTTCAGTGCTGTGACCACAACGGTTTACAATATCTATTAATAACTTGGAAGAAGAAAGTGAATTTACTGGAGCCAAATTTGCAAATGACAAGTGAGTAGGCTGGTTGCAAGAGAGAGAAAACAGTTTACAGAGATATTGATAGGGTAAGAAAGTGGGCAAAAAATTGGCAATTGGAGTATAACATGGGGGGAAAATGTGAAGTTGTTCATTTTGGAAGGGAGAATTAAAAAAAAGAATATTATTTAAATGGATAAAAGCTACAGCAAGCTGCAACACAAGGAGACTTGGGGGGACTTGTCCACAGAATACAGGAAGCTCACAGACAGGGGCAGCAGGTAATCGGGGAGGGTAATGGAATATTGGCCCTTATTTCCAGAGGGTTGTAGTATAGAGTAGGGAAGGCTTACTGCAACTGGACAAGGTGCTGGGGAGACCACATCGGGAGCACTGTGAGCAGTTTTGGTCTTCTGTTTAGGAAAAGATATAACTTTATTGGATACAGCTCAGAGAAGGTTCACTGGGATGATCCCAGGCCTGGAAGGATTATCTTCTGTGTAAAGGCTAAACAGGCTGGGAGGTGAGAAGAATGAGAGGTGATCACACTGAAAGATATCGGGTTGTTAAGGGGCTTGACAGGGTCACGCTGAGAGGATGCTTCTCCCCATGGGAGGGTCTCGGACCAGAGGGCACAGTCTCAGAATAAAGGGGCACCAATTTCACTCTGGGATCAGGATGGACTTTGTCTCTCAGAGGGGAGTGAGTCTTTGGAACTCTTAGTGACAGAGAGTTGTGGGGGCAGAGTCCTTGTGGTTATTTAAGGCTGACGGAGTAAGGTTCTTGATCAGTCGGGGAATCAAGGGTCACAGGGAAAGGACAGGAAAATGGACATGAGGAATGTTGGATCAGCCATGATCCTATGGAATATTGGAGCAGGCTTGATGGGCTGAACAAGCTGTTCCTGTTCCTACTTGTCATGGCCTTGTGTTCTTAGATCAGCCACGATCACATTAAATAGTGAAACACACAATGGGCTGAATGTGCTACTTCTGATCCCCTGTCTTGTAGTCTTACGGAAGGTTAAGATGAAGCCACAATCATTTCACCCACAATCCGAGACCAGGTTTGAAGGGCGGGGTGGCGTTCTCTTGCTTTTCACTCCTCTGTTCCTAAACATAACCTGATTGAATGGAAAGAAACACCTTGGGCTGAATGGCCTCCTACAGTCGCTAGTATTCTTAAAAACAGACCCTAATCTGTAATTGCAGCTAACTGGGCAGGTCATCAATGCAGCTGAGTTTATATAGCCACACCTGGGCCAGTAAAGCCTTGTTAAGTCCATGATTTGATTGATCAGTTACAGTCACCTTCTCAGCTACAACATAAGTGACAATAATATGACTTCTACAATAGTTTTGAGTTAAATTATTATTTCAATGTAAAAATATTAATTTGGACTGTCATTACCTTTTTCAAGATCATTACTTTAGTTTAGTTAGCAGTTAAGATCACCTATGTTGGTCCAAATTTGCAGGGTTGTTTGAATCTGCCAGTCTATTAGTCAGTTGCTCTTGACTAAATGATGGTCATGTCTAACATTCAAGACAAGGGCATCAGCAAGGACAGATAGCACAGAATTTCAAATAGATATGTGAGTACTCTCAGAACAGCAGTGATGAATATGTGACAATTGTGATGATATCTCTGCCCTGGGCTATTAGAATACAGAGTGATTGACCAGAAACAGTAACCGATGTAGAATTCATAAACGTTTTTCAAATCAAAGTGGATAATGATTCAAGGAAAAGAAATTTTAAGTCAGCTTACCTATCACTCCTTTCACAACCTAAGAAAGTCCCAAAACACTTTGCAGCCAATAAAGTGCAGTCATTGTTGTAATGTGGGAAACCACAGCAAGATCCCATAAACAACAAAATAATAAAGAGCAGATAATTAGCGTTTGTGTTGTAGGGGTTAGGGGAATAAATCTTGGTCAGAATGCTGGGGAGAGTCAGCCTGCAGCACATGCATAAACCTCTGTGTGTTTTCCCTACCGCGGGGGATTTAATGACTAGGGGATATATTTTTAAGGTAAGAGGAGAAAGATTTTAAAAATACATGAAGGGCAAATTTTTTTTTAACAAAGGAAGTGGTTCGTATGTGGAGTGAACTGCCTGAAGAAATGGTGGAAATGGATACAGTTACAACATTTAAAAGATATTAAGTATAATGAGTAAGAAATGTTTGGAGGGATATGGGTCAAGTGAAGGCAGGTGGGACTAGTTTAGTTTGGGATTATGTTCAGCATGGATTAGTTGGACTGAAGGGCCTGTTTCTGTGCTGTATGACTCTATGATTCAAGGATAGGATTAAATTGATGATCTTCTAGAGCTGGTAAACATACTCAGCACTGAGCCATGCTAACACCTGGGACAGGTGCATCATTTGATGCACTAAATGATACTTGCTAACATTGTGAAAATCTCTGATTTGGGGATTGTCCAGAAACTTGAAAGTCTCATACTTTTAATGAGAGAAAGGTTTAAAAGGATGTAAGGACAGCAAGGACAATAAATAATACTGGAGAATACAGTGAGACTAAACATTGACAAGATTTGATTAGATTACAGTGTGGAAACAGGCCCTTCGGCCCAACAAGTCCACACCGACCCGCCGAAGCGCAACCCACCCAATACCCCTACATTTACCCCTTACCTAACACTATGGGCAATTTAGCATGGCCAATTCACCTGACCTGCACATCTTTGGACTGTGGGAGGAAACCGGAGCACCCGGAGGAAACCCACGCAGACACGGGGAGAACGTGCAAACACCACACAGTCAGTCGCCTGAGGCTGGAATTGAACCCGGGTCTCTGGCGCTGTGAGGCAGCAGTGCTAACCACTGGGCCACCGTGCCGCCCACTAAAGCCTGTGGTACAGTTTAGACCCTTCAGGAATTCCTGGCTTCTCAAACAGTCTTAATGGATTGGATGATAGTGGAAGTCTTACTGTAAAAGGAGAGAGAGAGACGGGAGAGAGAGAGAGCGAGAAAACAGCAGACCAAAGTCCAATTGAATTATCATCTGGGATAGGCAAAATGCTAGAGTATCTCTGATTAGGAACTTATAAAGCATACATAAAATCATGACAAGAATAAGCAACATGGGGTGTTGGAGAAACTCAGCAGGTCTGGCAGCATTGGTAGAGAGAAAACAGAGTCAATGTTTCAAGTCCAGCGACTGGACTCAAAGTATCAACTCTGTTTTTCTCTCTGTAGATGCTGCCAGACCTGCTGAGTTTCTCCAATACTTTCTGATTTTGCTTCAGATTTCCAGCAACTGCAGTTCTTTGTGTTTATTTTTAGAGGGCAACTGTGTTTTCCAAATGTGCTCCTGTTTTTCGAGGATGTAACTAGTAAGTCTGAGAAAGGGGAACCATTGGATGGAGCAAATTCCAAGTAACATTTTACAAAGTGTCACACTCAATGTCACTGCATAACATTGGACTCATGGAATTGAGGGTTGGTTAATGAAGAGAAAACAAAGACTAGAAATAATCTTGCTACATTTGGGGCTCGCAGGCTGGAACTAGTGGATATCACATGGATCTGTGCTGGCCTATCAAATGTTTACAATCTATAGGAATGTTTTATGTGAGGGCACAGAGTGAAATCCAAGTTTTGCCGATGATGCAAAGTCTGGTAGGAAAGTAACCTGGAAGAGGATGCAAACTAAAGGATTTGCATCGATTAAGTGAGTAGGCAAAAATGTGGCAAATAGAATGACATAAGTGTGATGTTACCCTCTTTGTTTTGAGAATCAGTAAATCAGAAATTTTCAAATGGAGAGAGACTGGATATTCTGAGGGTTCTGTATTCATGCACATAAAACACAGGAAATTAACAAAAGTAAAATGCCGTGGATGCTGGAAATCCAAAATAAAAGCAGATTAGAAGTGTTACTCTTAAGACATTTCCCCTTTATAACTTCACAGAATCTAGAACAAAGTAAATATTAATTGGAAAGTAGACAAGCTCCAAGAGAAATTCATCATTTTAAATTGTGAATCCAGTTTGACAGCTGATGTCCAGCTACTGGAATCATCACAACAGTTTTGAACTTTGTTCTTGAAGCTTTGTACCGAACACAGTCAACGAGACACAGTCATCTCATTAATTTTCAACTCTTCAGCCTACAGAAAGGAAATGTGAGCCAGAGCTGAGCTAGCTTATACCATGTGGAATTGCCTGTGGTATAAAAGCAAAAGAATCTAATGGAATGAGACAGACTTTACGTAATTTATCAAAGATTTTATAGCTCATGTTAACCTGAAGACCGATGGACGTTTAAATTGAGACATATTTAGATTGCCATTGTCCCTAAATTAATGGAGGTTTCACAGAGCATCAATACCCTGGACAGTCCTCTGCACATCCCAAGGAGAAAGATTAGCAAGTTTACCTGTGTACCATGCTGCTGTAGCTAGGGAGGTACTAGCATTGTGGTAATGTTATTTTGACTGGTTAAACCAAGTTCCAGACTAATACTCTGGGACATGGATTCATATGGCTGATGAAGCTATATGAATCCAACAAAAGCTAGTCTAATGACAATTGTTGTCAGTTTTCAGGCACATCCATTTGGTTCACCCCCATCAGATGGGGAAGGAAATTTGCTGTTCTTCTTCACCTGAGCCTGATATTAGATTAGATTAGATTACTTACAGTGTGGAAACAGGCCCTTCGGCCCAACAAGTCCACACCGACCCGCCGAAGCGTAACCCACCCATACCCCTACATTTACCCCTACCTAACACTACGGGCAATTTAGCATGGCCAATTCACCTGATTTGCACATCTTTGGAGTGTGGGAGGAAACCGGAGCACCCGGAGGAAACCCACGCAGACACGGGGAGAATGTGCAAACTCCACACAGTCAGTCGCCTGAGGCGGGAATTGAACCCGGGTCTCTGGCGCTGCGAGGCAGCAGTGCTAACCACTGTGCCACCGTGCCGCCCTCAAATTAATGGAGGTTTCACAGAGCATCAATACCCTGGGCGGCACGGTGGTACAGTGGTTAGCACTGCTGCCTCGCAGCGTCGGAGACCCGGGTTCAATTCCCGCCTCAGGCGACTGACTGTGTGGAGTTTGCACGTTCTCCCCGTGTCTGCGTGGGTTTCCTCCGGGTGCTCCGGTTTCCTCCCACAGTCCAAAGATGTGCAGGTCAGGTGAATTGGCCATGCTAAATTGCCCGTAGTGTTAGGTAAGGGGTAAATGTAGGGGTAAGGGTGGGTTGCGCTTCGGCGGGTCGGTGTGGACTTGTTGGGCCGAAGGGCCTGTTTCCACACTGTAAGTAATCTAATCTAATCTAATATGATTCCAGACAAACTAAACTACCCATACCCTGTCAATGAGGAGCAAGAATTCTTTCTTGCTCCTTGGTGATTTCCTGCTGCTCCCTCAGACAGCCCAGAGTCTGAACGGGTCTAAAAGTGCGATGCTGGAAAAGCACAGCCAGTCAGGCAGCATTCAAGGAGCAGGAGAGTCGATGTTTTGAGCATAAGCTCTTCATTAGGACTTTCCTGACCGGCTGTGCTTTTCTAGAACCACACTTTTTTTACTCAGATCTCCAGTATCTGCAGTCCTCCCTTTCTCCTCTATACAGATCTACTCAGTCTAACCAGAGCTGCAGGCTGTAATGGATATCTGGGCTGGGGTTTGATGCTCCACACTGTATGTGGGGCTGGGGATCTTCAAGAGAGACTGGCTACCCACAGCCCACAACCCAGAAACATCATATCCAATCAGGCACTTCACAGCTGATTGGCGAGCTTCTCAGCAAATCACAATTCTCGATATCAAAGTCCCACCTTAACAGATTTTATCGACCAATCAGAGGATGACAGATTCCAGGTCCTAGAGATTGGCGCAGACATGATGGACTGAAGGGGCTTTTTCTGTGCTGTAGTTCTCTATTACCTGTCCTTTACTGGTTTAAATGATGAAAGGTCACATGGTTTTCTTTCCATTTAATTTGATTTGATTTATTATTGTCACATGTACCTAGGTACAGGGAAAGGTTTTGTTCTGTGTGCAGTACAGGCAGATCAGACCATACAATGTCATATGGGTGCTTGAACAGACTAAGGTATACAAAGTTACAGCTGTAAAAAAAGTGCACAAAAAGCAGGATCAATATTAGGTTTGAAATTTGAGAGGTCGATTCAAAAATCCAAGAACTGAAGGGAAGAAGCTGTTCTTGAATCTGTTGGAACCTGTGTGCATCAGCTTTTGTACCTTCTGCCTGATGGAAGAGGTTGGAAGAGATTCTAACCAGGGTGGGAGGGGTCTTTGATGATATTGGCTACCTTCCCGAGGAGTGTAGTTGGAGTCAGTGGATGAAAGGCTGGCTTGCTAGTTTCTTCCTACCCTGGGCAGAGCAGTTGCCGTCCCAGGCCGTGATGTACCCAGATAGAATGCTTTCTATGGGGCATCTGTAAAACTTGGTGAGATTGCTTATGGACACAAGATCTTGAGTGGTTTTGTTTGGGTCTTGTGAGGTGTGGATTGTAGGGAGAGGGGTGTCTTTGGCAGCATTGCATTGCCTTCCCTACTTCCCTAGCCCTGATTGGTCACTTTTTAAACCTGCTAGGAATGCTGGTAATCAGGTCAGGCAGGGATTGAAGCCTTCACAGAAACAGAAACAGATCCTTCGGTCCAACTTGTCCATGCCTACCAAGTATCCTAACCTAATCTAGTCCCATTTTCCAGCATTTGGCCCCTATCCCTCCAAACCCTTCCTATTCATATACCCATCCAGATGTCTTTTAAATGTTGTAATTGTACCAGCCTCCACCACTTTCTCTGGCAGCTCATTCCATACACGTACCACCCTCTGCGTGAACAAGTTGCCCCTTAGGCCCTTTTTAAATCTCACTCTTCTCACCTTAAACCTATGCTCTTTATATTGGACTCTGCTACCCTGAAGAAAAGGCCTTAACTATTTATCCTATCTATGCCTCTCATGATTTTATAAACCGCTATAAGGTCACCCTTCAGCCTCAGATGCTCCAGGAACATTCCCTATGGACCACCTTCCTGAGGTGATGAGAAGGAGGGAGTATTGCTCTGAGTCCAACTTGCCCAATTATTTACCCTCCTCGTCACATTGCATCCAGAGGGGGCATAGTTGCCTTGATTTTTTTTAAAATAATGTGATAAAGTGTTTCAGTTATGGCAGGAGATGGGAGCTCAGATGGTTGTGGGAAGTGAAAACCCCAAACATTTAAAAGACAATGAAGATCTCTGTCTAGCTAGCAGTAAGGGTAAGGTGATGGCTTCATGGTATTATCTTTGGATTGATAATCTAGAGATCCAAGTAATGTCCTGGTGACCTGAGTTCAAATCCAGCCAGAGCAGATGGTGGAATTTGAATTCAGTTTTAAAACAAAAACTGGAATTAAGAGTCTAATGATGATCATAAGTCAATTGTTGGAAAAACTGATCTGGTCCACGAATGCCCTTTAGGGAAGGAAACTGCCATCCGTACCGGTCTGGCCACCATGTGACTCCAGACCCACAGCAATGGGGTGGACTCTTAACTGCCCTTTGGGCAATAAATGCTGGCATAGCCAGTGACGCCTTCATCCTGTAAATGAAAACAAACCCAGGAGTGAGATTAAATTAATCACTGTCCTTTCTTTTGACATTCCCAGTGTGGAGCCCAGAGCCCATTGCCTGAAGTCCAGAGAGTGTTGGAGCAAATATAGACCGATAATTGGTTGCAATATTGATAGTAGACAGGTTGAGTCCTAATTAGATGGTGTAGTCTTAACAGACGAGCTGATCCTTGCTCATCTGTCAAGGTGGTATCTCTAATTTTGCTAATCATAACCTTTCCATTCTCCTGCTTTACTCACTGCCTCTTGCAGCTGAACTACTGACAGCTCTCCCTGCTACATGGATACAAGATGTTGTTAAGTACTCCTTTATCAAGGTTTGCTTTCACTGGCGATGTTTCTGGGTGTAACAGTTATCTGGAAGATATTGCCTATCAGTTGTTCAGCTGTGTTATTTCCTACATAATGGATTTGAAAGAATGTAACATTGGAAGAGTGAGCTATTAGTCTGAGGATTTTTATAGTAATATCACAATCCAGCCTTTACCATCTCACTGTTTCTTACTGCACTGAGACTGACATTAAACTGATGTGAAATGCCATCTATTTATCCAATTTGTGTTTCGTGGAACTCCAGAGCGAAGATGCTCTGTCATCTTTCCTGGTTCAATATCTGAAAGCATTCACCATGATTGCTGCCAAATGAATCAGACCAGAGTCACCAGATAGGAACCCCATCTTTCTATATAAACAACCATTTGATGCCCCTCTCGAATGCCTCAATTGAACCTGCCTCCACCACACTTCCAGGCTGTGCATTCCACACCTTAACCACTCATTGTGTGGAAAAGAGTTTCCTCACTTTACAATTGCTTGTTTTGCAAAATACATTAAAACTGTGTCCTCTCATGAAGACAGCTTCTCGTTATCTACTCTGTCCAGTGCTCTTGTGGGTTTGAAAGCCTCTATCAGATCACCTCTCTAACCTATCCTCATAACAGTCAACTCTCAGGAACTATTCCTGTAAATATCCTCTAACCTCTCTCCGATGCATTCACATCCTTCTGATAGTATGGTGTCCAGCGTTGTACACTATACTCAATCTGAGGTCTCACTAATGTCCTCTACAAATTCAGCATAATCTCCCTGCTCTTGTACTCTGTTCCTCTGTTCATGAACCTCAAACACTGTATGCTTTTAATCTTACAGCTTGGTCCTGCCACCTTTAATGAGTTAAGCACATGCAGCCTGACATTGCTCTGCTTCTGAACACCCTTTAGCTTGTACTGTTTCTCCTTATTCTCTGAAGCAAATTGCATCAGCTCGCACTAATACACATTGAACTTCATCTGCCACCTATCTGCCCACATCAACAACTTGGCCGTGTTCTTTGGAAGTTCTTCGATGTCCCCTGCACAGTTCATACTTCTCCAAAGCTTGCCTCCAAACTTTGAAAATTGTCCCCTGCACAGCAAGGTCTAGATTATTCAAATATATCAGGAATATTGCGGGTCCCAGTACTGACCCCTGGGGAACACAATGATAAACCATCCTGCAGCCTGAACAATATCCATTGACCTTGACTCTCTATTTCTTTTCCCTCAGACAATTTATGTCCACAATGTTACTGTCCCTTTTATTCCTCCCAGGTTCCTCATCAGACCTGTAATTGAACAATAAATTGACACAATGTCTTACTGCCACTAAAGCACCTTCTTTTCCTCTCCCAGCTTTCTCCATGTAATTTAAGTGTCTTGCTCAATAAAAGCCTGTGTAAACAGACAGAAGGCTGTAGAAATAGCAGGAACATCATGATGGAGGAGGTGTTGCTGCCCAATCCATTAAACGTATTGTAACTTGAAAGCTGTGGTTCAAAAGCCATCTCTCCTTGCGAATACTTTGTCGAGTTGCACCGGTTTCTCATACCACACAGAGGTACACGACAATTTCTTGTCCATCTGCCAACTTCTTGTGAAATTGTTAAAGTGAACTCTGATGATGAACTGTTGTCTAAAGGCAGTTTATACATTTCTCCTACGCAATACATTATTCTGCTTCTAATCCCTAGACTTCCCTCCCTAAAGGGCATTGTGGGTCAACCTACAGTACAGAATGTTGTTGAACTTGAAAGTATTCAGAAAAGATTTACAAGGATATTACCAGGGTCGGAGGGTTTGAGCTATAGGCAGAGGTTGAATAGGCTGGGGCTGTTTTCCCTGGAGCATCAGAGGTTGAGGTGACCTTATAGAGGTTTATAAAATCATGAAGGGCATGGATAGGATAAATAGACAAGGTCTTTTCCCCAGAGTGGGGCAGTCCAGAACTAGAGGGCATAGGTTTAGTGTGAGAGGGGAAAGATTTAAAAGGGCTTAAGAGGCAACTTTTTCACGCAGAGAGTGGTGAGTGTATGGAATGAGCTGCCAGAGAAAATGGTGGAGGCTGGTGCAATTACAGCATTGAAAAGGCATCTGGATGGGTATATTAATATGAAGGGTTTGGAAGGACATGGGCCAAGTCCTAGCAAATGGGACTAAATTTAGGATATCTGGCTGGCATGGACAAGTTGGACCGAAGGGTCTGTTTCCGTGCTGTACATCTCTGTGATTCTACGACATGGACTGCAGAGGTTCAAGAAGGCAGCTCACCCCACCTTCTCAAGGGGCAATTAGGGACGGACAGTAAATGCTGGGCCCAGCCAGTGACACTCGCATCACAAGAGTGAAACAAAGTTGTACGCGAAAGTGAGGACTGCAGATGCTGGAGATCAGAGTCAAGATTAGAGTGGTGCTGGGAAAGCACAGCAGGTCAGGCAGCATCCAAGGATCAGGAAAATCGACGTTTCAAGCAGGAGCCCTTCATCAGGAATGAAAGAAAGTTGTAGCCAGGTCCCTTTAATGTCAAAGTGTAATGGCTGTTAAATAATCTCTCGATGAGTTCCGTCAGAGTTGGATACTCCTTCAGGCTGTGGCTCAGATGAAATGCCTGGCATTTCTTTTGAAGGGTGGTTGTTGCCATCAGCCACAATTTTATTTTGTTAAAAGTTGTAAATGTCACATCTGAAATGTGACAGGCTCAGGTGCATAGTTGATGAATTGTTTTCATTTGGCTGTTGGTCAGAAGAGTGTCCCTATTCAGTTTCTGGAGTCTGTTCTGCCATTGTAGATCACTGCTGGTCATCCAGCTCAACACCCTCTTCCTGCACTTTCCCCACCATATCCCTTTGTGTCTTTACTGACTAGATATCTATCAATCTCTGCCTTGAACTTATGCAATGAGTGAGCTTCCACAGCCCTCTGGAGTGGTGAAGATGTTCCTCCTCATCTCTGTCCCAAAGGGCATACTTTTTATTCTGAGACTGAGTGCCCTGGTTCTGGACCCCACAGCCAGGGGGAAATATCCTTTCTGCATCTGCTCTGTCAGGTCCTTAAAGTATGTTTACATCAGATTGAGTCATACAGCATGGAAACAGACCCTTCGTTCCAACTCGTGCATGCTGACCAAGTTTCCCACACTAAACTAGTCACACTTGCCTGCATTTAGCCCATATCCCTATAAATCTTGTCTTTTAACTGTTGTAACTGTACCTACGTTTACCACTCCCTTTAGCAGTTCATTCCACATATGAAACGCCCTCTTTGTGAAAAGGTTTCCCCTCAGGTTCCTTTTAAATCTTTCTCCTCTCACCTTAAAAAAAAGGCCCCTAGTTTTGAACTCCCCCATCCTTGAGAGAAGACCATTGCTATTCACCTTATCTCTCCCCTCCTGGGTTTATAAACCTGTATAAGGTCACCCCTCAACCTCCTGTGCTCCAGTGAAAAAGTGCCAGCCTATCCAGTCTCTCGTTATATCTCAAACCCTCCAATCCTGGCACCATCCTGCTAAACCTTTCCTGAACTCACTCCAAGTTAATAATATCATTCCTACAGCATGGTGATCAGAATTGTTCACAGTACGCCAGAAGAGGTCTCACCAATGTCCTGCATACCCACAGCATGATGTCCCAATTTCTACACTCAAGTGTCTGAGCAATGAAGGCAAGTGTGTTAAACACCTTCTTTACCACCCTACCTCCCTGTGATGCAAACTTCAAAGAACTATGTACCTATGTCTCTCTGCTTGACAGCACTACCCAGGGCCCTACCATTAACTCTGTAAATTCTACCCTCGTTCTTATTCTTTAATACTCCAAGAATACTGGCCCAGTTTCCTTATAGAAGCGTCCTCCCATCCCAGGAGTCAGTCCAGTAAATCTCTGCTGCAATTCAATGGCAATTATATCCTTCCTTAAAGACAGAGGCGGGAGCTACACCCATTACTCCAGGTGTCAGCTCAACAATGTTCAAAGCAATTACCGCAAAACGTCTCTGCTCCTGGACACAGATCCTCTTACAATAAAGGCTAACGTCAATTTGCCTTCCAAATTATTTGGTGCACCCACATGTTAACCTTCAGTGACTTACAAACAAGGATCTCTTTGGAAATCACCACTTTCTGATCTCGCAGCCTTACAAAAATACTCTGCCCCTTTGTTCTTTGACCAAACGTGTACTTACCACATTTATTCCATCCCTAGCCCACGCACGCCTTTTGTTAAAATCCCCTTGAAGCCTCTTTCCATCCTTCTCTCAACAGGCAGGAGAAGCTAAACTGGAGTTCTGTTATGTGGGAGGAAGGAGCCTATCAGAGGTGATGAAGATAAACTTGATCAGACTAGAATAAATTCCAGACTAATTACGATAAACACGACTGTGATTAGGATAAAATTAAAAATCTACACAACACCAGGTTATAGTCCAACAGGTTTACTTGGAAGCACTAGCTTTCGGAGTGATGCTCCTTCTCTGAAAGCTAGTGTGCTTCCAATGAAACCTGTTGGACTATAACCTGGTGTTGTGTGATTTTTAACTTTGTACAGCCCAGTCCAACACCGGCATCTCCGAATCATGATTAGGGTAGGCTGTGAAGAGTGATTAAAAAATGTGACAGAAAAATTGCTGGAAGGTGTTACATTTGAAAGACGTGTATAACGTAGATAAAAATACATTTTCAGATAGATATTATAGCAGATCATGTTGATAGGGATTATTATTAACCCTCAACCCTAATTAAACGAGAGGGGCATTTCACTGACAGCCGTTTCATTGTGACAAGTGCTTTAATGTCCCTGTGTAATTACATCTTATTCAGGGGTGGATCAGTGAGTAGCAGCCCCTCCTCTGCACTAGATGGTACTTAGGTACACACTCCCTGCAGACACATCCATCCTAGATTTCCAGGTGAAGTGGAAGATGATTCAAGTGACTGTAACAATACAGATTCTGGGAGGGTGCCAGACCTGCACCACATACAACAGAGATAGAGCCTCATACCTGATAACTAGGTTTTTACCCATAATGGAGAGGGAGCAGTACTCCCATCTGCCTCACCTTGGAGATATGTTCCTCCCAGGTTTTGGCACACACCCTGGCCCCCTCCCAAAGCATTTTCCCAGCACACTTTTTATTTATTTCAAAAATATACTTTATTCATAAAATACTTTAATGGTCTGTACAGTTGGACATGCCATACATATGTAAACATTCCATTTGTTTGCATACCGAAAAACGTATTTACAGGTCTGTACGATTACGTTCTTAGCAGGGGGGTCAGCAGAGCCCAAATGACTGCATGGGCCCCCTGTTCTTCGTTAGGCAGGCAGATGTTACACGGTGGTCTTTCCCCACTGCGCCTTGGCGGCAGCTGCCCCAAGCTTCAGCGCGTCCCTCAACACGTAGTCTTGGACCTTGGAATGTGCCAGTCTGCAACACTCAGTCGGGGTCAACTCCTTCAGCTGGAAGATCAACAGGTTTCGGACCACCCAGAGAGCGTCCTTCACCGAGTTGATGATCCTCCAGGCACAGTTGGTGTTCGTCTCGGTGTGCGTCCCGGGGAACAGACCGTAGAGCACGGAGTCCCGCGTCACGGCGCTGCTCGGGACGAACCTCGACAAACACCACTGCATTCCTCTCCAGACTTCCTCTGCGTAGGCACATTCCAGAAGGAGGTATGTGACAGTCTCGTCCCCCCCGCAGCCGCTTCGAGGGCAGCGTGTTGTGCGGCTGAGAGTCCGGGCATGCATAAAGGATCTCACAGGCAGAGCCCTTCTCACCACCAGCCAAGCCATGTCTTGGTGCTTGTTGGAAAGTTCTGGTGATGAGGCAATCTGCCAAATGGCTTTGACAGTCTGCTCAGGAAACCGCTCGATAGGATCCACCCTCTCCTTTTCCTGAAGGGTCTCAAGGACACTACGTGCTGACCACTTCCTAATGGACTTGTGGTCAAAGGTGTTTTTCTTCATAAATTTCTCCACGAAGGACAGGTGATACGGAACGGTCCAACTACTCGGAGCGTTCCGCGGCAGCGAGGCCAGGCCCATCCTTCGCAACACCGGGGACAGGTAGAACCTCATGTACGTAGTGACACTTGGTGTTTGTGTACCGGGGATCCACGCACAGCTTGATGCAGCCACACACTAAGGTGGCCATCAGGGTGAGGGTGTCATTGGGTGTATTTTTTCCCTCGTTGCCCAGATCTTTATACAGTGAGTCCCTTCGGATCCGGTCCATCTTTGACCTCCATATAAACTGGAAGATAGCCCGGGTGACTGCAACGGCACAGGTTCTGGGAATAGGCCAGACCTGTGCCACATATAATAGCAGTGACAGTGCCTCACACCTGATGACCAGGTTTTTTCCCACGATGGAGAGCGACCATAGCTCCCATCTGCCCAGATTCTGCCTCACTTTGCTGATACGCCCCAGCCCCCCCGAACCAAATACCCAGCACCTTCAGGTGGTTGGTCCTGACGGTGAAGGGGATCGAGGATTGGTCGGCCCAGTTCCCGAAGAACATGGCCTCGCTCTTGCCTCGGTTTACCTTGGCCCCCGAGGCCCGTTCGAACTGGTCACATATGCACATGAGTCTGCGCACGGACAGCGGATCCAAGCAGAAAACGGCGACGTCATCCATTTACAGGGAGGCCTTAACCTGCAGGCCCCCGCTGCCAGGAATAGTCACCCCTCTCAGGCTCGCATCCTTCCTGATGGACTCGGCAAATGGCTCTATGCAACACACAAACAAGGCAGGAGAGAGAGGGCAGCCCTGCCTGACTCCAGATCTGACTGGGAAGCTATCTGATTCCCACCCATTGATTGAGACTGCACTGACAATGTTGGTGTAGAGCAGTCTGAGCCAATTGCAGATTCCCTCCCCAAAGCCCATTTTGGAGAGAACATCTCTCATATATCTGTGTGATATCCCGTCAAAGGCTTTCTCCTGGTCCAGGCTGATCAGGCAGGTGTCCAACCCTCGGTCCTGCACGTAGGCGATCGTATCCCTGAGGAGTGCGAGACTCTCAGCGATCTTCCTGCCCGGCACAGCACAGGTTTGGTCAGAGTGAATCACCGACCCCAGAGCAGACCTGACCCGGTTGGCGATTACCTTTGACAGAATTTTGTAATCCGCATTCAACAGTGAGATTGGTCTCCAATTTTTGAGTTCCTCCCTCTCCCCCTTCCGCTTGTAGATGAGGGTGATGATGCCTTTCCTCATGGATTCACTCATGGTACCTGCCCGAAGCATACTGACATACACCTCCAGCAGGTCCTGGCCAATCAAGTCCCACAGAGCGGAATAGAGCTCGACCGGTAAGCCGTCGCTTCCGGGAGTTTTATTCTTTTTGAAGGACTCGAGGGCCTTGGTCAACTCGTCCAGAGATAGCGGCTGGTCCAGCCTCTCCCGTGTTCTGTCGTCTAAGATCCCCGTGATAGAGGACAGGAACGACTGGGAGGCCGTGCTGTCGGTCGGCTTCGCGTCATACAGACTGGCGTAGAAGGATTTACTGATCCTCGTGACGTCAGCCTGAGATGACGTTACCGAGCCATCTTCTTCCTTCAGGCTGCTGAGCACAGAGCTCTCTTTGTGCACCTTCTGGAAGAAGAAACGTGAGTACGTCTCGTCCTGCTCCACCGAGCGGACCCGGGACCGGAAGATTATCTTGGAGGCCTACGAAGCAAAGAGCGAGGCTTGCTGGCATCCACCCCCATCATCTGCAGCAGGAGCAAGTTCTGCATACTTTCCTGGAGCTGGGACAGTTTTCCCTGCCTCTCTCTTGCCTCCGTGACACCTTTGAGGATGAAGAACCTCTTGATGTTCCCTTTTACTGTTTCCCACCAGTCCGCTGAGGACTCAAAGAGGGGCTTCACGGTTCTCCAACCTGCGTAGTCCCTCTTAAGCTCCTCAATGTTTGTGTTCAGTTTCCACGTTTCCTTACCAGCCCGCTGCTCGTCCTGTAGGTGACAGTTGGCCAGCAGGAGGCAGGGGTCAGAGAAGAACACCGGCTTGACGTCGGTGGATCTGACCGAGAGCGTTCGGGACACAAACAGGTAATCTCTCCTTGAGCGGATAGACCCGTCTGCCCGTGACCAGGTGTATCTATGCTGTGCTCCGTCTGCAGGGGTGCTGAAGACGTCGTGCAGCTTGGCATCTTTTACCGTGTCCATCAGGGCTCTGGACGTGGTGTCCAGTTTACTGTCCCCCCCGCCGGATCGTCCATCTGCATCAATGATACAGTTGAAGTCTCCGGCCAGAATGACCGGCCTGGACGTAGCCAACAACAGTGGATGCTGCTGCAGGACGGCCAACCGTTCCCTCTTACCCACTGGGGCGTACACATTAATCAGTCTCAGGGGAGCATTCCTGTACATGACGTCGGCGACGAGGAGGCGCCCGCCCACCACCTCCTTAACCTCGGAGATGGTGAAGTTGCCTCCTCTCAACAGGATACCCAGGTCGGAGGCGCGGCTATCGTTGCCCCCCGACCAAACTGACGGTCCATGGGCCCACAAGCTCGACCATCTCCTGTAGCTGCTGAGGTGCGGTATCCCACACTCCTGCAGGAACAGGACGTCGGCTTTAACGTTGGCCAGGAAGGCCATCGTAGAAACACATCGCGTAGCCGATTTGATGCTACGCACATTGATGCTGGCAACTCTTATCCCCATTTTAACAGTTTACGAGGTCGACACTGTCCATTTGCTGCTGGTCTTGCCCCTCTGGGGTAGCTGGGTGCATCCCCGTGGTGACGGCAAACTGCTGGACCCTCCCAGGGCTACGGTAGCTGTCCGGCTCCACGCTGGAGCCATTTCCCCGCGCTGGTGTCTTCGGGTCGGGCCCAGGATCCGCATGGTCCAGTTCTCCATCTGACAGCGGGGCTGTCACAGGACCGCTGCTCCCAGTTACCTGGAGCTGTGGGCCGGTGGGTACCTCTTGGTTCTCACTGGGTGGGGGGAGGGCTTTACCCGTCCCCTCAGAGGGATCGTCTTTTCCTGCTTGGGTGGTGCTGCCCTCCTTTTTCTCCATGGCGCTCTGTCTCTTCCTCTGGTGACGACCCTCCTTGCGCCCGTCCTCACCGTCGGAAGAGCTGCCTGTATCCTCGTCGTGTAGGTGTCGCTTCCCCCCTCGCTGGGTGGCTTTGGGAGGTTTCCTCTTCCTGCTTTTCACAGTAATCCAATCCTCTGCCTCTTTTGATCCCTCCTCTTCCATTTCCTCCGTCTGTCTTGAAGGAGCTTGGATCGGCTGCTGCACCTCCCCGCTGTCTGCCGTCTGCTCCGCTCCAGCCTGCCCTTCCTTCTGGGTGCCTCCAGACACCGTTCCCGTGCTGTTTTGTGGTACCTTGCTGGTCTTAGGCGGTCCACGGCTCGTGTTGCCACCTCCGGCCATCTGTGCCTAGGTGGCGGCCCCTCGTCTTGGGCAGGCCTTGTACATGTGGCCCGTCTCTCCGCACAGATTACAGTTCTTGGCCTCCTTACATTCCTTGGTCGGGTGGCCTTCCTGCTTGCAGTTTCGGCAGACGGTCACCTTACAATCCGCCGCCATGTGGTCTGACCTCCCGCAGGTTCGGCACACTTTTGGCTGCCCTGCGTATGTCAGGTAACCTCTGCTCCTTCCGATGGCAAAGCTGGAGGGTGGGTGGAGGATGTTCCCACTGGCATCGACCCTCAGGGTTACCCTGACCTGTCGTTTGCTGGTCCAGATCCCGAAAGGATCGACCACATCGGTACTCTCTCCCTCGACCTGGACGTATCTCCTCAAGAAGGTCAGGACATCTGCTGCTGGGACGTGAGGGTTGTACATCTGGATTGTTACGACCCGACTCCTCTGCGTAGGAAGCACACACAATGGGACCGCCGACAAGATGGAGAACAGAGGTTCCCCTTCCTTCTCCTTGAAGACCTTCAGGAGCTGCTCGCAATTCTTCACGCTCCTGAAGGTCACATTGAAATAGCCTGCCACAGGGAAATCCTGCAGACAGTACACGTCCACTTTTTTTTAATATTTCAAAAATATACTTTATTCATAAAATAATTTGATGGTCTGTACAGTTGGTCATGCCATACATAAGTAAACATGTACATACAGAGGTCAGAATTTATCATTTTTATACAGGTCTGTACATTTTTCAATCATATGCCCATATGATTAGCTGAGGCGTCAGCAGAGCCCAATTGACTGCATGGGCCTCCTGTTCTTCGTTAGGCAGGCAGACTTTACACAGTGGTCTTTCCCCACCGCGCCTTGGCGGCAGCTGCCCCAAGCTTCAGCGCGTCCCTCAACACGCAGTCCTGGACCTTGGAATGTGCCAGTCTGCAACACTCAGTCGGGGTCAACTCCTTCAGCTGGAAGATCAGCAGGTTTCGGACCACCCAGAGAGCGTCCTTCACCGAATTGATGATCCTCCAGGCACAGTTGGTGTTCGTCTCGGTGTGCGTCCCAGGGAACAGGCCGTAGAGCACGGAGTCCCGCGTCACGGCGCTGCTCGGGACGAACCTCGACAAACACCACTGCATTCCTCTCCAGACTTCTTCTGCGTAGGCACATTCCAGAAGGAGGTGTGTGACAGTCTCGTCCCCCCCGCAGCCGCTTCGAGGGCAGCGTGTTGTGCGGCTGAGAGTCCGGGCGTGCATAAAGGATCTCACAGGCAGAGCCCTTCTCACCACCAGCCAAGCCATGTCTTGGTGCTTGTTGGAAAGTTCTGGCGATGAGGCATTCTGCCAAATGGCTTTGACAGTCTGCACAGGGAACCGCTCGATAGGATCCGCCCTCTCCTTTTCCTGAAGGGTCTCAAGGACACTACGTGCCGACCACTTCCTGATGGACTTGTGGTCAAAGGTGTTTTTCTTCATAAATTTCTCCACGAAGGACAGGTGATACGGAACGGTCCAACTACTCGGAGCGTTCCGCGGCAGCGAGGCCAGGCCCATCCTTCGCAACACCGGGGACAGGTAGAACCTCAGTACGTAGTGACACTTGGTGTTTGTGTACCGGGGATCCACGCACAGCTTGATGAAGCCACACACAAAGGTGGCCATCAGGCTGAGGGTGTCATTGGGTGTATTTTTTCCCCCTTTGCCCAGATCTTTATACAGCGAGTCCCTTCGGACCCGGTCCATCTTTGACCTCCATGTAAACTGGAAGATGGCCCGGGTGACTGCAGCGGCACAGGTTCTGGGAATAGGCCAGACCTGTGCCACGTATAATAGCAATGACAGTGCCTCACACCTGATGACCAGGTTTTTTCCCGCGATGGAGAGCGACCGTAGCTTCCATCTGCCTAGTTTCTGCCTCACTTTGCTGATACGCCCCAGCCCCCCCGAACCAAATACCCAGCACCTTCAGGTGGTCGGTCCTGACGGTGAAGGGGATCAAGGATTGGTCGGCCTAGTTCCTGAAGAGCATGGCCTCGCTCTTGCCTCGGTTTACCTTGGCCCCCGAGGCCCGTTCGAACTGGTCACAAATACACATGAGTCTGCGCACGGACAGTGGATCCGAGCAGAAAACGGCGACGTCATCCATGTACAGGGAGGCCTTAACCTGCAGGCCCTCGCTGCCAGGAATAGTCACCCCTCTCAGGCTCGCATCCTTCCTGATGGACTCGGCAAATGGCTCTATGCAGCACACAAACAAGGCAGGAGAGAGAGGGCAGCCCTGCCTGACTCCAGATCTGACTGGGAAGCTATCTGATTCCCACCCATTGATTGAGACTGCACTGACAGTGTTGGTGTAGAGCAGTCTGAGCCAATTGCAGATTCCCTCCCCAAAGTCCATTTTGGAGAGAACATCTCTCATATACGTGTGTGATATCCTGTCAAAGGCTTTCTCCTGGTCCAGGCTGATCAGGCAGGTGTCCAACCCTCTGTCCTGCACGTAGGCGATCGTATTCATGAGGAGTGCGAGACTCTCAGCGATCTTCCTGCCCGGCACAGCACAGGTTTGGTCAGGGTGAATCACCGCCCCCAGAGCAGACCTGACCCGGTTGGCGATTACCTTTGACAGAATTTTGTAATCTGCATTCAACAGTGAGATTGGTCTCCAATTTTTGAGTTCCTCCCTCTCCCCCTTCCGTTTGTAGACGAGGGTGATGATGCCTTTCCTCATGGATTCACTCATGGTACCTGCCCGAAGCATACTGACATACACCTCCAGCAGGTCCTGGCCAATCAAGTCCCACAGAGCGGAATAGAGCTCGACCGGTAAGCCGTCGCTTCCAGAAGTTTTATTATTTTTGAAGGACTCGAGGGCCTTGGTCAGCTCGTCCAGAGATAGCGGCTCGTCCAGCCTCTCCCGTGTTCTGTCGTCTAAGACCTCCGTGATAGAGGACAGAAACGACTGGGAGGCCGCGCTGTCGGTCGGCTTCGCGTCATACAGACTGGCGTAGAAGGATTTACTGATCCTCATGATGTCAGCCTGAGATGACGTTACCGAGCCATCTTCTTCCTTCAGGCTGCTGAGCACAGAGCTCTCTTTGTGCACCTTCTGGAAGAAGAAACGTGAGCACGTCTCGTCCTGCTCCACCGAGCGGACCCTGGACCGGAAGATTATCTTGGAGGCCTACGAAGCAAAGAGCGAGGCTTGCTGGCCCTTCACCTCCTTGAGTTCCTCCGTGACATCCACCCCCATCGTCTGCAGCAGGAGCAGGTTTTGCATACTTTCCTAGAGCTGGGACAGTTTTCCCTGCCTCTCTCTCGCTTCCTGTACACCTTTGAGGATGAAGAACCTCTTGATGTTCCCTTTTACTGTTTCCCACCAGTCCGCTGGGGACTCAAAGAGGGGCTTCACGGTTCTCCAAACTGTGTAGTCTCTCTTGAGCTCCTCAATGTTTCCCGGGGTCAACAGCTTGGTGTTCAGTTTCCACGTTCCCTTACCAGCCCGCTGCTCGTCCTGTAGGTGACAGTCAGCCAGCAGGAGGCAGTGGTCAGAGAGGAACATGGGCTTGACGTCGGTGGATCTGACCGAGAGCGTTCGGGACACAAACAGGTAATCTATCCTTGAGCGGACAGACCCGTCTGCCAGGCCAGTTTCTGCCTCATGAACCTGCAGCAATCCAGGAGAATCCTCTTCAGAGAGAAGCTCCGATTTCCAGGTTTTCCTTCACCCACCTCCTCACAGTGACCCTGACTGTGTCCTGGCCTGAAGGTCAGGTACTTGCAGTGGCCATATTTCTGATTCGCTGTTGGGTGAAGATTGCATAAAATCTACCAATAGCAGTTCAGCTCAACTGATGTTCCAGCATCTGCAGTCATTGTTTTTACCTCGTTGATTTTAACCCTATTGCGAATCCTCTTGCAAGGATGCCTGCCTTGAAGAAGTTTTCCTCCTCTCTCTACAAGAATCTCAGGGAGTCTCTCTCCCACTGCAACTCCCAGGTCATTTCCTCTGCCCTGAAGCTCTTCAACCATGTCCTGAAGCAAACCCGCTACTACAGCCACATTTGCTTAACCTCCAGCAACACTGTCCCCTTGACTTGTCGGGACTTGTCCGACCTGCCTGTCCTTTTCCACCTATCCACTCCACCCTCTCCTCCCTGACCTATCACCTTCATCTACTCCCCCACTGACCTATTGTACTCTATGCTACTCTCTCCCCACCCCCACCCTCCTCTAGCTTATCTCTCCACGCTTCAGGCTCTCTGCCTTTATTCCTGATGAAGGGCTTTTGCCCGAAACGTCGATTTTGCCTGTCCTCGGATGCTGCCTGAACTGCTGTGCTCTTCCAGCACCACTGATCCAGAATGATGTCCCTCCAGTGTCCAATCATAATTCAGCAATGATCTAAATCCTCTGATGACTCACAACTTTGAGCTTACACTGGCTCTGCATCCCTATTTTTTTAATTTCAAAAATATATTTTTTTCATAGAAATATCTTTGTGTACATATAGTCACAAACACAGTTCGGTTCTGTACAGTGGCATGTCAAGGAAGCAAACAAACATTGGAGTTTGACTCTATCCAAACAAAGCTGAAAATGTGTTGCTGGAAAAGCGCAGCAGGTCAGGCAGCATCCAGGGAACAGGAGAATCGACGTTTCAGGCATGAGCCAAGCAGGCTAAGATAAAAGGTAGGAAGGAGGGACTTGGGGGAGGGGCATTGGAAATGCGATAGGTGGAAGGAGATTAAGGTGAGGGTGATAGGCCGGAGTGGGGGTGGGGGCAGAGAGGTCAGGAAGAAGATTGCAGGTTAGGAAGGTGGTGCTGAGTTCGAGGGTTTGGACTGAGACAAGGTGGGGGGAGGGGAAATGAGGAAACTGGAGAAATCTGAGTTCATCCCTTGTGGTTGGAGGGTTCCTAGGCGGAAGATGAGGCGCTCTTCCTCCAACCGTCGTGTTGCTATGGTCTGGCGATGGAGGAGTCCAAGGACCTGCATGTCTTTGGTGGAGTGGGAGGGGGAGTTGAAGTGTTGAGCCACGGGGTGGTTGTGTTGGTTGGTCCGGGTGTCCCAGAGGTGTTCTCACCAACCCAACCTCCACTCCCGGCACCTTCCCCTGCAACCACAAGAAATACAAAACTTGCGCCCACACCTCCCCCCTCACTTCCCTCCAAGGCCCCAAGGGATCCTTCCATATCCACCATAAATTCACCTGCACCTCCACACATCATTTACTGCATCCGCTGCACCCGATGTGGCCTCCTCTACATTGGGGAGACAGGCCGCCTACTTGCGGAACAGTTCAGAGAACACCTCTGGGACACCCGCACCAACCAACCCAACCACCCCGTGGCTCAACACTTCAACTCCCCCTCCCACTCCACCAAGGACATACATGTCCTTGGACTCCTCCATCGCCAGACCATAGCAACACGACGGCTGGAGGAAGAGCGCCTCATCTTCCACCTAGGAACCCTCCAACCACAAGGGATAAATGCAGATTTCTCCAGTTTCCTCATTTCCCCTCCCCCCACCTTGTCTCAGTCTCAACCCTCGAACTCAGCACCACCTTCCTAACCTGCAATCTTCTTCCTGACCTCTCCGCCCCCACCCCCACTCCGGCCTATCACCCTTACCTTAACCTCCTTTCACCTATTGCATTTCCAACGCCCCTCCCCCAAGTCCCTCCTTCCTACCTTTTATCTTAGCCTGCTTGGCACACTTTCCTCATTCCTGAAGAAGGGCTCATGCCCGAAACGTCGATTCTCCTGCTCCTTGGATGCTGCCTGACCTGCTGCGCTTTTCCAGCAACACATTTTCTGCTCGGATCTCCAGCATCTGCAGTCCTCACTTTCTTCTATCCAAACAAAGCAAAGGCATCTCCTACTTGAACCAGACTATATTGACAAAATCTCAGACAGTGGTCTTTCCCCATTGCACCTTGTAGCAGCTGCCCCAAGCTTCATTGCATCCTTTAGCACATAATCCTGGAGCTTGGAATATGCCCACCTCCAACTCCTTGTTCTGGAGGACCAACATGTTTCAGACAGACTAAAGACCATCTTTCACTGAGTTGATGGTCCTCCAGGCACACTCGATGTTGGTCTCAGTGTGAGTCCCAAGGAACAGACTATCGAGCCCGGAGTCCCGTATCATGGAACTGCTTGGGATGAACCTCAACACAACCCACTGCATCTTCCTCCAGACTTCCTTTACAAAGGCACATTCTAGCAGGAGGTGTGTGACAGTCTCTACCCCATCACCCCCAGCTGCTTCAAAGGCCCTTTCCTTTTCTTTCACCAGATGGTCACCCAGTTACCTCGAGCTCCTTCTCCTTGCTGTTCGTTGACACTGAATCCTTCATGATCCCCTTGTCAGTCATGGTCACTGAGCTAACATCTCCCAGAATCTTTCTCGGCTGCTTCTCACCGGCATCCTCTGCAGGTTTATTGTTATTCACATGTGTCCTGCACATTTAATTTGTTTGGGACACTCATGGCTGTACGCGTTGATGCGGTAATGTTACTTACTGATGTCAGCTTTAATAGTGCACACAATTTTTTATTTCAGAAACATTAGATGAACAGCCTCAATCTAAACCTGCTGTGGATCTCCCTGTCACAGGTGATTAATACCAGATTAGAATGTTGTTGAGTTGTATTGTACAAGCTCCTGTTTAACTGAGTTTTCACAGATCTAAATCAATCAGACATTCCTGTGCCTCAGAATCTTGTTCAGTGGAAGTGGGGATTGGCAATATAATTACTACACTAAACTGTTATGTCTTCACACAGGTCAAACCAATCATAGAGTCATAGAGATGTACAACGCTGGAGCAGACCCTTCGGTCCAACCAGATATCCCACCCAACCTAGTCCCACCTGCCAGCACAGTCCATATCCCTCCAAACCCTTCCTATTCAAATACCCATCCAAATGCCTCTTAAATGTTGTAATTGTACCAGCCTCCACCACTTCCTCTGGCAGCTCATTCCATACCCGTACCACCCTCTGCGTGAAAACGTTGCTCCTCAGGTCTCTTTTATATCTTTCCCCTCTCACCCTAAACCTATGCCCTCTAGTTCTGGACTTCCCAACCTCCAAAAAGAGATTTTGTCTATTTATCCTATCCATGCCCCTCATGATTTTTTAAACCTCTAGAAGGTCACCCCTCAGCCCCTGATGCTCCAGGGAAAACAGCGCCAGCCTATTCAACCTGTCCCTATAGCTCAAACCCTCCAACCCTGGCAACATCCTTGTAAATCTTTTCTGAACCCTTGCAAGTTTCACAACATCCTTCTGATAGGAAGGAGACCAGAATTGCATGCAGTATTCCAACAGTGGCCTAACCAATGTCCTGTACAGCTGCAACATGACCTCCCAACTCCTGTACTCAATACTCTGACCAATAAAGGAAAGCATACCAAATGCCTTCCTCACTATCCTATCTTCCTGCGACTCCACTTTCAAGGAGCTATGAACCTGCACTCCAAGGTCTCTTTGTTCAGCAACACTCCCCAGGACCCTACCATTAAGTATGTAAGTCCTGCTAAGATTTGCTTTCCCAAAATGCAGCACCTCACATTTATCTGAGTTAAACTCCATCTGCCACATCTCAGCCCATTGGCCCATCTGAACAAGATCCTGTTGTAATCTGAGGTAACCCTCTTTGCTGTCCACTACACCTCCAATTTTGGTGTCATCTGCAAAGTTACTGGCTATACAAACTCACATCCAAATCATTTATATAAATGACAAAAAGTAGAGGATCCAGCACCGATCCTTGTGGCACTCCACTGGTCACAGGCCTCCAGTCTGAAACACAACCCTCCACCACCACCCTCTGTCTTCTACCTTTGAGCCAGGGCTGTATCCAAATGGCTAGTTCTCCCTGTATTCTATGAGCTCTAACCTTGCTCACCAGTTTTGCATGGGGAATCTTGTCGAACACCTTACTGAAGTCTCTTTTGAGATTTAGCCTGGCAAATTTACGTTTGCTTTCTGATGTTTAAACTGGTGCACTGGAAGGATTTATAATCTAGTAGACAGCACTGTGTAACCTCCTGGCTTCAGGTTAAACATGGAGAAGGAAACCTCCTGCTGATTACCAGGTACCGAGCTCCCTCGGCTGATGAATCAATGCTCCTCCATGTTGAACAACACTTGGAGGAAGCACTGAGGGTGGAAAGGGCACAGAATGTATCTGGCTGGGGGATTTCACTGTCCACCACCAAGAGTGGCTGGGCAGCAGCATTACTGATCGAGCTGGTCGGGTCCTAAAGGACAGAGCTGCTGGACTGGGTCTGTGGCAGGTGGGGAGGGAACCAACAAGAGGGAACAACATACCTGACCTCATCCTCACCAATCTGCTGGCTGCAGATGTATCTGTCCATGACAGTATCGGTAAGAGTGACCAACACGCAGTCCTTGTGGAGACAAAGTCCCACCTTCACATTGAGAATGCCCTCCATCGTGTTGTGTTGCACCATCACCAAACCGATCTAGCAATGCAAGACTGGGCATCCATGAGGCACTGTGGGCCATCAACAGCAGCAGAACTGTTCTTCAGCACAATCTGTAACCTCATGGCCCGGCATATCCCCCACTCAACCATTCCCATCAAGCCAGGGGATCAACCCAGGTTTAATGGAGAGCGCGGGGGCGGGGGGGGGGCATGCCAGGATCAGCACCAGGCAGACCTGAAGGTGAGGTGCCAACCCGGTGAAGATACCAAACAGGACTATTTACATGTCAATCAGCATAAGGAGTAAGTGATAGACAGAGCTGAGTGATCCCACAACCAACAGATCAGATCTAATCTCTGCGGTCCTGTCACATCCAGTCGTGAATGGTGGGGGACAATTAAACAACTCACTGAAGGAAGAGGCTCCACAAATATCCCCCTCCTCAGTGACGGAGGAGCCCAGCACATCAGTGTAAAAGGTAAGGCTGAAGCTTTCACAGTAATCTTCAGCCAGAAGTGCCGAGTGGGTGATCCATCTCGGTCTCCTCCAGTGCTCCCCAGCATCACAGATACCAGGCTCCAGCCAATTCAATTCACTCCATGTGATATCAAGAAATGGTTGGAGACACTGGATACTGCAAAGGCTATGGGCCCTGACAACATTCTGGCAATTGTACTGAAGACTTGTGCTCCAGAACTTGCCGCTCCCTGAGCCAAGCTGTTCCAGTGCAGTTACAACCCTGGCATCTACCCGACAATGTGGAGAATCGCCCAGGTATGTCCTGTACATAAAAAGCAGGACAATTCCTGCCCCATCAGTGTACTCTCGTTCATCAGTAAAGTGATGGAAGGGGTCAGTGACAGGGCTATCAAGCAGCACCTGCTCAGCAATAACCTGCTCAGTGACACCCAGTTTGGGATCCCCCAGAGTCACTCAGCTCCTGACCTCATTACAGCCTTGGGTCAAACATGGACAAAAGAGCTGAATTCCAGAGGGAAGGGGAGAGGGACAGTCCCTGACATCAAGGCTGCATTCGACTGAGTGTGGCATCAAGGAGCCCTAGCAAAACTGCAATAAATGGGTATCACGGGACAAACTCTCTGCTGGTTGGAGCCACACCAGGTACACAGGAAGATGGTTGTGGTTGTTGAAGGTCAGTCATCTCAGCTCCAGGACACCTCTGCAGGAGTTCCTCAGGGTAGTGTCCTGGGCCCAACCATCTTCAGCTGCTTCATCAATGACCTGCCCTCTGTTGTGAGTAAATCACCAAAAGCTACCTATAATTTATCTATATGTAGAGTAATAGAGTCATAGAGAAATCCAGCATGGAAACAGATCCTTTAGTCCAACCAGTCTGTGCTGAATATAATCTCAAACTAAATTTGTCCCACTTGCCTGTGCTTGGCCCATATTCCTCCAAACATTTCCTATTCATGTACCTGATCCAAAATGTGTTTTAAACACTATAACTGTACCTACATCCACTACTTCCTCTGGAAGTTCATTGCACACAAAAACTATTCTCTGTGTAAAAAAAATTGCCCCTATGTCTTTTTAAACCTTTCCCTTTTCACCTTAAAAATATGCCCTCTGGTCTGAAAATCCCCCACACTTGTGGAACAGACACCTGTCATTCACCTTATCTGTACTCCTCATGGTTTTATAAACCTCTATATTCAGAAATCTCACAATCAAATACTCATCAATGATTTAAACCTTATTGAATGTAGAAACCAAAATATGAACCCTCAGGTAAGCAAGGTAAACCTCACAACCCAACTTGGCTATTACCTGATTAACGGTGGTAATCTAGCTATAATTCCAAACAGGGAGAAAGTGAGGACTGCAGATGCTGGAGATCAAGGTCAAGAGTGTGGTGCTGGAAAAGCACAGCAGGTCAGGCAGCATCTGAGGTGCAGGAGAATCGACATTTCGGGCATAAGCTCCACATGATGAAGGGCTCTGGCCAGAAATGTCGATTCTCCCGCTCCTTCGGATGCTGCCTGACCTGCTGTGCTTTTCCAGCACCACACTCTTGACTCCAATCCCAAGCAACAGAGTCTCTGGAAATGGTCCAGAATTCAATCCTTGTGCTGTGTTGTTCTTTAAAGTTCTGCTGATGAGGAGGTTCTGGTGTTGAATTCTTATACAGTGTTTTGTCCTTCAGGTTAGTGAGGTGACATTATTGATGATCCTTTAGATTCTTTCATCCAAAATGTTGATTAATTTTCTGGATTTCTTGAGTCTGCCATTTGCTTCCTTATCAGAAGTAACTCCTCTGTTCCATGTAACATTTGGTTTTAGTGCAAGCCTGTGTTGTTATTAAGTCCTTAAATGATTGTGTGTCATTTGTCATTTGTCCTTGGGATATTAGGTAGCTGGTTATCATGCAGAAGTCAAAATAGTTTTGCTCATGTAGCCTCAATGCCTTTCCCAGGTATGGCTAATTGACATAACAGTTTGTCTTTATCCCTTTGTAGTTTATTCCAGATTGCTGATCCCTTTGTTTATCTTTCAATCCATGAACAGTTATTAACATTCTGAAGTTTACATTATCACTGTCCCTCCTCTTAGTTCATTATTTCAATTTTATGAACAAACATTGATTTAATTGATCATTTCCCACTATATTGGTTCATACCCAAGCTGAGTTCCTACGCACAATTAAAAAACATACCATTTCGCCATGTAGTACAGATATATGCAAACCAAATAATCAATAAATGAGTTCCAGATTAATGATCAGGAAATAAATCACAAGAATAATAAACATGCACAAAGTAACAAACATGTACAAATCAAAAAACCCAGTAATAACCATGCCAAGAAAGAAAATAAACTATTACCATAAAATTACCCCATGCTTTACTTATTATACTTTTAAGACTATCATGCCTTAACAGAACTCATCCCTCTTCAACTGCTGCATTTGTTGCTGATGCCAAAGGCAAAACATGATAGAGTGGAATATGCAAAATAACAATGACAACAAGGTGTGGAATAACACAAACCCAGGCAGCCATATATATATATATATATTATATATACTTCTCCATTCCAGATGTCATCACATGCCACCAAGAATGTTCCTTAATGTTTTTAATATCCATCTTGATTCACTGACAATCCTGCTGAATCTTAACATGTAACCCATGTGTCTTTCTCAAAATCATTTTATTTCTTCCAAATATGACCTGTTCTTAGGGGGTTAGCAGCCAGAGTGAACACTGTCACTGACATAGTAACATTGAAAGGGGGTAAATACTTTGGGGATGTGGGTAATGGGTTGCAGGTTAGAGGTTTCACACTTTTCTCAGTCCCCATCTCACACACTGTGAGGTGTTGGTTTCCGAAGCCTGTGGGCTGACTGTGTCCCCATTCAATTTGATTGGTTCTCACTGTTTGTGTTGCTCATATCTTTTGCTTATTCTATTTCATTTTGTACTTTTCTGTCTCAATTGATCTTTTTTGATTTCTCCCTCTTCCCATAACTCTTTAAATTTCTTTTTATTTCTAGTTTTCTGTATTTGCTTGTCTCTATAGCTCTCTCTCCCCTTCTCTTTCCCTCCCCCTCTCTTTCTCTGCCTGGATTGCTTGCAAGACAAAGATTTTCATTGTGCCTCAGTACACGTGATAATAAATACAAATGGTCAGAGGATTAGACAGGGTAGACAGTGAAAGTCTTTTTCCTAGGCTGATGACATCAACTTGTACGAGGGGCATAGCTACAAATTGAGGGGTGATAGATTTAAGACAGATGTCAGAGGCAGGTTCTTTGCTCAGAGAAGTGGTAAGGGCGTGGAATGCCCTACCTGCCAGTGTAATTAACTCAGCCACATTAGAGAGATTTAAACAATCCTTGGACAAGCACATAGATGATGATGGGATAGTGTAGGTCAGCGCAACATTGAGGCCTGAAGGGCCTGTTCTGCGTTGTATTGTTCTATGTTCTATGTTCTATGTTCTAAATGCTTCCTTTGCAGGACAATATGGAACTAAGATAGAATAATTTCTCTAGCTAAGTCACTAATGTCAAGAGTCACAGAGTTTCTCCTCCTGATGTTAACTGATTCCACTGTCCTATTGTGCATGGGTATTTGAAGGTGAATGCAAAATTGGACAAGACAGGTTATGTTGATAATATTCTTTTAAAGATATGGCGTTACAGTATTCTCCTTCACCTGCTTTCCAACTCTGATCATGATTTCGTGAGCAGTACTTGAAACTGAGAGTACAGTTTATATTTCATCACGACTGGAATCAAAACTGCAGGGGGCTTGTCCAGTTGTGTAAATTGGATAGGCAGAAACAATAATTTTATCACTCTGTTGGCATTCATTAAATGCTGCCACAGCTCATACCCACTCCCTCTTTTCCACCACATAAGTAGAACCTCCTTAATTCTCATTCAGATGGCATTTTGAATCACTCCAATATTTTGCACTGTTGTAAAATTTAATGGTTTATTTTCTTTAGATATAACAGGTAGCTTATAACACAAGACCTATTATATTCCCTCCCATTCACAAATCATTAGTCCATACTTCTGTTAATCTTCTTTACTCACAGATAGAGAGTTTAATTAAAGTTCCTGTCCCATGAGCTAATTTCCTTACTTTAGTGTTGTTAACTCATGTGGGAACTTTTCCCTTTTTCATTTGATTTATGTTTTCTCTAAAATCCAATTGCTGTACATTCTGTGATTTCCTTCGACTTTAAGAGATGTATTATGTCCTGGATTGCTAATGTAAGGCTTTTCAGTTGATATTTCTTGTGTATCGTGTGATTGATTAAAAGTTTACTATTAGTTGGTTAGTTGAATAAGACCACAGAGAAGTACTAGAAATTATTTAACTCATAAATTTGTATAAATTAATTAAATAAGTGGAGATGGCTGGACAGGTGATGTGCTGTAGCTGTATGACATGGGAGCTGGCTGATCCCATTGTGAATGGCAGTGACCACATCTGCAGCAAGTGTTAGTTGCTGGAAGAACTCTGCATCAGAATTGATGATCCGGAATCTGAGCTCCAAACACCGGCATGTCCGGGAGGGGGAGAGTTACCTGGACTCTTTGTTTCAGGAGGCAGTCACATCTGGTAGATGAAGTAATTCAAATTCAGTTAGTGATCAGGGACAGCAAGGTGTGACTGTAAGTGAGGCAGGTAGGGGGATTCTGAGTTCAGGAGCAGAGGAGCCTCACCCCTTGACCTTGTCCAACAGGTATGAGATTCCTGCTCCCTGTACGGATGAGGAAAAGGGCTGTGGGCAGCATGAGCCAGCTGACCATAGCACCATGGTGCAGGAGGCCATTCAAGAGGGGGGAGCAAAAAGACATTCCGTTGTTATCGGGGATTCTATAATTAGGGGGACAGAGAGTATCCTATGTGAGCTGGGTCGGGAGTCCCACATGGCATGTTGCCTGCCCGGTGCCAGGGTGTAGGACATCTCCAACTGGCTGGAAAGGATATTGGAGTAGGAGGGGGAGGATCCAGTTGTGGTGGTCCATGTTGGCACAAACAACATAGACAAGGCTGGGAAGGAGGACCTGTTTGGGGATTATCAAGCACTAAGAAGGAAATTGAAGAACAGGTCCTCAAGGGTCATAGTCTCAGGATTACTGCCCGAGCCACATGCTAATTGGCGTAGGATAAGAAAGTTAGGGAAGTAAACACGTGGCTAGGAGATTGGTGTAGGGAAGAGGGATTCCAATTTCATGGGACTTTGGCATCAGTTTTGGAACCGGGGCAATCTGTACCGATGGGACGGTCTCCACCTGAACCAATCAGGAACCAGTCATTAGGACTTTAAACTTGTGAGTCGGGGGGAAGGGAAAGGGAAAACAACAGGGAGTATGGAGCCAAGCAGAAAGATAAGCAGCAGGTTAGCGTGTGTGCAGGATTTCAGTTCAAGACAGACTAGGAATGAAGCAAAAAAGGAAGGATAACTTAGGACATATTACGAGAGGTGATGGAAATCATGAGGATAAGAAAATTAGCATTAAGGCGCTTTACTTGAATAGTATTCATAACAAAATAAGTGAATTAACAGCACAAATCATCATGAATGACTATGATGTGATAGGCATCACAGAGACGTGGTTGCAGGGGGTTCAGGACTGGCAGTTAAACATCCAAGGATTTACAACTTATCAAAAGGAGGTGGGCAGGGGGGGTGGGGTTGCCTTGTTAGTTAAAACTGAAATGAAATCTATGGCACTGAATAACATAGGGTCAGACGATGTGGAGTCTGAGTGGGTGGAGTTGAGGAACAACAAAGACAAAAAAAACTATAATGGGAATTATGTACAGACCTCCCAGCAGTGGTCAGGACCAGGAATGCAAAATGTACCAGGAAATAGATAGGGAATGTCCGAAAGGCAAGGTCACGGTGATCATGGGGGACTTCAATATTCAAATGGACTGGGTGGATAATGTTGCAGAAAGGGAATTCATGGAATGCTTACAGAATGGCTTTTTGGAACAGCTTGTGTTGGAGCCCACAAGGGAGCAGGCTATTCTGGACTTAGTGCTATGTAATGAGCCAGACTTTATAAAATATCTTAAAGTAAGGGAACAGTTAGGAGGCAGCAATCATAATATGGTAGAGTTCAGTCTGCAGTTTGAAAGAGTGAAGGCAAAATCGGATGTAATGGTGTTACAGTTAAATAAAGGTAATTATGAGGGCATGAGAGAGGAACTGACGAAAATCGACTGGAAGCAGAGCCTAGCGGGGAAGACAGTAGAGCAACAATGGCAGGAGCTTCTGGGTGTAACTGAGGACACAGTATAGACGTTCGTCCCAAAGGAAAGAAAGATTATCCGGGGTGTGGGGGTGGGGGAGGTGGTGGGAGTGGTGGAATTAGACATGGCCAAAGGAATTAGACTTCCTTTGACCATGGCTGCCAAAGGAAGTCAGGAAATGTAGCAAAGAAAAAGAGAGAGCCTATAAAGTGGCCAAGGGCACTGGGAAATCAGAAGATTGGGAAGGCTACAAAAACAAACAGAAGATAACAAAGAGAGAAATAAGGAAGGAGAGGATCAACTATGAAGGTAAGCTAGCCAGTAATATTAGAAATGATAGTAAAAGTTTCTTTCAGTACATAAGAAACAAACAAGAGGCAAAAGTAGATGTTGGGCCACTCCAAATTGATACAGGAAGGCGAGTGATGAGAGATAAGGAAATAGCTGAAGAACTTAATAAATACTTTGTGTCAGTCTTCACAGGGGAAACATGGGTAATATCCCAACAATTAAGGTGAGTCAAGGGGCAGAGTTGAGTATGGTAGTCATTACAAAAGAGAAAGTGCTAGAAAAGCTAAAAGGTCTAAAATTTGATAAATCTCGAGGCCCCGATGGGCTGCATCCTAGAATTCTGAGGGAGGTGACTGAGGAAATAGCAGAGGCGTTGGTGTGATTTTTCAAAAATCACGAGTCAAGGAAAGTCCCAAATGAATGGAAAATCGGTGTTGTAACCCCATTGTCCAAGGAAGGATCAAGACAAAAAATGGAAGATTATAGGCCAATTAACCTAACCTCAGTTGTAGGTTAAATGCTGGAATCCATCGTTAAGGATGAGATTTCTAAATTCTTGGAAGTGCAGGCTTGGATTAGAGGAAGTCAGCATGGATTTACTAAGGGAAGGTCAGGCCTAACAAACCGGTCAGGGGATGAAACGTCTGCAACACAAATTCCCAGCTCGATGAACAGAACCACAACAACACTGAGAAACCTGTTAGAATTCTTTGAAGAGGTAACAAGTAGGTTAGACCAGGAAACTCACTGGATGTTATCTACCTAGACTTCCAAAAGGTCTTTAATAAGATGCCTCATGGGAGGCTGCTGAATAAGGTGAGGGCCCATGGTGTTCAAGGTAAGCTACTGACATGGATTGGGGATTCTGGCAGAAGGCAGAGAGTTGGGATAAAAGGTTCTTTTTCAGAATGGCAGCTAGTGACAAGTGGTGTTCAGTGTTGGGGCCTCAGCTGTTCACCTTATATGTTAATCATCTGGATGAAGGGACTGGGGGAATTCTGGCGAAGTTCGCCAATGATACAAAGTTAGCCAGACAGGCAGGTAGTTCTGAGGAGGTGGGGAGACTGCAGAAAAATTTAGACAGTTTAGGAGAGTGGTCCAGGAAATGGCTGATGAATTTCAACGTGAACAAATGCGAGGTTTTGCACTTTGGAAAAAAGAATACAGACATGGACTATTTTCTAAATGGTGAGAAAATTCATAAAGCCAAAGTATGAAGGGATCTGAGAGCGCTAGTACAGGATTCTCTAAAGGTTGATTTGCATGTTGAGTCCTTGATTAAGAAAGCAACTGTAATGTTGTCATTTATCTCAAGAGGGTTGGAATATAAAAGCAGCAATATGCTTCTGAGACTTTATAAAGCTCTAGTTAGGCCCCACTTAGAATACGGTGTCCAGTTTTGGGCCCCACACCTCAGGAAGGACATACTGGTGCTGGAGTGTGTCCAGCGGAGATTCACATGGATGATTCCTAGAATGGTAGGGCTAACATACGATGAATGACTGAGGATCCTGGGATTGTATTCATTAGAGTTTAGAAGGTTGAGGGGAGATCTAATAGAAACTTACAAGATAATGCATGGCTTAGAAAGGGTGGACGCTGGGAAATTGTTTTCATTAGGCAGGCAGACTAGGAACCTTGGTCTCAGCCTTACATTTAGAGGGGGTCAATTTAGAATGGAAATGAGGAGACATTTCTTCAGCCAGAGAGTGGTGGGCCTGTGGAATTCATTGCCATGGAGCACAGTGGAGGCCCGGACATTAAATGTCTTCAAGGCAGAGATTGAAAAATTCTTGATCTCGCAAGAAATTAAAGGCAACGGAGAGAGTGCAGGTAAGTGGAGTTGAATTGCTCATCAGCCACGAGTGAATGGCGGAGTGGACTCGATGGGCCAAATGGCCTTACTTCCACTCCTATGTCTTATGGTCTTATGGGTTTTTTTATGAAGAGTGATTGAGATGGAGGGGCCAAGCATTCTGATCAAAACAATATAGTAAACAGCTTGGGAAGTCATTTTTTTTAAAGTTGAACAGTAGAAGCAGCTTGAATGGGTGGGGTTAAGCTTCCCCTGAACCAGGATTTTTAGTTTTATTTTTCAGCAGTTGCTGGGGTTTTGAAGCTGGACGTGGAAGCTCTTATTCCTCTCTCTGTTATAGCTAAAAGCTGGGGTTCACTTCCTGCTGCTAGAATTGCCTGTGAGACAATCTGATTTACTGAATTTACCTTTGCCAAGGTTGTGTTTATGGGATGTTGCTAAATTGGAACAGCTAATTAGTAGTAGTTAATATATCCACAATTTTGTTAAGCATTTCAATAGAGTTATAGTTAAGCTAATTATTTTCTTTTTGTTTTGTTCATTTTTTAACTGTAGTGCAAAAATAAAATGTGTTTTGCTTTGATGTCAAGCAGTTTGACGAATTGAATTGCATCTGGAACACAACACCTCACACTAACTTTTAAAATAAGAATAAGTTAGGGTCTAGGCTGTCTTCTGAATATATTTGGAGAGATTTTGGGCTGGTCCGTAGCAATTCTACACAAAGTTACATTTCCTTGATGTTGACTCCACTTTCCTGCTCCATTTATTAACCTGTTTATTGCGTCACTGTGTGATTCTAAGATGTTAACAGTATGAAATGCAGCACTGTTAGTGATATCTCCTGCTTCATTACTAAGTTTAGTGTGTTATCATTCATTGCACTTAATTCATCTTTAACTTGAGAAGTTAATGGATTTAATCAATCACTTACAGCACTGATATCTAGGCCATTAACTGTAGGAACGCCTGCAGCATCTCCAATCAAACCTCTGCATTTTCTGTTTACCCCTTCAATTGTATAACCCTCTTGATTGAGCAACCTCCTGAACTATTCCTTATAAATGCTCAGTAAAGCATTTGGATACTGAATACCTGAGAGATTCAGAATTACCGGCACCATACCGACAGACATTTTCATGCAACACTTTACACATGTAACAATCTCCTCTGCATCCTCCTTCCTTTACAGAACACTCTATAGGGGTTTCTGATGTAAGTGTGAATGCAATCTGAAGTTCTGTACAAGTTGTTAGCACAAATGATCTTCACTTCTCCATTGCATGTAAATTACTGCATAATATTGTGGTCAGAGACATGTCCCACTGTGTGTATCCACACCATGTCCACATCCACTGAGCACTGGCTCCCCACTGCTGACTCTGTACTTCACTTGTAAAGGCCAGGCCAGCAAAACAATTCCAGCAATGACTATGTAGTTTATCTGAAGCTGAAAAGATCAAATAAAAACCCAAAGAAGTGCAGACGCTGTAAATCAGAAACAAAAACAGAAGTTGCTGGGAAAGCTCAGCAGCTCTGGCAGCCTCTGTGCAGAGAAATCAGAATTAACGTTTCAAGTCCAGTGACCCTTCCTCAAAAGATCAAGGTAGTTTCTGCTGTTATTTACAGTTTATCAGTTGACACAGTTCCTTAATCTGAATTTTGCTTGTTGAAAATTTGTACTTGTTGGGATTGTTGTCTATGAAATATTCACTACAGACTCTTACACCAATTTATTACTCCAAAAACACTTTTACCCAGGTGCTGTTATTATATCACACAAACAGAAGATCATGGTTAAATGTTAGTTTTATTCTTCCTTATTCTCTTTTTCTCCCTAGGATTTGTCACAGCGATAAAGAAATCGACTGGGTTTGGGGTGTGGCTTTTGCTGAATTCCTTTTCCAGTCCCTCTAAGATCAAGGAGTATTAGAAAGCACATCACACCCCTCTGACAGGCCAGAGCTAGGTCATGGCCCTACTGCTGATAGAGTTTACCCACACCCTTAACGAACCTCGCTTCAACCTCTGCTGATCGTTCATCTCACTTTTCAAAACACCTGGTTAAGGCCCAGTTACTGGTTGAGTACCAATATCCTCATTTGTGTTGTTGTATTTTCATTAAATCTTTAATTTGGGTTTCTACCAGACTGGTGGATACAGGGAGTGTACATCTGAGCATGGCAGGGAACGCTGGGGTCGGAGTTGAAAGGGGGGGGGGGTGGGGAGGGGGGTTGGGGGGTGGGGAGGGGGAGGAGGCGGAAATGTAAGTATATTCCCTACTCTGAATAGTAAACAGCTTCACCCTCAACCAATCCCTAATTGGAACCCACTCCCCTCCATCCCCTAATCTCTGTCCGGGTCCCAAAGCACAGAGAAGCCCATCTAGTTGGAAAGCTATGACTGCAAGGCAGTAATTTCTTGTTGACATTTTGAATGATCGGCATTTGGTACTTGTTAGTCAGGCTGTCCTTGGTACAGTGCTGCCTGGAGATCTTTACATTGACTTACCAGTCCTGAGTCTTCATTTCTGACTCCTGAATCTGCCTCTGTGCCTTTTTGGCATCTCTGTTTGCTGTCCCAAATTGACTTTGATAATTTGAGAGGTAAACTATCTCCTCTTGATTGGTGATCTCTAAGGATTTAATCTTTCCCTTTAACTCTATGTTTTCTGGTACATCGAGTTTCTGTTTTAACTCTACGTTTTCTGGCTTCAACTTACTTATCTCAGCATTCCTCTGCTTTAATTTATGCTTCACTTACCAAGTTTCTGCAGAAAGACAACAAATTCCCATCAGCCCTTCCTCTCTGTGAACATGCCTTCCCACGGACTTCCTGACTGACTCTAACTAACGATCCGATGACCCAAGGCTTGGAACATCACAACCTTCCCAATATACTATCCATTTCAGCAATTTACTCTTCAAATAATACTGTAACCAAGCTCTCCCATTCAGACTGATTGCCTGTCATGATTTCAAAGCAAAGTTCCAATGGTAAATTCAATAATGTAATCATTTAAATGTTCCAAAATGTCATGCCTCAATCTTCATCCGCCCAGTTGAATCCTGACCATCACATTGGGCAGCTGCCCTCTTAATCCAGGCTCAGGCAGAACCTCTGAGAATACAGGGCTGGTGGGTTCAACTTTCGAGTAAAGTCACATGTTATTGAAGCTCACCCAGGGATGACAATTGTTGTGAGTAAATCATCATAAGTTACCTTTACTTCAGCTACTTAGCAAGAATCTCACGGACAATTGTGTACTGAAAAATGATTTAAACTTTGTTGCATATAGCAAACAAAATAGCAAATTCAGTAGTAGATTTGCCAATTATAAGGGCATTTAAATGGTCATTGGATAGCCGTATGGATGAGAATGGAATCATGTAGGTTAGATGGGCTTCAGATTGGTTCCACAGGTCGGCGCAACATCGAGGGCCGAAGGGCCTGTACTGCGCTGGAATGTTCTATGTTCTAATAAGATCCCCTCAGGTAAGCAAGTTAAGCCTCACAAACCAACTTGGCTGCTTCTCGATTAATGGTGGTACTCAGCTGTGATTCCAAGTCACAGTGTCTGTCCCTGATGTCCAGGATTCAATCTTTGCACAGTGTTGTTCTTTAAAGTTCTGCTAATGATGGAGATACTGGTGTTGAATTCTTATACAGTGTCTTGTCGTTCAGGTCAATGGGATGACATTATCGATAATCCTTTAGATTCTTTCACCCAAAACATTGTTTACTTTCAGGTGTCCTTGAGCCTGCGGTTTGCTTCCTTATTGGGAGTAACATCTCTGTTCCTTGTTACATTTGGCCTTAATCCAAGCCTGTCTTGTAATTAACTCCTTAAATGACAGTGCAGGGTGGTCATTTATCCATGGGCATTAGGCAGCTGGTTATCATGCAGAAGTCAAAATAGTTTTGTTCATGGAGCCTTGACTCCTTTTCCCAGGCACGGCTAATTGATTTCAATCCCCACATAACAACTCGTCCTTATCCCTTTGTGGTTTATTCCAGACAGAGGTATTGCTGTCCCTTCATGTGTAACCATTTATCTTTGCTGATTCCTTTGATCCCTAAATAGTTATTAACGTTCTGAAGTTTATCCCTGCATCATATGTTCAGAAGCAGGGATGTTCAGCATCATTCGCCACTCCTCAGATACTGAAGCTGTCCATGTTAAAATGCAACAAGATCTGGACAATATCCAGGCCTGGGCTGACAAGTGTTGTGTGGCAAATAACATACATGTCACACAAATGCCAGGCTATGACCATCGCCAATTAGAGACAATCTAACCCCAGTCCCTTGATATTCTATGGTATTGCCATCATGGAATTGTCAATATCTTGGGCATTAACTTTGACCAGAAATTGAATGGGACTAGCCACATGAATAAAATGGCTACAAAAGGAAGTTAGAATCTAGGGATTTTCCAGCAAGTAACTCACCTACTGACATCTGAAATCTGCCCACCATCTACAAGACACGAGTCAGGAGTGTGATGGAGTACTCCCCACTTGCCTGGATGGGGGCAGCTCCAACAACACTCAAGAAGCTCAACACCATCCAGGACAAAGCGGCCCCTGTTTGATTGGCTCCACATCCACAAACATCCACTCCCTACACTCAGTAGCAGCAGTGTGTATTATCTACAAGATGCACTGCAGAAATTTACCAAAGATCCTCAGACAGCACCTTTCAAACCCACGGCCACTTCTCTCTAGAAGGACAAGGCCAGCAGATACACCACCCCCTGCACGTTCCCCTCCAAGCCCCTCACCATCCTGACTTGGAAATATATCGCCATTCCTTCACTGTCGCTGGGTCAGAATCCTGGAATTCCCTCCCTCAGGGCATTGTGGGTCTACCCACAGCACATGGTCTGCAGCGGGTCAAGAAGGCAGCTCACCCCCACCTTCTCAAGGGGGCAACTAGGGACAGGGGCAATAAATGCTGGGCCCAGCCAGTGTCGCCCATATCCTATGAGCAAATTTTTTTAAAACGTTAATTGGCTTAAGCCATGTGGTGGCGAACAGTTGATTTTCCAGCTGCTCACATGTGCCATCAAATAATGGTGGTGAAAAAAGAGAGTTTGTTAATGAGCTACAATGGGATAGGAGAACACTTTCAAAGCTGGGAACAGGAGGGGTGGCTGTTGTGGGGGGTGGACAGGATGGGTGGCTGTTCTGGGGGGTGAACAGTAGGGGTGGATGTTATGGGGGGGTGAACAGGAGGGGTGGCTGTTGTGGGGGAGTGAACAGGAGGGGTGGATGTTGTGGGGGGGTGAACAGGAGGGGTGGATGTTGTGGGGGGGTGAACAGGAGGGGTGGCTGTTGTGGAGGGGTGAACAGGAGGGGTGGATGTTATGGGGGGGTGAACAGGAGGGGTGGATGTTGTGGGGGGGTGAACAGGAGGGGTGGCTGTTGTGGGGGTGAACAGGAGGAGGTGGCTGTTGTGGGGGGTGAACAGGAGGGGTGGATGTTGAGGGGAGTGAACAGGAGGGGTGGATGTTGTGGAGGGGTGAACAGGAGGGATGGATGTTGTGGGGGGGGTGAACAGGAGGGATGGATGTTGTGGGGGGGGTGAACAGGAGGGATGGAAGTTGTGGGGGGGTGAACAGGAGGGGTGGCAGTTGTGGAGGGGTGAACAGGAGGGGTGGATGTTGTGGGGGGGGTGAACAGGAGGGATGGATGTTGTGGGGGGGTGAACAGGAGGGGTGGCTGTTGTGGAGGGGTGAACAGGAGGGGTGGATGTTGTGGGGGGGTGAACAGGAGGGGATGGCTGTTGTGGGGGTGAACAGGAGGGGGTGGCTGTTGTGGGGGTGAGCAGGAGGGGTGGATGTTGTGGGGGAGTGAACAGGAGGGGTGGATGTTGTGGGGGAGTGAACAGGAGGGGTGGATGTTGTGGGGGAGTGAACAGGAGGGGTGGCTGTTGTGGAGGGGTGAACAGGAGGGGTGGCTGTTGTGGGGGTGAGCAGGAGGGGTGGATGTTGTGGGGGAGTGAACAGGAGGGGTGGATGTTGTGGGGGAGTGAACAGGAGGGGTGGATGTTGTGGGGGGAGTGAACAGGAGGGGTGGATGTTGTGGGGGGTGAACAGGAGGGGTGGATGTTGTGGGGGGAGTGAACAGGAGGGGTGGATGTTGTGGGGGAGTGAACAGAAGGGGTGGATGTTGTGGGGGGTGAACAGGAGGGGTGGATGTTGTGGGGGGAGTGAACAGGAGGGGTGGCTGTTGTGGAGGGGTGAACAGGAGGGGTTGGCTATTGTGGGGGGGTGAACAGGAGGGATGGATGTTGTGGGGGAGTGAACAGGAGGGGTGGCTGTTCTGGGGGGGTGAACAGGAGGGGTTGGCTATTGTGGGGGGGTGAACAGGAGGGATGGATGTTGTGGGGGAGTGAACAGGAGGGGGTGGCTATTGTGGGGGAGTGAACTGGAGGGGTGGCTGTTGTGGGGGAGTGAACTGGAGGGGTGGCTGTTGTGGGGGGAGTGAACTGGAGGGGTGGCTGTTGTGGGGGGGTGAACAGGAGGGGTGGATGTTGTGGGGGGGTGAACAGGAGGGGTGGATGTTGTGGGGGGAGTGAACTGGAGGGGTGGCTGTTGTGGGGGGTGAACAGCCTTAACAGACATTACACTGCACCTTTACCCTCTGACTCTCTTGAAGTTCTGGTATGCTACTGGTGTCTTCCATCATGAAGACTGATGTAAAGTATCTGTTCAGTTCTGTCGCTGTTAATTGAAAGTTCAGGAAAGAAAAAACAATGTTAACTGACGTGCTTAGGCAGTGGTAAAAGGATGCCATCCTTTGAACAATTTGGTCCGAACGAGGTACTGCCTGGTTAGATGCTGCCCCCTTGCTGTCTTGCCTGATTCATTGCTGCTGCTGGTTTTTGAGATTTACATTCACACTGTGTAAACATCACTCGAGGCACACAATGCAGAGAAGATCAGTGGGAAGCCAGAGAATTGGGAAGCATTTAAAAGCCGGCAGAAGATAACAAAACAAGCAATAAGGGGGGAGAGGAGGAAAAATGAGGTTTAGCCAACTCGTAATATTAAAGAAGAATACACACTTTTTTTATTTTAAAAAAAGAGAAGCAGGAGGCAAGAGTGGACATTGGAATACCAGGCTGGAGAAGTAATAATGGTGAACAAAGAAATGGTGGAGGAACTGAATAGGTACTTAACATCAGTCTTCATGGTGGAAGACACCGGCAGCACACCAGAACTTCAGGAGAGTCAGAGGGCAGTGGCAGAGTGGAATGGATGTTAATAAGGAGAGGTACTGGTGAAACCTAAAGGTCTGAAGGTGAATAAACCTCTCAGAAACAAAGGGCTACACACCAGGGTTCTGAAGGAGATAGCGGAGGAGATTGTGGAGGCGTTGATGGTGATCTTTCAGGACTCACTAGAATCAGGGAGGTTCCCAGAGAATTGGACAATGGTTAATGTAACCCCTCCCCGTTTAAGAATGGAGGGAGGCAGAAGACAGGAAGCTATAGTCCAGTTAGCCCGACCTCAGTCGTTGGTAAGATTTGAGAGTCCGTCATTAAGGATGTGATTGTGGAGTACTTGGAAGTTCATGGTAAAGTAGGGCAGAGTCAGCACGGCTTCATCAAGGGGAGGTCCTGCCTGAGAAACCTGTTAGAATTCTTTGAGGAGTTATTGAGCAAATTAGACAAAGGAGAGTGAGTGGGTGTGATCTATTTGGATTTGCAGAAGGCTTTTGACAAGGTGCTGTACAGGAGGCTGCTACATAAGATAACAGCCCATGGTGTTAGGGGCAAGGTACAGGCATGGACAGAGGATTAGCTGACTGGCAGAAGGCAGAGGGTGTGGGTAAAGGGGTCTCTATCAGGATGGCAGTTGGTGCTAGTGGAATTCTGCAGGGGTCAGTGTTGGGACCATGACTATTCACGTGATACACTAACGCCCTGGACAAGGGATTGTGGGTATTGTTGCTAAGTTTGCAGATGACACAAAGATAGGTGGAGGATGGGTAGAGTTGAGGAAGTGGGGAGGTTTCAGAAGGTCCTAGGTAGGCTGGGAGAGTGGGTACAGAAGTGGCAAATGTGGGAAAGTGTGAGGTTATGCATTTTGATATGAAGAATACAGGTTAAAAATCCCACAACACCAGGTTATAATCCAACAGGTTTACAGTATTTGGAAGCACTAGCTTTTGGAGCGCTGCTCCTTATCAGGTTATTGTGGAGATTAAAATTGTAAGACACAATTTATAGCAAAAGGTTACAGTGTGATGTAACTGAAATTACATATTGAAAAAGACTCAGATGGTTGGTTAAGTCTCTCACTTTTAGAATGACCATGTTGGTTTCAATTCTTTCATATGTAAATCACAAATCTTTTTTTAAAAGTTACATTCTCAAGTGAATTTTAACATTTGGTGTCATATCGGCCCAGATAATGTATTGAAGCTGTTAATTCCCTGTGAGGCTGTCTGTACCACAATGGTCAGACTGATTCTAATCTAAAAAATGGATTTACAGAATCTTACATGGATTCATGCAGTTTTTGAGCAAAGTAAAATGTAATTCTGCCAGTACAAATTCACCCCCCAAACTTATATGTGTATGTGTGCATGTGTGTACGCGTGGGTGTATAGTGCAATGGGGTCCGTTTTTTAGGTCAGAATCAGTCTGATCATTGTGGCACAGACAGCCTCACACAGGGAGCTAACACCGTCAATACATTATCTGGGCCGACATGTCACCAATTGTTAAAGTGCACTTGAGAAAGGAACTTTTAAAAAAAAGCTTTTGTGATTTACATATGAAAGAACTGAACCAACATGATCATTCTAAAAGATGAGAGACTTAACAAACAATACAGGTCTTTTTCAATATATAAATTCAGTTACATCACACTGTAAACTTTTCCTATAAATTCTGCATCTTACAATCTTATTCTCCACAATAACCTGATAAGGAGCAGTGCTCCAAAAGCTAGTGCTTCCAATTAAACCTGTTGGACTATAACCTGGTGTTGTGTGATTTTTAACTTTGTCCACCCCAGTCCAACACCGGTGTCTCCAAATCAAGTCTATTTTATCAGCCTCAGAGTGAAGGCATGACCCTTCAGAACTGAGATGAGGAGGAATTTTTTCAGTGACAAGGTGGTGACTTTGTAGGACTCATTGCAAGGAAAGAACAATACTGTACTAGAACAGGCCCTTCGGCCCACAAAGACTGTGGTAACTCATTAACAAAAAAAACCAAAGGGCTGCAAGTGATGGAAATCAGGTATAGAAACAGAAATTACTGGGAAAGCTCAGCAGGTCTGGTAGCATCAGTGGAGAGAAATCAGAGTTAACATTTTGGGTCCAGTAACTCTTCTAAAAAAGGGGTGAGCTTTTCTGCTAACCTACTGGCGAGTAGGTCCGAGGCCTGCTGAGTTTTTCCAGCACTTTCTGATTTCATTTCATGATGTATTTCTAAACTAAAAACCCTTTTGCCTAGACTGTCCATATCTCTCTATTTTCATGTGTCTGTTAAGATGCCTCTTAACTGTTGCGGTTGTAGCTGTCCCCACCATATCCTCTGGCAGCACAATCCAGGTACTTATCACCCTCTGTGTAAAACAAATTTCCTCCCTCATCTCCTTTAGACTTTCCCCTTTTACCTTAAACTTATGTCCCTAGTAATTGACATTTCTCCCTGGTGACAAAGACTCCAAATATCCATTTTTTCTATGCCCCTCATCATTTTGTAAACTTCTACCAGGTCACCCCTCAGCCTTCAACATTCAAGTGAAAACACACCCAGTTTGTCCAATCCCTCCTCATAGGTAATTCCCTCCATAACTGGCAACATCCTGGTAAACAGCAGAAAACTGTTGAGGCAAAGACATCGAGATCATTTAAAACAGAGCTCGGTAGGTTTGTGAAAAGGAACAGAATTTGCTGGAAAAGCTCAGCAGGTCTGGCAGCAGCAGAGTTAACGTTCAGAGACCCTTCCTCTGAATCTTCATTTTTGATGAGTAAGAGGATCAAGGGTTATGGGGAAAAGGTAGAAGAATGGGGTTAAGGAACATATCAGCCATGATCAAGTAGCAGAGCAGAATCAATGGGCTGAATGGCCTAATTTTGCTTCTATACCAATGGTCTTCTGGTTATGGTCACTGAGTCTACCTCCAGCTTAATTGGAGGTGTGGCCCATAAAAATATCTATAGATCGTTACGGTCTCAGCTACTGAATTTAAACCAGAGGAAGAAGTGTCTTTCCTTACGTTGTAAGTGAAAAGTGTTGGTAAATAACTACCTGCCTTCTGCTGGTACAATGAAACATGGAGCAAAGTGAACTAGTCATTGAGACAGGGAGACTGACTGTGCAGATAGAGCTGTCAAATTGTCCAAATTCCCCCCATTGCCCTCTCTCCTAAATTCAAGGCTTTTTCAGCAAACTATCAAATACCACCTTCTATGTTTGTGACACTTCCAACCATTTGATTGTGATTCCACTCCTTGTCTATTTATTACGTGCTGCTCCTTAATACCGTGATAACAGGCTCTCTCCCCCCACCTGCTGGTTTTAGTGTAGAAGACAAAAGACAAGTCACAGCAATTTTATCTGATTAATTACCACTGGAAAATCGGCAGCAACTTTATTTATATAGCTCCTGAAGTGTATGATAAGGAGCTTGGTCAGACAATTTTGGAACGAGTGGTTAAAACCTTCATTACTATCTCCCACATAAGCACTTCAGAATCTCTTCTTTCGTAGTGTTGACTATGAGACACTGACCAGGATATTTGGGAGAGGTGAGGGGAGATGGAGAGATGTCTATAATGTAGCGAGCTGCTGTGATCTGGAAGATGCTGTTTGAAAGGGCAGTGGGAGCAGACTCAGCAGGAGGAATTGGAAAAATACAGTCAGTTCCCGACTTGTGAATGGGTTCTGGTCGCAAATCGATTTGTTTGCAAGTTGATTTGTATGCAAATCGGAACAGGACACTGGACAGCAGATGTTTGCAAATGCCTGAAATGTGTGTCGGATTGTTAAAATTACACCCCTGTATGGGGTTACGTTCATAAGTACGAGCATTTATAAAGTCGGGGTTTGTAAATCAGAGACCACTTGTGGTTGAAAAGGAAAGAATTCCAGGGGCTGAGGAAAAGGAGCAGAGACAAAGAATTAACTGGAAATAATATTGGGTGAGATCTCTATCAGGTATTCTTGGGTCGCAAGCATTTGGATCCTCAAACTTGGGACTCTTGATCTTGTTTTATTCTACTTGAACACAGAAAGATCCCATTGATATCCCAAACTTGGACAGTATCTGGGACCTCGTGTGGTGCACCGGTAGTGTCCCTACCTCTGAACCAAGAGGCCCGACTTCAGGTCCCATTTCCTCCTGAGATGTGTAATAATATCTCCCAACAGGTTGATAAAAATTTAATCGACAACACCCGGTTGTTTCAAGTTGGTCACTTAGAAGATAAAATAAAAACGTCCTGTTATAGCAAATAGGAAGATTCAACTCAGTAATGGAACAGGAACAGGACTGAAATCAAAACATTATCAGGAGAATCATAACTTCAAGAGATATGGAAACAGTGCAAGATTGCATTTTGGTGGATGATTAGCCATGGTTTCCTTGAATGCCAATTGAGCTGATTGTCATACTCCTGTCCCTGTCTCCCTAACATTTCACATTCCAACACGCTTTTGATTATCCACAACCTTTACTTTTAAGGAGTGGGTGATGATGAGAGTAAAAGAATTAAAAGCATTGAGTGTGAGGCTGGAGACAGTTTTCTGCAACTCAGCTAGCTTTTGTTCATTAAATCCAATCAATTTGCACTGTCTGTCAAATAGATGCCTTTACAATTGAGCAGTGCTGGATTGTTCCAGGATATAGAGGCAATAGATTTTCTGTACAAAATTCTGGTGGACATTCATTTCATTTAAATATCTTAGGCCAGAATTTATTTTTATTCTCCAGAAACATCCTCCACTGTGGCTCAACTGAGATATTAAAATCCCAGTATGTCAGAGTAGTTCCTAATAAAACCATTTTGGACAGGATTTACCTTGGAGTAGCTGCTGTCACAACCTGGAAAGCCCTTTGTGCACAGTGACGGGAAGTCTGAGGAAAATTTGATGTCAAGTTACCTCGAATACAGAGTCACAGTCTCCAGGTTTCTATGGTCTGGAAGGAGGTCATTCAGCCCATCATGCCTGTACCGGTACTATTACCTGGTACCAATGTCTTACCTTTTTTCCATCTCCCTGCACACCAGGGTCCAGTTCAGGTCACCAGGAAATTAGATGAGGTGTGAAAGTTGGGATGGCTTCCCATCACTTCTCTGTTCTTATGCCACAGCCAATCACAAAGTCAGAGGACACATGACACCAGGTTATAGTCAAACAAGTTTATCTGAAATTATTTCAGAACACTGCTCTGAAAGCTTGTGATTTCAAATAAACCTGTTTGACTATAACCTGGTGTCATGTGTCCTCTGACCTTGTCTATCCCTGTCTAACACCAGCACCTCCACATTATGACAGCCAGTCACAATCAACTTGCACACTTGATCAATCAGCACACTTTTCTCTTGTAGTATAAATTATTATTCCTTTGAAATTTGACATTCTTGTGTTTTCTTTCTTTATTCATTCACCAAGATGAGAGCCTTGCTGGCTAGTTAGCATTTATTGCCTATACCTAATGGTTCCACAGTGCAGTTACAAGCCAGCCACATTGCTGTGGGTCTTGAGTCACATGTGGGCCAGACCAGGTAAGGAGGGCAGCTTCCTTCCCTAAAGGGCATTGGTTAACCAGGTGGTTTTTTTTCTGACAATCAGCAATGGATTCATGGTCATCATTAGACTCTTAATTCCAGATTTCGTTTTAAGTGAATTCAAATTCAAACCGGGGTCCCTAGAACGTTGCCTGGTTCTCTGGATTAACAGTCATGATGAATGAAAGTGAAAAAAAAAACACCTGAGCAATAGGCAGGGCAGAGCCTGAGGCTGAATCCCTCAGGGTCAGAGCCCGTGGCTGAGTGTCAGGGTCAGAGCCCATGGCTGAATTTCAGGGTCAGAGCCCGAGGCTGAGTGTCAGGGTCAGAGCCTGAGGCTGAATCCCTCAGGGCAGAGCCTGAGGCTGAATCCCTCAGGGTCAGAGCCTGAGGCTGAATCCCTCAGGGTCAGAGCCCGTGGCTGAGTGTCTGGGTCAGAGCCCGTGGCTGAGTGTCAGGATCAGAGCCTGAGGCTGAATCCCTCAGGGCAGAGCCTGAGGCTGAATCCCTCAGGGTCAGAGCCCGTGGCTGAGTGTCAGGGTCAGAGCCCATGGCTGAATTTCAGGGCCAGAGCCCGTGGCTGAGTGTCAGGGTCAGAGCCCGTGGCTGAGTGTCAGGGTCAGAGCCCGTGACTGGATTTCAGGGTCAGAGCCCGAGGCTGAAACTCAGGGTCAGAGCCCGAGGCTGAAACTCAGGGTCAGAGCCCGAGTTTGAAGAAAGAGGGAGTGATCAGGGCTAATTTGTCTGAGAAAAGAGCTGCTCAAGAGAAAATCAAATTTAAAATTGTTAATGGAATGGGAAAAGTCTTTAAGGAATCCTGTTAATTAAATTTCATGCCAGAACAAGGGAAAATTATCTCAATTTTGTTAGAGGCAAATTTAGGACTGATACAGAACATTCCTTTTCAATGTGTTACACCCCATGGCTCACTACCTCCTTCTCAAGGGGCAGCTAGGGACAGATAATAAATACTGACCCAGCCAGTGACACCCTTGTTTCATGCGTAAACAAAAAATAAAGTTATTTTATCCTGGGATAGTGAGATGGGCAACATTGTCTCTGTGGGCCTGAGGAATTCTCACTAAACCTACTGAAGATGAAATGGCTCACAGTGAGTGATCACGATAAGATGGTGGAGCAGGCCTAGCTGTGGCATATACTGGACTATAGCCTGCCTCTTGTTCCTGGAGTGACTGGGAAGAAATTCATCCTGTTCTTCAGGCAGTAATAGCACAGAGGCTGCAACACCTGCCCTGTCCATCACGTATTCTCAGATTTCTTTAATGCAAGACAGAGTGTGCGAACCCTCCCATTTAGATATCCTTTCCGGTTGGTCTAAGGGGCTGAAAATGTTTTACTCTTGCCAAGTTTGTGAGTTTGCAGCTTTTGTGTAGTCCCTGTGCTTGTTCAGGACTGTCACACCAACCTGAACTTTATACATCACTGGACCTGACCTTGCGTTGACCATGCCTCTTACCCATGCAGGGCTATTCCTGTGGTCTCATCATCAAACTTCATCTTCTGTGTTAAACTATCTCTGGCTTAGCAGAATCTTGTGTCCGGCATTGACGTTCCTGATGCTGTTTCACATCCCTGCGCCCCCCAGGTCTGGGAAGATCAGAGTTAACCTGGTGTGGAGTCTTCTCCCAGTTAGCAACTCTGCTGGAGCTCTCCCTGTTGTTGTGTGAGGGCTGGTCGATAATCAAATAGGAAGCAGGACAGTTTGGTATCTCGGGAAGCTGTAGGCTGCCTCTTTAACACCGCCTTCAAAGTCTGGACTGCTCTTTCTACCAGACCATTGGACAATGGGTGGTATGGAGCTGTCGTTATAGGAAATGCAGAGGAACTTCGATTACCTGAACGAAATGGGTAGGCACTATTTCGTTTGGATGATCGATTATTTGGATAATCAATTTTACCTTAAACAAGGGAAGCCATACTGATCTAATGCTGTCCTCTACCAGAGAATTTGTTTAAATCTATAATTTTAATGAGTCTGCCACCGAAACAATTAATCTTTACATTCTGTAATTTACAAGTTAAACTGAGAAGGGCTCACCATCACATAAATGCTGTATATGAAATCCCAGCGATAAACAAGGTCCCGAACAGCTTCTACAATCGCAAGAGCATTTGTCCGTTTCCAGGAGCTCAATGCTGTGATAGAAAGGCAGGAGCACCACCTCCCCCATGAGTTTCCATTTTTGGCCATTTTTAATGAACGGCCCGGTAAGGTGACGGGAATACCCTGTAAAACACTTACTTTTGCGAAGGGCTGTGTACTAACCCTTACCTAAAAAATATCCAGTCGCTGATGCTTGAGCTGCTTGTGTTTCTTTGCTTTTGCTAGCATCTTCACATGTTCTTCAGTACAGGTAAATCAATTACACTGACCTCTTTGATGTAACGTTTTTGCAGGACCTTGAAAATGCCTTCTGATAATCCGAAATTTGGATAATCGATATTTGGATAATCGAGGTTCCTCTGTACCCAAGTTCCCTGCTGAAAGATGATGGCCTGTTCTCTGTCACCAACACTTTTGGGAGCAAGAGCAATTGTCCTGAGCAAAACCACTACCAGTAATTGGGAAAAGACTCTACACCAGGTTAAAGCTGATCTTCCCGTCCCCGGGGTGGGGGAGGGTGAAAGGCCAGCAGGAACGCCAATACCAGACACATGCCTCCTCCAAGCAAGAGAGACGGTTTACTTCAGGGGACAAAACCACAGGAATGGCCCAGCATGGGTCAGAGGCAATGCCCGGTCAGGTCCCATGATGTGTAACATTAGGGTTGGTGTGACAGTCCCGAGCAAGGACGGGGACCCACATAAAAGCTGCAAACCCGCAAACTGGGCAGGAGCAAAATATCCCCGGCCCCTCAGAACGGCTGTCAGAACGGGAGGATTCACCCACTACATCTCTTGTCGAAGAAACCTCAGAGTCTGAGATGGACACGGTGGATGTTACAGCCTTAGTGCATTACTGCCTGAAGAAGAGGATAAATTCTTTCCCACACACTTCAAGCGGAAGAGGTGACTTCTGGCTTGGTACATGCCACCAGTATTCGAGGCCAAGCTGGGGGAACAGGGCCCCGTGCAGAAACAGGAAAAGCTACAATAAAGGAGAATCGGTTTATGTCCTCGGACCCAGGGGAAGGATGTACTGATTGTAATGGGGTCAGCCAGGTGGATCTCATAGAGTAGGAGTTCTCTGATTGGGGCTGTTAATCTGGTCCAATCAGGGAGCCCTGGCTGACAGATATAAACAGGAGTGTCTTCTTCCTGGTGGTGGAATTTGAATAAAGATTCGTGCAAAAAAAAAAAAAAAAACAGGAGTGTCGGGGTTCTGTTTTCTCTTTGTAAGGTCCACCTGGCTGACTTTGTTACAATTATTACATGCTCCATCACCATGAGGGCCAGTTAACTTGTGGACTTGTGTGTGGAGTTTAGTTTGAGAGCAACTCTCGACAGGACAATGGAGTAAAGTCTCAGTCTCCCACTGCTGGAGAGCTCAGGGCATTTCAGGATATCGGAACTGTTCACTCTTAACAAAGTGACTTCTTCAGGTAACCTGAACCCAGTTCCTCTATACATAAGCAGCCATCTGAACCAAAGTTTCAGGTACATAGAAACAGACTTGTGTTATAACATTTCTTGCAAGTGTTGCAAGTCTCAAAGTGCTTTACAGTGCTATGTTTTGATGTGTAGTCACTGTTGTAAAGGAGGAATTGCAACAACCAACATCATACATGACCAGACAATCTTTATTGTGATTTTGTCTAGGAGATAAATGTTGGTCAGGCACTGGGGAAAAACTCACCTGCTCTCTGTTTATGTACAGGAACCTTCCTGAGGAAGAAGGGACTGTATTATCCACCCGGCACTTCTGGCTGAAGATTGCTGCCTTATCTTTTACACTGATGTGCTGGGCTTTGTTGAGGATGGGGATATTTGTGGAGCCTCCTCCTCCAGTGTCCCCCATTATTCACAACTGGATGTGGCAGGACTGCAGAGCTTAGATCTGATCCATTGGCTGTTGGATTGTTTACCTCTGACTAGGACTTGCTGCTGATGCTGTTTGATATGGAAGGAGTTATGTTTCATTCTTAGGTTTGACTTGTACTGAATAAACATCAGAAATCTCTCCTCTGCTCTGCCCTTAATACAATCACTGCCCCCCTACAATGTTACAGTCGTAAAGTCACACAATGTCACTGTCTATATTTCTTGCAGCTTTCAGTAATGACCCTGGAAATCTGTTCCTCTCTCACCTTGTTATTTGATGGCTTATGAAAGAATCTGATCAGTATAATAACTCCTCTACTATGCTTTCAATCCAAATGAACAATTTTTTTGACCACAGTGAGATATTTTCTCTCCCTTGAACTGGGAGATAATCCTGATTTCTAACTGTTACTCCATTCTTTCTGTGTTCTTCCAGCCTCCTGCTTGTCCACTTTGGATTCCAGCATCTGCAGTTTTGTGACTCCCCGCTTTCTGTCATTCTCTCATTTCTACCATGTAACCAGGAATACCCACTCTTTAATGTCCCTGCTTTTGTTTTGAAGTCTGTCCCAGTTATTGTCAATTCTTTATATTCATCATTGGCTGCAAAGTCCTTTGCAATGAATTGAAGTTGTGGAAGGTGCTACATAAATGCTACTTCTTTCATTCTTTGAAGTTCTGACTAAGTGCCAAGGGGAATTTCAACTTAACGTCAGGTTCGATACTGCATGAGTGTCAGTTCCTGTCTGAGATGCATGAGTCCAGAGATCCATGGAAATGGCAATTCTCGGCTGAAGGTTTTCCACGGGAAATAGGACTCAGCTCTGCTGGGAAACTGATTGAGCACCTTCCCCTTGGGGAATCCCTCAGTTGATGTGGAAGGGAGGTGGGGGTTTCCTGTCCATTTACCCCCAGTGGGGGTAAGAATGGGGCTGGGTTGGGTGAAGTGGGAGTCTCATTTGGACTCCCCTGATACAGAGGCTGACATTGAGGCTGGGGGCTGCCCGGAGGGACAGGGCTACAGTTGGTACCACAGCTGATCTCAGCATCATAGGGAAGTGAGATAAAACTATAAGCCTGTCAGATGTGGGAATAGAGGTAGGCCATTCAGCCCATCGAGCCTGTTATGTCATTCAATGAGATCATGACTGATCTGACAGCTCTCTTTTTCCTGCCTTTCTCTCTCCGAATCTTCCATTCTGTTTCTGGTTAAAACTCTCTCGAAGATGTCACAGGGAGATCAGAGACCTGGCACTCACTCCATCAGTTACCAATCTACCCCCAAGGCTGGAGGGGGTGAGGGAAGGTAGGGCGGAGGCCACCTCACTATGCATCAAGGGGCATCATCTCCCTTGGCCTCTGATTCCTCCTCCTCTGTCAACTCCCATTCACCCTCCCCCCTCCCAATGAGCTGTCTCCTCAGAGTTCCTCGCTCTCCCCAGGACACACATCTCGGTGCAGGGCCAGGTCACAGAGAGGGCAATGGGCCACCACAATGACCAAGAGTGGTACAGGAGGGCACTGCCCCTGCCTTGCTGATACACATTGGTACCACCTTCAGAACCTGACAATCTGCTCAATGACCTGCTCAGAAACCGGTATTCCTGATATCACCCTTGATCTGGGGTCCAGTAGACGGGTCGTTCGCTGTCTCTCTGAGAGATTTCCCTCCTCCCTCGGTTCCATCCACGTACTGCAGGAGTTTGGGGTTAGCTAGTTTGGTAGGCCAGGCTGGCAGGTGACAGGAAAGTCAGCTCGCACACAGAAGAAGCTCTCGCTGAAATCTCCACCCTGTTGGCTGTCAACACAATGGAAGCTCCTTTTGACCAGAGCTAGCCATCTCTGAGAGTCTGGGTGGCCATTTGGTACAACTGATGATGCAATCCAGCAATGAGGAGGGTGGGGGGCAAAACCAAAAACATTCTTATGCCCAAGAGAGATGCCAATGAGCAGAAAAATCCAATTGTCTGCCATTGACTTTAATAGAAAGGGTTAAGGTTTATTGGGCTCACTTAAACATGGATGTTGTATTTTGGAGATTCTATCGCTGAATAGCAATTAGGAAAGCTGAGTTAATTCAGTGTATTGCTGAATAGTTACTGTTTTTCATTTGCATCTGATTTGTCCATCTGGAACTGTAGAGATTTTTTAATGACACAGTCATATTGAGTAATGTATGTTGATTTAGAATCTGCATTCTGTCTCCAATATACCAATTATATTTCATGTTGTAAGGTTAGATATGTCTGAAGGGGAATAGGAGGCGGATCATGAATATTAACTGCATGTGCCAATAATAAACTTTGCTTTGTCACTATCTCTCTTCACGCCTCAATGAGTTTCGGTAACCCTTGATTGAGCTTATCAGAACTGCTTCATGTGGCTTTGATAACTTTTCTTCTCAGTTCAGGGTGATTCAATACAAATCACAGAATGGTTGTAGCTGAGCAAGAGACCATTGGGCCTAATTGGGTCTATGCCATCTCCCTGCCAGAGCTTGACTCACTCCCATTTTCTTTCCTGTGCTCTCTGGAGATTCTCCTCACTCTTCAGGGGCTTATCTATTTGTCTTTTGAAAAGTCTCAATTTTCTTTTCTTCACAAGTTCATTGGATATGGGCTTCACAGGAAAGGCCAACATTTATTGCCCATGCCTAATTCCCCTTGAACTGAGTGTCTTGCTCGGGCCATTTCAGAGCCAACCCCATTGCTGTGGGTCTGGAGTCACATGTAGGCCAGACTGGGTAAGAACAGCAGTTTCCTTCCCTAAAGACAATGTTACAGGGTTGTTATTAGGCTCGTTTTGTTTTTCAGATTTTCTTTGAGTCATACGTCACCATCTGTCCTGTACCGATTTAAACCCATCTCCCTAGAACATTTCCCTGGGTGTCTGGATTAAAAGCCCAGTGACAACACCAACCTACCGTTATCTCTCCAAAGTGATTTATAAATAAATTATTCATTCACAATATGCGGGCATCAGTGGCTTGGCCAACACTAATTGCCCAAAGGGGCAATTGAGAGTCAATCGTATTGTTGTGGGTCTGGAGTCAAACATAGGCCAGACTGGGTAAGGATGGCAGTTTCCTTCCCTAAAGGACATTAGTGAAACCGATGGGGTTTTAACAGTGATTGCATGGTCATTATTAGACTCTTAACTGTAGATTTTCATTGAATTCAAATTCCACCACCTGCATTGAACCTGGTCTCCAAAACACCTGGGTTGCTAGATTAATAATCCAGTGAGAACATAAAACCACTGCCTCCCTCATTGAAGCTGCTTCCATCACTCTGAATAAGTGCATTCCAAACCCAGAATACCTCCTGTGCAAACCTTTCCCCCAAGTTACCTTTGATTTTCTTCAAATCACTATCTCTGGGTTCTTGACCATTCAGACAAAGCATTTTCTCCCACCCCCTCATGACTCTGAACACCTTTAATAACACCTCTGCTGTTTGTGATATATATAAATGTCAAATCCCACTTGCTCTAAAGTTGTGTAATAAAATTTCAGAACAGGTTAAGTAGAGAAATAGGTTAATAAAAAATAAAGCAGACCCAGTAATTAAAGAAAAGCAGACCCAGGGATGGGTCTGAAGACCTGTCTGTCCCAGGCGGGGCTGGGACATGTTTTGGCTGTATTTTGGTGTTCAACAATAAATGATGTTCCTTTCCAGTTGGGTTTCCGAAGTTATGATAGCAGAACATTTTTGAAGACTGACATTGTTGTAGGTATTACTATGAGGCAGTTTAAGGAAATTAGAATGTATCTGATCATTTTTGTTAATCAGGCATTTGCCTGTCACCCTAACAGTTTATAATTAAGATTATTGCAGATACTGGAAATCTCCAGAAAGAACAAGAATTGCAGGAAATCCTCAGCAGGTTTTGGTAGCCACTGTAGCTGAGAAGCAGAGTTAGTGTTTCAGATTGATGGGGTTCTGATGAAAGGTGTTGTGGGTAAATCACCACAATGACCTGTAATTCAGTGACTTATTCAGAAATCTCACAGACAATCAAATACTGAAACATTAATTTGAGATTTATTGCATGTAGCAATCAAGATAAGACTTATCCACTTAGCAAGTTAAGCCTCACAGTCAACTTGGTCATGACCTGATTAAGGGTGGAATTTAGCGTGATTCCAACCCTCAGTGTCTGTCCCTGATGTTCAGGGTTTGATCCTCTGAACTCTTCAAAGTTCTGCCAATGAAAGGTTTTGGAGCTGAATTCTTCTATAGATTTTCCTCTTTCACATCAATGGGGTGACATTGTTGATGACCTTTTAGATTCTTCCATCCACAATGTTGCATATCTGCAACTTTCCTTCTTCTCAGATGTAGTTTCATTGTTCCTTGTGAGATTTGGCACTGACTGTCTGTTTGACCACACAGCTTTCCTGTGACTAACTCCCTAAATCCTTCTGCAGGCCAATCACTTGTAGCATAAAGCTGCCTATTATCAATCAGATGTCAAAGTGATTTTGTTTATGCAGCGTTGACTCCTCCTTTTCAAGGCACAGCTAATTACTTTAAATGACTGTACGAGTTTATCCTCGTCATTTAATAATTTATTCCAGGCAGATTTATTGCTGTTTCTTTCAATCTATGTACTGATGATAAAGTTCTGCAGTTTACACGACAACAGAGGGATCTATCTCTCTCCACAGATGCTGCCAGACCTGCTGAGCTTTTCCAGCATTTACTGTTCAGAAATATAGAGCCTGATGTGGGCAATTATTCATAAATTAGATGTTAGAACAGCGAAATATAAAATCAGACAATGGTTAAAATGCCAGAGTAATTTATTCTGTCAAACAATTTTCTGAAGACCTTAAATTATTCTGTCAATCCTTCTATCAGATGTAAACAGTGAATGTCATACACTTGTCCTGTCACAGGAACGTTCTGATATCCCTAACAATCTGCTATTTTTAGCTGGAAAACTGGGGACATTTACTTGGGGATGACATTCTCATGCAAGCTGGGTGATCTAACAATTAGGATCAGCTGTGGTGAACGTCAGGGCCATTCTGAGAATACCAAACTCTGAAGTGAACTCCCTCCTCCACAACAAACTTATCAAAGTGAGTATTGTTCATTGGTACAAATGCACATTTGGTGTTTAACATGAGAAAGAAGAATGTGATGATAAGGATTGGGCATTCTCATTGCTTGAAATGTTTTGGAGAATATGAACTGGAAGAAATGCATTTGTTAATGTGTGATACAGTTCAGGCGATCTGTTCCTGTGTGTTCCTGCACCAATGGTGAGATGATTTCATGCACCATTACACAATCAGTAATTGTTAGGGTGGAGTGGACTCAATTCAATTACGTTCTTTGACATTAGTTACCGTTTTGGAATATTAATGTAGCTGTACACATTTGCAAAAATGTTGCATAAACAGAATGAGGAACCTGACTGAAACTTTTGGGACACATTTTATTGTAGGTCTGTCAGTATATCCTGTAGGTGGATATACAGTAGTAGATCCAAGCTATTCGTTTCCATTGTTTGTTTCTCTATAAAGCTTCATGATTGGTTTATCCAGTTATTTTCCTGCCATACTTGCCCTGACGTCCCCCACTTTTCGAGCTCTGTGTAAATGCTTAGTTTTCCAGTTGGTTCCAACGGTCCTGAGGGAACACCTCTCACTTGAATAGAATAGAATCCCTGCAGTGTGGCAACAGGGCCTTCAACGCACACTGACCCCCACAAAGAGTATCCTATCCAAACTTATTCCCCAACCTTATTACTCTACATTTACCGCTGATTAATGCACCTAACCTACACATCCCTGAACATTATGGGCAATTTAGCATGGGCAATTCACCTAACCTCCACATCTTTGGACTGTGGGAGGAAACCGAACCAGACACAGGGAGAATGTGCAAACTCCACACAGACAGTCACCTGAGGTTGGAATCGAACCCGGGTCCCTGGTGCTGGGAGGCAGCAGTGCTAACCACTGAGCCACCATGCCACCCGAACTTGGTTCCGTCATGAGGTGGTTTTCTGTGATGAAGATAATTTCTGGGCTTATCTTTCATTATTTCTAATGGAAGGACAAATTCCAGTCGTATAGCACCTCAGAATGTCCCAAAGTGGGCATAAGCTGAAGTCACTCCCATAAGAGAAAATGACCGGCCAGTCAGACAATATGTGGTAAGAGAATAATCAAGTTAATAGCCTGGATCTCTCAATGGCTAGAAGGTCATCATTCTAATGTAGATGGAAGGAGTGCATGGTGACACTGAGGAACTCACCATTCTGGCAGACCCAGAAGGAATTTCTTGTGAAATTGAAGATTTCACTGAGACATTCTTCTATGTTGAAACCCTAACCCCTTCCCAACTCAGCACCATATCCTGACCCAGCTGGAACTTAATAAAGCTCTCACCAGACTTACCTGCTATTCTTCCCACCTGGTAACCTACTTACCTGACACTCCACATCCTATCAACTGTTATCCTGCCCACTGGCACCCTACCCAGCTGGTACCCTAACCCCTGCCCACTGGCACCCTACCCAGCTGGTACCCTAGCCCCTGCCCTCTGGCACACTACCCAGCTGGTACCCTAACCCCTGCACTCTGGCACCGTACCCAGCTGGTACCCTAACCCCTGCCCTCTGGCTCCCTACCTTGCCAGTGCCCTGAACACTACACTGACTCTGCCAACAGCTGGCATTGTCACTGTCAGGACCTGAATGTCCTAGAGTGAAGAGGGATATGTTAGCCTTCATCTGACAGATCGACATTACAAAACAGCTGTCAGAGTGGAAGTACACCTCCACATTTCAGAGAGAACCCTGAGTGGAATCTGTTCTCCGTAATGCAGAAATGGCTTCTTTTTTAAAGGTGAGGGGTTACAGAATCATCCTGCATGAGATTGCCACTCTTGGGAGATCCAGCCCATTGGATCTGCCTGAGGGCTCATCCCCAGGTGCTGACTCCATCACAAATGATGGAGGCCATTCTGCCCCACCAGCCTGTTACATTGGAACAGATGAAATACATTCAGGGTCTTTGACCCTGTTACACCAGAACAGGGATTTTATGTTTAAAATTGGTCCTTCTAAGAGGTGAGGACACTACTGCTGCACCACAAGAACTCTGGGCAGGAGAATGTTTGAGTGTATGTGTCTATGTATGTTAACTATGTGTGTGAGTGTGAGAGAGAGAGAGAGAGTGTGTGTATGTGAGTATGTGATTGTGTCTCTGTGTATGTGTGTGTCTGAGTGTGTGACTGTGTCTCTGTGAGAGTGTGTGATGAGTACGTGTGTGTGTGCATGAGTGTTTGTTTGCTTGTATGTGTAAGATCTAATGCAGGTATAGCAGCTGTTTAAAGGGTCTGATCAGGCTGATAGAGAGGAACTGTATTCTTGTAAACTATTCGTTGTGTTTTGCAGCTGGAAAATACTCCCAGCAGGGTAGACAGGCAGGAGGCTGCAAGAACACACCAAGCCAGGCAGTGTCAGGAGGTGGAGAGGTCAATGTTTTGGGTATAACCATGACTCGTAGATGTTGGTGTTGGACTGGGGTGGACAAAATTAAAAAATCACACAACACCAGGTTATAGTCCAACAGGTTTAATTGGAAGCACTAGCTTTCGGAGCGACGCTCCTTCATCAGGTGTGTGATTTTTCACTTGGGTACAACCCTTCTTCAGGACTCACAACAAGCAGCCACTACTGAGCTAATGTTATTTACACCTCCTGAACAGAAACAAAGTGATAGCTATAACATATATCTTTCCTCACTTAAAAAAAACCTTCATATAAATCACAGTTAAATAAAAAAATGGTGCATGTGTCAGAACACAAAATCACTAAAGGAACAACAATGTCTACAATTTAACAGATTGGCTTGCCTAGTTATTTTTGTCCTAAACTCAATTTCCAGCATTATTTGTGAAGTTTCCTACAACATCTTGTTTAACAGAAATATTACAGCTGTGGAAAGGACGATGGATGAAGACTCGCCATCTGAGGTAGTTTGGGCTGAGGTTAGGAATAGGAAAGGTGAGCTCACCCTGTTAGGAGTTTTTTACAGGCCTCCTAATAGTCCTAGAAACGTAGAAGAAAGGATTGCGAGGATGATTCAAGAGAAGAGTGAAAGTAATAGGGTGGTTGTTATGGGGGACTTTAACTTTCCTGATATTAATTGGGAAAGCTATAGCTCAAGTTCGTTAGATGGGGCAGAGTTTGTCCAATGTGTGCAGGAGGGTTTCCTGACACAATATGTAGATAGGCCAACAAGAGGTGAGACCATACTGGATTTGGTTCTGGGTAACGGACCAGGCCAGGTGTTAGAATTAGAATACTTTTCGTCAGTATTCAATCAGGAACAGGACATTGTTGTCAATGTGAGTACTGAGTCACAATTAAGTAGAATGGATGGCTTTGAGGTATGTAGAGAAGAGGTGTTGGAAATTCTGGAAAGGGTGAAAATAGATAAGTCCCCTGGGCCTGATGGCATTTATCCTAGGATTCTCTGGGAAGCAAGGGAGGAGATTGCAGAGCCATTGGCCTTGATTTTTATGTCCTCGTTGTCTACAGGAGTAGTGCCAGAAGATTGGAGGCTAGCAAATGTGGTTCCCTTGTTCAAGAAGGGGAGTAGGGATAACCCTAGTAACTATAGGCCGGTGAGTCTCACTTCTGTTGTGGGCAAAATCTTAGAGAGAATTGTAAGGGATAGGATTTATGAACATCTGGATAGGAATAATGTGATCAAGGATAGTCAGCATGGTTTTGTGAATGGCAGGTCGTGCCTCACAAACCTTATTGAATTCTTTGAGAAGGTGACTAAGGAGGTGGACGAGGGGAAAGCAGTAGATGTGGTGTATATGGATTTTAGTAAGGCGTTTGATAAGGTTCCCCATGGTAGACTACTGCAAGAAATACGGAGGTATGGCATTGAGGGTGAGTTGGAGGTTTGGATTAGGAGTTGGCTGGCTGGAAGAAGACAGAGGGTAGTAGTTGATGGCAAAGGTTCATCTTGGAGTGCCGTCACTAGCGGTGTTCCGCAAGGATCTATTTTGGGACCATTGCTGTTTGTCATTTTTATAAATGACCTGGAGGAGGGGTTAGAAAGTTGGGTGAGCAAGTTTGCGGATGATACGAAAGTCGGAGGAGTTGTAGACAGTGAGGAAGGATGTGGCAGGTTACAGCGGGATATAGATAAGCTGAAGAACTGGGCAGAAAGGTGGCAAATGGAATTCAATGTAGCTAAGTGTGAGGTGATTCACTTTGGTAAGAGTAATAAAAAGATGGGGTACTGGGCTAACGGTCAGATACTTGGTAGTGTGGATGAGCAGAGGGATCTTGGTGTCCATGTACACAAATCTTTGAAAGTTGCCACCCAGGTAAATAGTGCGGTGAAGAAGGCATATGGCGTACTGGCTTTTATTGGTCGAGGAATTGAGTTCCGGAGTACTGAGGTCATGTTGCAGTTGTATAAGACTCTGGTGCGGCCACATCTGGAGTATTGTGTGCAGTTTTGGTCACCATACTATAGGAAGGATGTGGAGGCACTGGAACGGGTGCAGAGGAGGTTTACCAGGATGTTGCCTGGTATGGTAGAAAGATCGTATGAGGAAAGGCTGAGGCACTTGGGGTTGTTTTCATTGGAGAAAAGAAGGTTTAGGGGTGACTTGATAGAGGTGTATAAGATGATTAGGGGTTTAGATAGGGTCGACAGTGAGAATCTTTTTAGATTAGATTACTTTACAGTGTGGAAACAGGCCCTTCGGCCCAACAAGTCCACACCGACCCGCCGAAGCGTAACCCACCCATACCCCTACATTTACCCCTTACCTAACACTACGGGCAATTTAGCATAGCCAATTCACCTGACCTGCACATCTTTGTGACTGTGGGAGGAAACCGGAGCACCCGGAGGAAACCCACGCAGACACGGGGAGAACGTGCAAACTCCACACAGTGGAGGCGGGAATTGAACCCGGGTCTCTGGCACTGCGAGGCAGCAGTGCTAACCACCGTGCCACCGTGCCGCCCATGAGTATGGAGTCAGCTATTACAAGGGGGCATAGCTTTAAATTAAGGGGGGGTAGGTATAGGACAGATGTTAGGGGTAGGTTCTTTACTCAACGAGTCGTGAGTTCATGGAATGCCCTGCCAGTAGCAGTGGTGGACTCTCCCTCATTATGGGCATTTAAACGTGCATTGGATAGGCATATGGAGGATAGTGGGCTAGTGTAGGTTAGGTGGGCTTGGATCGGCGTAACATCGAGGGCCGAAGGGCCTGTACTGCGCTGTATTCTTCTATGTTCTATGTTCTATGTAATAAAGAACACATCTTTCTTCTTCATTCCCATATATTTTTATTCAGTCTCAGTGTTTTTCTCTTCTGTCATTTGTAATCATTTGACTCTCTTTTCTCAACCTATCTGCCTGTGTCAACCCTAAACTTTGACATTGACTACCCTTCCAATTGATGGATGGGCATCGCTTATTGTATAACTGATCCATACCACTCCTGGTGTATAAGCAATCCATTCCTGATGAAGGGCTTTTGCCCAAAACGTTGATTTTCCTGCTCCTCGGATGCTGCCTGACCTGCTGTGCTTTTCCAGCACCACTCTGATCTAAACTCTGGTTTCCAGCATCTGCAGTCCTCACTTTTGCCGAGCAATCCATACCACTCCACCATATTGCATAAAGTCTGTACTGTTGCTCACCAGAAGGTAGACTCACTGCTACCCATTCAGGGTAGAGATCTATAAGACATGCCTTTTCTAGGGTGGTAGAGAAAATCAGTTGACATTTCAAAGAGGAGGGGCTCTTGTCTTAAACAACATTTGCTTACTGCATGGAAGCAGCTCATTTACAGGGTTATACTGAAATTACGTTGTTATGAGACTATCAGGAAGATGCAGATGGTAGGTCCCACTTGTTTGAGATCTGAAGTTTTTTTCCCATCAAGCCCATATAGCAGCACAGTAGGTAGTTCTTAAGTCTCTCCTCATTTCACATTTTTAAACTGCATTAAGCAAATTCCTTGACTTGCTTTTCTTTATTTTTAAAATCGTTAATACTAGTAAGATTCGTTGTAACTTTCACTTGGAATGAAGAGGAATTTAGACTCTAGGAAGATGGTTATGGTCTCCTTTAAGTAAATTGTCCAGAGGGCAGTTTTAGAGTCAGCCATGTTGCAGTGGGTCTGGAGTCACAGGTAGGCTAGACAAGGATAGCAGATTTAGCAAACCAGATGGGTTTTTCCCCGTATGGAGTCAGCTATTACGAGGGGGCATAGCTTTAAATTAAGGAGGGGTAGGTATAGGACAGATGTTAGGGGTAGATTCTTTACTCAGCGAGTCGTGAGTTCATGGAATGCTCTCCCAGTAGCAGTGGTGGACTCACCCTCTTTATGGGCATTTAAATGGGCATTGGATAGGCATATGGAGGATAGTGGGCTAGTGTAGGTTAGGTGGGCTTGGATCGGCGCAACATCGAGGGCCAAAGGGCCTGTACTGCGCTGTATTTTTCTATGTTTTCTATGTAATACCACTAAGCTATCACCTTTCTCTGTCTCTAACAGTCCTCTAACATTAACCATCTGTAAGCCTGGGACTGTTCTTCAGTGACCCTTGAACTATTTTAAGTTACTTCATGAAAAGACTTGGAGCAAACCTATTGTGAGGCAGGATTGACTCGAACAACCCAACACTCAAATGGAGCAAGCACTTGGAACTTGCTCATTCCTGATGAAAGGCTTTTGCCCGAAACGTCGATTTTCCTGCTCCTCGGATGCTGCCTGACCTGCTGTGCTTTTCCAGCACCACTCTAATCTAGACTCTGATCTCCAGCATCTGCAGTCCTCACTTTCGCCCACTTGGAACTTTCTGTTCATTGACTGTTATAAGCTTCTCTCAGTGGAAACTCCTACAGCATAAATTGTAGATAACCAAAAGAAATAATTCATCACTTTACTTACAGCTTCTAAGTTAAGTTCCTTGGCTTAGCCAGCAAAATGTCAACTGTGCATTGTGGTTTATCTTGATTTTCACCTGATGATGCATAATTTTATCATTTAGTTCCTTTGTTGTAAAATCACTTTGTGCTTACCATGCACTTCCTCAATGTCAGATGTTACTGATCTCAATTGTAAATACCTCAGCCAATGTCATTGTAATTTTTAAAAAATGAATTGCTTCTTTGTTCCCTTCTACTACAAGCAATGGAAATAATAGGATGTATCTACCCAAACAATAACCTACAAAACTGTTTTTGCATTAACCAATCTCACACCGGATTTTTACGGGGAAATGTGACATTGGGATTTCTTGTATCTCCTTCGGGATAAACGGGTTTGGCTGCAGCTGGATCAACCATGAAACTAATGTGTGAATCTCCAAATTCCATTTCAACTCAGTGCACCAGAATAATTTATTCATTCACAGGATGTGGGTGTCACTGACTCGGCACAGTGTTTATCACTGTCCCTAGTTGCCCCTTGAGAAGGTGGGGGTGAGCTGCCTTCTTGAACCGCTGCAGCCCATGTGCTGTGGGGAGACCCACAATGCCCTGAGGGAGGGAATTCCAGGATTTTGACCCAGTGACACTGAAGGAACGGTGATATATTTCCAAGTCAGGATGGGCAGGGGCTCGGAGGGGAACTTGCAGGAGGTGGTTGTGGGTTTGGAAAGTGCTGTCTGAGGATCACTGATGAATTTCTGTAGTGATGGTGTACACTGCTGCTACTGAGCATCGGTGCTGGAAGGACTGAATGTGGTACCAATCAAGCGTGGGCTGCTTTGTCCTGGATGGAGTCGAGCTTCTTGAGTGTTGTTGGAGCTGCCCCCCATCCAGGCAAGAGGGGAGTATTCCATCAAACTCCTGACTTGTTCCCTGTAGATGATGGACAGGCTTTGGGGAGTCAGGAGATTTCTTTATTCTGTAACAGGATGAAGGCATTGCTGACTGGGCCAATGTTTATTGCCCAGAAGGCAGTTGAGAGTCAACCACATTGCTGTGGGTCTGGAGTCACATGTAGGCCAGACCAGGTGAGGATGTCAGTTTCCTTCCCTAAAGGGCATTAGTGACCCAGATGAGTTTTTCCGACAATTGGCAATGGATTCACGGTCATCGTTAGATCTTTACTTCCAGATATTTATTGAATTCAAATTCCGCCATCTGCCAAACCAGGTCCCCCGAACATTACGTGGGTCAACAGTCTAATGATAATACCACTGGGCCATCGCCTCTGCTTTGAGTTATTTATGGGAGTATTCCAGCCCCTAACATGTTCTTGTCAACACTGTGGTTACGTGTCTGATCCAGTTGAGTTTTTGATCTAAGAACTCAATCACTTTCATTTTGTCTGTACTGTTTGTTGCTTGCAGACTGGTGCAAATCTTGTTCAGGCAAAAGTGGGTACTTGAGATGCTGGAGATTAGGGTCAAGATTAGAGTGGTGTTGGAAATGCACAGTAGGTCAGGCAGCATCTGAGAAGCAGGAATATCGACGTTTCGGGCAAAGGCCTGCTGCTCGGATGCTGCCTGACTTGCTGTGCACTTCCAGCACCACTCTAATCTTGATGCAAATCTTGTTCAGTCTGCTCGATATCATCAATTCTGTATCCACATCTGCTGTTTGTGCATTTGAGGACGTGTACGTTCCTGAATTATCTTTAGATCTACTTCAACCCTGACCTGGAGCCTGGGCCTGACACTGGGCCCTGACCTGAAACCTGAAACCTGGAGCCTAGCCCTGACCCACATCCTGGGCCCTGAGTTGGAACCTAGAGCCCAGCCCTGACCCACATCCTGGGCCCTGAGATGGAACCTGGAGCCCGGGCCCTAGCCCTGACCCACAGCCTGGGCCCGGGCCCTGACACAGAGCCTGGACATCTCATCTCTTACTGCATGTCATCTGGGTAGGATAATGGCTTAAGGGAAGAAGTTATCATAGGCACAGTTTTTTCAAGTTGAACATCATGGGCTATCTTCTCTCCAGTGATTAATGCTGACAGAGTGACCATCTCAGTGACTGGGCACACCCCACAGTTCATGGTGAGACAAAGATAAACAGAGATTTCTTAGTTTGTTTAATTGCTTGAGAAATTTTCAGTAAAACTATTAGGTTATAAATTATTGATGTTGATGTTGTACTAATATTCAACATAGAATTAACAAGTTCTTTCTGTTTATTATTGAACAAGGCTGACAAATAAGTTCATGGACCATAAACCCAGAAGACACAGGAGCAGAAGCAGGCCATTCAGCCCATCAAGTCTGCTCTGGCAAACATGGCTGAGCTGATAATCCTCACCTCCACTTTCCTGCCTTTTCCCCACAACCCTCAATTGCCTTCTTTATTAACAACCTATCTATCTCAGCCTCGAGTAAGTTTAATAATGGAGTCTCTTCAGCCCTCTGTGGTAAAACAATTCCACAGATCCATTCACTCTGAGAGAAGAAATTCCTCCTCATCTCTGTGCTAGCTTGGTGATCCCTATTCTGAAATTATTCCCTCTGGTCCTGGACTATCCTATAAGGAGGGACAACATTTCCACATCTCTCCAGTCATGACCCTGAGAATCTTGTAAGTTTCTTTATAGGTCGCTTCTCATTCCTCTCAACTCCAATAAGTACAGGCCCCAACCACTCAGCCTCTCCCCATGGGACAGTCCCTCCATACCAGGATCAGCCGAATGAGCCTTCCCTGGGATGCCTCTTGATGTCAGTGTATCATTCCCTGGATAAGGGGCTCAAAACTGCTCACAGTATTCCAGCTGGGGTTTGACTAGAGTCTTGCGTAGTTTTAGCAAAACCTACCGACTTTCATACTCCATTCCTATTGACATAGAATTAAAATAAAATTTGTCCCAGGAAACATTACATAAACTTGCTTGTGTGAGTAAATGTGGTAGTTTTCAGCTGTTGATACCCAGAGTAAACACATGAACAATGTGCAGGGATAACCTTCAGCTCCCATCAGGCAAGAAAACGATTGACTTTATCTTTTCGATTGGATTTCATTTACGTCCAGCCATATATATAACCTCTGTTTGTAACTCCACTAGCCTTCATTGTTAAAGGTAAATTGTCCCATTACCCCAACTGTGCCTCAATGCCAGGTTTATTTCAATTACATAATGCAAAGGCCCACTGAGTTGTTCTTGTACACACAGAATAATCTTAAAAATTGTTCAAATTCATCAACGGCGAAGGGACATTTGGAAGCTTCAGAAAATATGTCACCACGTCCCTTCAGTTTCAAATTGCTCAGATGAAACTTAAAGAGTTCTAACTCAGCCTCAGCTGCATCATTCCGCAGTGAATAGACTGATAGCAAGCAGCCTTAACTGAACCGATGTTATGTAACCGCCCCCACCCAACAGCAGAGGGGCAGCTGCAATATACTACCCTCTTGGGAGCTGGCTCCAAAATTGAGACCAGTGATGAAGGAATGCTGCATTGTCGTTTGGGTAAGGAATTAAACCGAGGGCTCAAACATATTACTGTAGAAGAGCTCACATTTTGATTGACAAAGAGCAGGTAGAGTTGACCCCAGCCAACCAACACTCATGTCTTCGTCAACCAACACTCGTCATCGGGCCACTTCTGCCATTTCTGCCCACGGGATCCTACTGTGCAACTTGTTTGCTACATGACAATAGTGATGTCACTTCTAGAAATATTTTATTCGTCGCACGTCCTCTGGAACATTCTGAGGTTGTGAATGACGTTACATAAATGTAAGCTTTTTATTGCATGGAGAGAGCAGGATGTTGGTAAATGTTGACAGCCGGCTTTTATATCTCTTTATGGATGTGGAGGAAGGCCTTGGAATCTGTGTACATCATGTGGGCTATCAGGCAGTCTCCAGAGAAGATGCTGGTCCAGGTCAGCATGTTGGGCCAATGCATAAATGGTAGCCAGAGGTTAGATATTGACCTTCCCATACATTTATCTGGGTGCCAACGTAAAATCTATCCATTACTTGTTCCAACTACATTCTGCTTTCCAGTTCACAAGATACTCCAGAGATGTGCAAAGCAACATTGCATTTCAAAGACACTGTGACACAGAAACAGCCCATCTGGTCTGTACTGATGTAGAATCCACAACAAAAACAGAGTGCTGGAGAAGCTGAGCAAGTCTGGCAGCATCTGTGGAGAGAGAAGAGAGTCAACGTTTCGAGTCCATAGACTCTGAAGAGTCTGTGTTCTGACGCAGGGTCACTGGACTCAAAACATTATTTGTTTCTCTCTCCACAGATGCTGCCAGACCTGCTGTATTTCTCCAGCAATTTCTATATTCTCTTAAATCCATCCACATTATTCATCTCCTCCTGCCTGCAAGTTTGATCCAGCTCTCATGACTTAGCGACATGCAGAGGCGACATTGGTTTGTATCTAAACAGAGTTTTATTTCTGAGGTGTTGAATTTGTCTGGCTTCATGCTTAAAGTGTCTTGCTTTCAGTTAAGTTTCTCTTTCTGTCTGTAACCACTGATAGGTTTGATGAACAGCACAGAGTCAGACACACACACACACATTCAGCCTCTGAACAATTGAACACAAGTTCCACATTCTAACCACTGTCTGGGAAAGGGTATGGTTCTGGATTTCCCAATTGGGTTTATTCTGTTTAGACCCCTCCCACAAGTGAAATCTCCACAGTGACCCAATCAAATTCCTCTATGGATTTGAAGATGGGTCTCAGCTTGTTCCAATACAAAGCTGGAGGGATTTCTGTGGTGACCCACTCTGATGTAACCTACATGTCCCAAAGGAATCAAATGTTCTTCAGGAACATAAGAAGCCAGCCCTGGGAATTAGGTCCCTGAGGATGGAGGTCTGACCAACCAAGAGGTGTCAGCTCATCAGAGACTGGCATTGGTATTAGCACCAGGGGAAATGATGGCATCAGATAGCAGTTCATCACTCAGGTCCAGGGTCACAGGGCCATGTGGGAAGCAGTTCAGAGAATGTTTACTAGATTAAAATTGGAATGATGGATTGCCTTATAGAGTCTTGAAGCCATATAGTACGGAAACAGATCCTTCAGTCCAACTAGTCCACACCAACCATATTTCCAAACCCAACTAAACCAACCATGTTCCCACCTGCCAGCATTTCACCCATATCCTTCCAAACCTTTCCTATTCATGTACTCAACTAAATGTCTTTTAAATATTGTAACTGTCCTTCATCCATCACTTCTTCTGGAGGTTCATCTCACACTAACCACTCAGACCTCCTGGTATCATGGTAGCCCACAAACCCACCCACACACTAAAACAGCAGCTAATGAGCTTGAAAGACCTTTTACAGACAACAAGCAAAACTAACATCATTTACAAAACACCGTGCAAGGACTGTAACAACCACTACATTGGACAAACAGGCAGAAAACTAGCCACCAGGATACATGAACACCAACTAGCCACAAAACGACATGACCCCCTGTCACTAGTTTCCTCACATACAGATGAGGAAGGACACCACTTTGACTGGGACAACACATCCATCATAGGGCAAGCCAAACATAGACATTCATGAGAATTCCTGCAAACACAGAATTCCAACCGGATCTCTATCAACAAGCACGGTGACTTAGATCCCATTTACTAGGCCCTGAGAAAAAGAACAGGAAATGACATCACCGTAGGAAATGGCATCAACACAGAAATGACATCACCAACCCAAAAATATAAATCTCCCCCGTGTCGGTGCGGAGTGTGTACACTTCTCCCCCGTCGGTGCAGAGTGTGTACACCCCCCCCGTGTTGGTGCGGAGTGTGTACACTTCTCCCCCGTCGGTGCGGAGTGTGTACACTCTCCCCCCCCCCGTGTCGGTGCGGAGTGTGTACACCCTCCACCCCCGTGTCGGTGCGGAGTGTGTACACTCCCCCCCCCCCCGTGTCGGTGCGGAGTGTGTACACCCTCCACCCCCGTGTCGGTGCGGAGTGTGTACACTCCCCCCCCCCCCGTGTCGGTGCGGAGTGTGTACACTCCCCCCCCCCCCGTGTCGGTGCGGAGTGTGTACACTCTCCCCCCCCCGTATCGGTGCGGAGTGTGTACACTCTCCCCCCCCGTGTCGGTGCGAAGTGTGTACACCCTCTCCCCGTGTCGGTGCAGAGTGCGTACACTCTCCCCCGTGTCGGTGCGGAGTGCGTACACTCTCCCCCGTGTCGGTGCGGAGTGTGTACACTCCCCCCCGTGTTGGTGTGGAGTGTGTACACTCTCCCCCGTGTCGGTGCGGAGTGCGTACACTCTCCCCCCGTGTCGGTGCGGAGTGTGTACACTCCCCCCGTGTTGGTGCGGAGTGTGTACACCCTCTCCCTGTGTTGGTGCGGAGTGTGTACACCCTCTCCCCGTGTCGGTGCGGAGTGCGTACATTCTCCCCCGTGTTGGTGTGGAGTGTGTACACTCCCCTCATGTCGGTGCGGAGTGTATACACCCACCCCCGTGTTGGTGTGGAGTGTGTACACTCTCCCTCCCGTGTCGGTGCGGAGCGTGTACACCCACCCCCAGTGTCGGTGCGGAGTGTGTACACCCACCCCCAGTGTCGGTGCGGAGTGTGTACACCCTCACCCCGTATCTGTGTGGAGAGAGTACACTCTCCCCCCCATGTCTGTGTGGAGTGTGTACACTCTCCCCCCATGTCTGAGTGGAGTGTGTACACTCTCCCCCCGTGTCTGTGCAGAGTGTGTACACTCTCCCCGTGTCGGTGTGGGGTGTGTACACTCTCCCCGTGTCGGTGCGGAGTGTGTACACTCTCCCCATGTCTGTGTGGAGTGTGTACACTCTCCCCCCATGTCTGTGTGGAGTGTGTACACTCTCCCCCCATGTCTGTGTGGAGTGTATACACTCTTCCATGTCTGTGCAAACTGTGTACACTCTCCCCATGTCTGTGCGGCGTGTGTACACTCTCCCCATGTCTGTGTGGAGTGTGTACACCCTCCCCCCATGTTTGTGTGGAGTGTGTACACCTTCACCCGTGTCTGTGTGGAGAGTGTACACTCTCCCCCCCCGGGTCTGTGTGGAGAGTGTACACTCTCCCCCCGTGTCTGAGTGGAGTGTGCACACTCTCCCCCCGTGTCTGTGTGGAGTGTGCACACTCTCCCCCCGTGTCTGTGCGAACTGTGTACACTCTCCCCATGTCTGTGTGGAGTGTGTACACTCTCCTCCGTGTTGGTGTGGAGTGTGTACACTCCCCCCGTGTCGGTGCGGAGTGTGTATACTCTTCCCCCTGTGCCGTTGTGGGGTGTGTATACTCTCCCCCCTGTGCCAGTGTGGGGTGTGTACACTCCCCCCGTGTCCGTGTGGAGTGAGTACACTCTTCCCCCGTGTCTGTGTGGAGTGTGTACACGCTCCCCCCATTTTGGTGTGGAGTGTGTACACTCTCCCCTGTCGGTGTGGAGTGTGTACACCCTCCCCACTGTGTCGGTGCCGAGTGTGTACACCCTCCCCCCCCGTGTAGGTGCGGAGTGTGTACACTCTCCCCCCCGTGTCAGTGCGGAGTGTGTACACTCTCCCCCCCCGTGTCGGTGTGGAGTGTGTACACTCCCCCCGTGTAGGTGCGGAGTGTGTACACTCTCCCCCCCCGTGTCGGTGTGAAGTGTGTACACTCCCCCCGTGTCGGTGCGGAGTGTGTACACTCCCCCCAGTGTCGGTGCGGAGTGTGTACACCCACCCCCCCTGTGTCGGTGCCGAGTGTGTACACCCTCCCCACTGTGTCGGTGCCGAGTGTGTACACCCTCCCCCCGTGTCGGTGTGGAGTGTGTACACCCTCCACCCCCCCCGTGTCGGTGCGGAGTGTGTACACCCTCCCCCCGTGTCGGTGTGGAGTGTGTACACCCTCCCCCCCGTGTCAGTGCGGAGTGTGTACACCCTCCCCCCGTGTCGGTGCGGAGTGTGTACACTCCCCCCCGTGTCGGTGCGGAGTGTGTACACCCACCCCCCCTGTGTCGGTGCCGAGTGTGTACACCCTCCCCACTGTGTCGGTGCCGAGTGTGTACACCCTCCCCCCCTGTCGGTGCGGAGTGTGTACACCCTCCACCCCCCCCCTGTATCGGTGCGGAGTGTGTACACCCTCCCCCCGTGTCGGTGTGGAGTGTGTACACCCTCCCCCCCGTGTCGGTGCGGAGTGTGTACACCCTCCCCCCCCGTGTCAGTGCGGAGTGTGTACACTCTCCCCCCGTGTCGGTGTGGAGTGTGCACACCCTCCCCCTGTATCGGTGTGGAGTGTGTACACTCTCCCCCCGTGTCGGTGTGGAGTGTGTACACTCTCCCCCCGTGTCGGTGCGGAGTGTGTACACCCTCCACCCGTGTCGGTGTGGAGTGTGTACACTCTCCCCCCGTGTCGGTGTGGAGTGTGCACACCCTCCCCCTGTATCGGTGTGGAGTGTGTACACTCTCCCCCCGTGTCGGTGTGGAGTGTGTACACTCTCCCCCCGTGTCGGTGCGGAGTGTGTACACCCTCCACCCATGTCTGTGTGGAGTGTGTACACTCTCCCCCCATGTCTGAGTGGAGTGTGTACACTCTCCCCCCGTGTCTGTGCAGAGTGTGTACACTCTCCCCGTGTCGGTGTGGGGTGTGTACACTCTCCCCGTGTCGGTGCGGAGTGTGTACACTCTCCCCATGTCTGTGTGGAGTGTGTACACTCTCCCCCCATGTCTGTGTGGAGTGTGTACACTCTCCCCCCATGTCTGTGTGGAGTGTATACACTCTTCCATGTCTGTGCAAACTGTGTACACTCTCCCCATGTCTGTGCGGTGTGTGTACACTCTCCCCATGTCTGTGTGGAGTGTGTACACCCTCCCCCCATGTCTGTGTGGAGTGTGTACACCTTCACCCGTGTCTGTGTGGAGAGTGTACACTCTCCCCCCCCGGGTCTGTGTGGAGAGTGTACACTCTCCCCCCGTGTCTGAGTGGAGTGTGCACACTCTCCCCCCGTGTCTGTGTGGAGTGTGCACACTCTCCCCCCGTGTCTGTGCGAACTGTGTACACTCTCCCCATGTCTGTGTGGAGTGTGTACACTCTCCTCCGTGTTGGTGTGGAGTGTGTACACTCCCCCCGTGTCGGTGCGGAGTGTGTATACTCTTCCCCCTGTGCCGTTGTGGGGTGTGTATACTCTCCCCCCTGTGCCAGTGTGGGGTGTGTACACTCCCCCCGTGTCCGTGTGGAGTGAGTACACTCTTCCCCCGTGTCTTTGTGGAGTGTGTACACGCTCCCCCCATTTTGGTGTGGAGTGTGTACACTCTCCCCTGTCGGTGTGGAGTGTGTACACCCTCCCCACTGTGTCGGTGCCGAGTGTGTACACCCTCCCCCCCCGTGTAGGTGCGGAGTGTGTACACTCTCCCCCCCGTGTCAGTGCGGAGTGTGTACACTCTCCCCCCCCCGTGTCGGTGTGGAGTGTGTACACTCCCCCCGTGTAGGTGCGGAGTGTGTACACTCTCCCCCCCCGTGTCGGTGTGGAGTGTGTACACTCCCCCCGTGTCGGTGCGGAGTGTGTACACTCCCCCCAGTGTCGGTGCGGAGTGTGTACACCCACCCCCCCTGTGTCGGTGCCGAGTGTGTACACCCTCCCCACTGTGTCGGTGCCGAGTGTGTACACCCTCCCCCCGTGTCGGTGTGGAGTGTGTACACCCTCCCCCCCTGTCGGTGCGGAGTGTGTACACCCTCCACCCCCCCCGTGTCGGTGCGGAGTGTGTACACCCTCCCCCCGTGTCGGTGTGGAGTGTGTACACCCTCCCCCCCGTGTCAGTGCGGAGTGTGTACACCCTCCCCCCCGTGTAGGTGTGGAGTGTGTACACCCTCCCCCCCGTGTCGGTGCGGAGTGTGTACACCCTCCCCCCGTGTCAGTGCGGAGTGTGTACACTCTCCCCCCGTGTCGGTGCGGAGTGTGCACACCCTCCCCCTGTATCGGTGCGGAGTGTGTACACCCTCCCCCCGTGTCGGTGTGGAGTGTGTACACTCTCCCCCCGTGTCGGTGCGGAGTGTGTACACCCTCCCCCCGTGTCGGTGTGGAGTGTGTACACTCTCCCCCCGTGTCGGTGCGGAGTGTGTACACTCTCCCCCCGTGTCGGTGTGGAGTGTGTACACTCTCCCCCCGTGTCGGTGCGGAGTGTGTACACTCTCCCCCCGTGTTGGTGTGGAGTGTGTACACTCTCCCCCTGTATCGGTGCGGAGTGTGTACACCCTCCCCCTGTATCGGTGCGGAGTGTGTACACTCTCCCCCCTGTGTCGGTGTGGAGTGTGTACACTCCCCCCGTGTCGGTGTGGAGTGTGTACACTCTCCCCCCGTGTCGGTGTGGAGTGTGTACACTCCCCCCGTGTCTGTGTGGAGTGTGTACACTCCCCCGTGTCGGTGCGGAGTGTGTACACTCCCCCCCCCCGTGTCAGTGCGGAGTGTGTACACTCTCCCCCTGAGTTGGTGCGGAGTGTGTACACCCTCCCCCCCCGTGTCAGTGCGGAGTGTGTACACTCTCCCCCCCGTGTCAGTGCGGAGTGTGTACACTCTCCCCCCGTGTCGGTGCGGAGTGTGTACACTCTCCCCCCCGTGTCAGTGCGGAGTGTGTACACTCTTCCCCCCCCGTGTCGGTGCGGAGTGTGTACACTCTCCCCCCGTGTCGGTGCGGAGTGTGTACACTCTCCCCCCCGTGTCAGTGCGGAGTGTGTACACTCTCCCCCCCGTGTCAGTGCGGAGTGTGTACACTCTCCCCCCGTGTCGGTGCGGAGTGTGTACACTCTCCCCCCCGTGTCAGTGCGGAGTGTGTACACTCTCCCCCCCCCCCGTGTCAGTGCGGAGTGTGTACACCCTCCCCCCCCCCGTGTCAGTGCGGAGTGTGTACACTCTCCCCCCCGTGTCAGTGCGGAGTGTGTACACTCCCCCCGTGTCAGTGCGGAGTGTGTACACTCCCCCCGTGTCAGTGCGGAGTGTGTACACTCTCCCCCCGTGTCGGTGCGGAGTGTGTACACCCTCCCCCCCGTGTCGTGTGGAGTGTGTACACTCTCCCCCCCGTGTCGGTGCGGAGTGTGCACACCCTCCCCCTGTGTCGGTGCGGAGTGTGTACACCCTCCCCCCCGTGTCAGTGCGGAGTGTGTACACTCTCCCCCCCCCCCGTGTCAGTGCGGAGTGTGTACACCCTCCCCCCCCCCGTGTCAGTGCGGAGTGTGTACACTCTCCCCCCCGTGTCAGTGCGGAGTGTGTACACTCTCCCCCCCGTGTCAGTGTGGAGTGTGTACACTCCCCCCGTGTCAGTGCGGAGTGTGTACACTCTCCCCCCGTGTCGGTGCGGAGTGTGTACACCCTCCCCCCCGTGTCGTGTGGAGTGTGTACACCCTCCCCCCCGTGTCGGTGCGGAGTGTGCACACCCTCCCCCTGTGTCGGTGCGGAGTGTGTACACTCTCCCCGTGTCAGTGCGGAGTGTGTACACTCTCCCCCCGTGTCGTGTGGAGTGTGGACACCCTCCCCCCCCCGTGTTGTGAGGAGTGTGGACACCCTCCCCCCCCCGTGTCGTGTGGAGTGTGTACACCCTCCCCCCCGTGTCGTGTGGAGTGTGTACACCCTCCCCCCCCGTGTTGGTGTGGAGTGTGTACACCCTCCCCCCCGTGTCGGTGCGGAGTGTGTACACTCTCCCCCTGTGTCGGTGTGGAGTGTGTACACCCTCCCCCCCGTGTTGGTGTGGAGTGTGTACACCCTCCCCCCCGTGTCGTGTGGAGTGTGTACACCCTCCCCCCCGTGTCGGTGTTGGTTTCCTCTGAGTGCTCTGGTTTGTTCTGAACATGATGTTACTCTGATCACTGGTACATCTCCAAGGCCAGGCCGAGCATGTCAGAGAGTGCAGCCTTCTGCTCGTGATTTAATGAAGAGTATTAGTGCTCAGCAGCACTGTCCTTAATGTTGCCAATGGTACATCAGCCTTTCCAGACCACTGAACTCCAGGGGCAGCTCTTAGACAATCAATTCCAACAATTTCTCGTCTTCCTTTCTGTTTCAGATCCATTCATTCACAGGTCTTAATGCTGGCCAATAAGTCTTCTCCAAGACAGAGATTACTCATAGCTTCCATTATCCTCTGCTGCTTGACCAGCTGATACTGTGCTCGGTTGATCCTGTGTATGGAGGGAGCTTTTTTTAAGTGGGGGGGGGGGTGGAATAAATTTAGTCTGCAGCTGTTGGTGTTTCGAAGACTGAGGGGACCTCACCAAAACATAGGTTTACTGGGGGGCTTGGCAGGGTAGGTGTGGAGAGGTTGTTTCCCCTCTGTGAGAGAGTCTAAGACAAGTGGGCTTCATCTTAGAGTATGGAGTCTCCCATTTAAGGACAGAAGTCGCACAACATCAGATTGTAGTCCATCTAGTTTATTTGAAATCACAGGCTTTTGGAAGGTTGCCCCTTCGTCAGGTTGGTGAACCTGTTGGACTGTGACCTGGTGCTGTCTGAGGTCTGACCTTGTCCAGTCCAGTCCAACACCAGCACCTCCACAGCATGTCTCCCATTTAAGGCAAAGATGAGGTGGAATTCCTCCTCTATCACAGAGAGTAGTGACTCTGTTGAATCATTTTCCTGCAGAAGGCTTTCAATAAATATATTCAAGGCTGAGACAGACTTGATTTTTAATCAGGAAGGGAATGGGGATTACGGGTAAAAGTGGAGGTGAGGATTATCAGATTAGCCATAACCTCATTGAATGTCAGAGCAGATTCAATGGGCTGAATGGCCTGGGTTTATAGTCCATGAACATATTTGTCAGCCTTGTTCAATAATAAGGAGAGGAACTTGTTAATTCTCTGTTGAACATATCGGTACAACATCAACATCAGTAATTTATAACCTTATAGTGTTACTGAAAATTTCTTAAGATTTATCCAAGCAATTAAACAAACTAAGGAACCTCTGTTTATCTTTGTCTCAACATGAATTATGGGGTGTGCCCAGTCGCTGAGGCGTTCACTCTGCCATCATTAATCACTGGAGAGAAGGTAGTCAATGATCTTCAGTGGAATAATTTCAAATGTTTGAAGGAGGCTGTTGAAAAAGCTGCCAAAAAGATGGACCTAATCTGGGGCTTTAGAAAAAACCTGCGCCCATTACAAAAGTGAGGCATTTATGTTAAACCCTTATGAAATCATGATGCCAGTGAGGAGGAGTAAAGGTACAAATTATATTGGGGATGGCACTTAAGTTTGAGATGAGGAGAAATACGTTTTACTTGGAATTCTCTCCCACAGCTCAGTCTGGGAGTCTGTTTAAGATGGAGATTGATTGATTTCTGATTCCCGGTGGGGTTCAGGGTTACTGGGGGGAACAGCAGTGACGTCTTCGATAAGCCATGATCATATTGAATGGTGGAGCAGGCTTGAAGGACCTCCTCCTGTTCCTATGCTCCTGAGAGAGGCTATGGTGATGGCTTCAGGGGTTGTTCAATGATATACAGATACTAGAGACAATGGGAAATTTAACAGACGTGTTCAAAATCATAAAGGGTTTTGGTGATGTCAGTAGATAGGAACAGCCTTCAGTGGCAGGATGATCAGGAACCAAAGGATCAAAGACAGTCAGCGGAAAACCTGATTGGAGATCAGGATTTTATTTTATGCATATCTTATAATGCAACAACAAACTGCATTTGCATAGCAACTTTGACACAGCGAAACATCGCAAGTAATATCTTCCGTGTGACAGAAATCCTTCTCTGTGGGGATTTAAGGACAAAGCAGGGAAATAATGCACAGAGCCAGAGGAGGTGAATGAAGTCCTTAATGAGTACTTCATATTGATATTCAGCAAGGAGAAGGATATGGATGGTGGTAAGATTAGGGACAGATATTGTGGGGCATGTCCACATTAAGAAGGAGGAGGTGTTGAGTATCTTGAAACATATTAACGTCCTTTGGCCTGATGGGATCTATCTCAGGATATTGAGGGTGGAAGGTGAGGAGATTGCTGGGGCATTGACAGAGATCTTTGTATCCTCTTTACCCACAGGCCAGGTCCCAGAAAACTGGGGAATAACCAATGTTGCTCCTTTGTTCGAGGAAGGCCACAGGGATCATCCAGGAAATTACAGGCTGGTGAGCTGTATATCAGAGGCAGGGAAATTATTGGAGAAGATTCTTAGGGTTAGGATTTATTTGCATTTGGAGAAGAATGGGCTTATTTGGGGCTGGAGAAAGTGAGGACTGCAGATGCTGGAGATCAGAGCTGAAAATGTGTTGCTGGAAAAGCGCAGCAGGTCAGGCAGCATCCAAGGAGCAGGAGAATCGACGTTTCGATTCTCCTGCTCCTTGGATGCTGCCTGACCTGCTACGCTTTTCTAGCAACACATTTTCAGCGCTTATTTGGGGCAGTCAACATGGCTTTACGAAGGAGAGTTCTTGTCTCACAAATATGATTGAGTTTTTTTAAGAAGTGACGAAAATGGTTGATGAGGGTAGGGCAGTGGATGTTGTCTACATGGACCTCACTAAAACATTTGACAAGGTCCCTCATGGGAGGCTGGTCCAGAAGATTAAATAAGATGGAAGCCTTGTGTGTCAGTGAGCTGAACACAAAATTGACATGGCCATAAAAGACCACAGGGTAGTTGTGAAGGGTTTATCTTTTAGATTCCCTACAGTGTGGAAACAGGCCCTTCGGCCCAACAAGTCCATACCGACCCTCCGAAGAGTAACCCACCCAGACCCATTTCCCTCTGACTAATGCACCTAACACTATGGGCAATTTAGCATGGCCAATTCACCTAACCTGCACATCTTTGGACTGTGGGAGGAAACCGGAGCACCCGGAGGAAACCCACGCAGATACGGGGAGAACGTGCAAACTCCACACAGTCGCCTGGAGCTGGAATCGAATCTGGGTCCCTGGTGCTGTGAGGCAGCAGTGCTAACCACTGAGCCTGTATGTCTCTGATCAGTGGTGTTCTGTAGGGATCAGTTCTGAGATCTTTTTATTTGCAATATATGTAAGTGTTTTGGATAAAAATGTAAGTCATCTGTTTGTTAAGTTCATAGATGACATGAAAATTGGTGGAGTAATGGATAGGGAGGAAGGATATGAAAGGATACAGCAGGATATAGGAGAAATTGGACAGACTTGGATTGTTTTAGTTAAAGCATTGGAGACTGGGGCATGACCTGATAGATGTATGTAAAATTATGAGGGGCATGGATAGGGTGGACAGTTGGAGCCTCTTTCCCAAATTGGAATGTCAAATAGTAGGGGGCACAGGTTTAAGGTGAGAAGGAGAAGGATTAAGAGAGATGTGTGAGGCAAGTATTTTACACAGAGGGTGGTGAGTGTCCGGAAGGTATTGCCAGGGAAGGTGGTAGAAGCAGATATGATAGCAATGTTTAATAGATATTTAGACAGACACATGGACAGGCAGGGAATAAAACGATGTGGACCATGAGCAGGAGATGGCATTCGTTTCGAAAGGCGTCATGGTGAGCTCAGACACAGTAGGCTGTTCCTGTGCTGTACTGTTCATGTTCTAACACACTATTCACACTAATGCAGAAAAATGTAAGATTCAGCCCCTGAATCTTTGCCTGCGATGTACATGAGCTGGTCCGAGATGGATTTGCAATTTCCACAGTTTCCAGTGACAGAGATTGATGGAGAAAATGAAATGAACACATGTGATATTTTCTGATTCTCTGATGCTTGTCCTCCCTCATCTATCCTCAAGGACCTGTTGGGACATGATGACTTTGCTCGCTTGATATCTGGCTACAAATTGTAACTTGCATCCAATGCTTCAGTTGGCAGACTGCGTGTGCCGCTTCCCCTTGTCTCTTTAATCATTCATTCCGTTATCTCCAATTCTTCTTCAAATGCTTTCCAATCCCTGCCAGGTTTAAATTTGATCTTGTGATTTTTTTGTTCACCAACTTACATTCATGACACACTGTCAATGCAGTAAAACTTCCCCAGGCCCTTTTCAGGCGAGTTACCAAAGGAAACTTCAGGTGGAGCCATTTAAGAATGTGGGTGAGCAAGAGCTGGTTCTGCAAAGCAGGAGAAAGGTTCGAGATACGTGACTGAGTTCTGCTTGTCTCCCAGTTTCAATCTATTTACATTACAATTGTTCTTTCTCCTATTTCTCTGTGTAATGGAACATATAAATTATCATTTACTATTTCACTGCAGTAACTAATCAAGCCTTTCTCGGCAGCTTCTTCCCAACCTGAGACTCCCTATCAACTGGAAGGACAGGCAGTTATTGCATGGAACCCACTACCAGTTACAATGCTCCCTATAAACCAGACCCACTCCTGAATTGGAGGTCTATCATTGCCCCCTTAATAGTCACTGGGAGAAAATCCAGGAACTTTCTTCTGAACAGCACTGTGGGCGTGCCCACAGCTCCTCAGACAATTAGATCATAAACGCTGACCTTGCCCACAATGTACACAGCCCCAAGAATGGGTGTAAAGAGAATGTATTGCATTGTCTGTCAGACATTGCTGGAGTCAGTGCTGGTGGGAATGCGAGTGAGCTTGGTTGAGCCATTTTCTTATTCTCAGCATCGCCCTCTGATGTCATTGGGATACTCCACAGTGGATCGGTGCTTTAATATCCAGAGCCGGTACTCTGAGCCTGGCCAACGTTCAGTGTTGTCAAAGCTACTTGATTAATTGTGATTGCCCAAAATGAAACTAAGCAAAAAGAAATTGAACAAAGCTTTGAGTGTAATAACATTGAAGAGAACCAAAATCATTCAGTTAGAGGGGGTATGTAGTTACAGCTTGGATCTTGTGACAATCCAGACCAATAGAAAGCCTTCCCTTTAGCCTGCCCATGAAGAGGTCGGTATGAGGCAGAGTGTCCACACTGGATCTGAAGAAGGGCCGTGTCAAACCATTTGTCTCATTCACAGTGCTCCCACTTTTCCAGGAAACAAAGTTGCCTCAAACTGGAATTGGCAAAGCCTAATATCTAAAGGATCCATGTTTTAAATTCACAATTATTATTCCAAAAAACTAAAATGGCCAATGAAATGGTAACATTACATGCACAGCCAGGGCTTGTGATGTCAGTTAGTAGCAACAGCCTTCAGGATTTGTCTGCACATGTGCTGATGATGTCACTGCACCCCATATACAGTGACATCAGCACCAATGCATGTACAGTGACATCATCACCTGCACATGTGCAGTAACATTAGCACAAGTGTATGTACAGTGACATTAGCATTAGTGCATGTACAGTGATATCGGCATCAATACATGTACAGTAACATGAGCACCAGGGCATGTACAGTGACATCAGCATCAATGCATATTCAGTGACATCAGCATCAATGCATGTACAGTGACATTAGCACCAGGGCATGTACAGTGACATCAGCATCAATGTATGTCCAGTGACATTAACATTAATGCATGTACAGTGACATCAGCAATAGCAATTTGTAAGGTGACAGTAGCATCAATGCATATTCAGTGACATCAACATCAATGCATGTAAAGTGACATCAGCACCTGTGCATATGTAGTGACATTAGCAGAGCTTTGTAGCTGATGTCCTATAACAGATCTCCATTCCCGCGAGGTACTGATGCCCTTGGAGCTGCTTGGCAAGGTGTTCTGTTGAGCGTTGTGGTTTGAAATGAGGTCCAGGATGGCATATGGGCACAGGCTTTCGTGCAGTTGGCAGGCACCTTGAGAATACCAGGTGGGAAACAAACACATGGGGAAATCCTAGGCTTAGAGACAGGCTGGAGCACGAAAGCAAGGCATTTACTGTATACTGACTCTTTGAAAAAAAAGAACTGCAGATGCTTCAAAATCTGAAACAAAAAACACACAAATCACTAGAAAAAAACCTAGCAGGTCAGGTGACATCTGTGGAGAGAGAACAGGGTTAACATTTCAGGAAATTACAAAGACAGTGGTGGATTTGAGAGCATGGAGTGCAGTCAGTTAACTGGACCTGAAGTGTTAACCCTGATTTTTCTCTGTGGGAACTTCCAGGCCTGATGAGTTTCTCCAGTGATTTCTATTTTTAGTTTATGCTGATTCATTAATTTGGCTGCAGAGCATAAGAAGTTGGAGCCGAGTCGACCATTCAGCCCCTTGATCCTGCTGCCTCATTCATGAGGGTCATGGTCTTCTGTTTCCATTTTATTTTGCCTGCACTATCTTCATATACTTTCGTACTCAGCAGCCCTCAGTCTCAGGGCTGCTCATCGACTGAGGGAGTCCACAGTAAAACTGGGAATAGGATATACTGTCCTGATTCATTTTGAAGACTTCAAAATGGATCTCCAGGACACAGATTCCTAAGAATTGCTGCTTTTTCATTGGTTCTTCCCTCTGGGTCTCCACAATGCTGTGGGGTTGAGAATTCCACAGACTCACCACACTCTGGGGTGAAGGCATCTTTTGACATCTCAATTGTATATGTAACTTTATTCTGGCTTCTGAATTCTGCAGCTGGGTCTAGGTCACTCTCAGCATTTAACTACTCAAGCCCCTCAATAATTTTACATTTATCAATGAGATCAACTCTTATTTTTCTTAACGCCAATGAATATTTGGCCTATTCAGTTTCTCCTCATGAGCCAATCACTTTGCCAGAGGATCCTCTCTAGTGAATCTCTGTTTCAATTCCTGCTGAAACAAATATTTCTTTTCTTGTAAGTAACAACTTACATAAAACTGTGGGGAGAGGGGAGTGATGTAAGAATAGCACAGGGTTCCTGCATATCCCTACCATCAAACCAAGGAAAACCGTGGAGCACGGTCACAATGAAGCCGTGAGTAGATCTGGTTTTGACTGGGGATGGCCGGGGATGTTACAGAGATCACATGATGGGAACCATGGGATCTGGTGAAGTTAAAAGGAAAGATCAAGTAGCAGGAGAGTGTCTTGTTACAGTTTTTTGATCAGTTGTACTTTCATGGGATATGGGCCTCTCTGGCAAAGCCAGCATCTGTGGTTCACCCTTAATTGCCCCTGAACTGAGTGACTGGCTGGACCATTCCAAGGGGCAGTTAAGAGTCATCCCCATTGCTGTGGGTCAGGAGTCACTTGTGGGACAGCAGACTCCCCTCCTGAAGGGGCTTTAATGAACTAGATGGGTTTTTTTTCACAATAATCTAGATAGTTGTCATGGTCATCATTTATCAGACGAGCTTTCAGTTCCACAATTCCTTTGATTAATGTAAGCAAATTAAGTAGTTGAAGACAACAGTAATCTCTCCCTCAACATCAGCAAAACAAAGGAGCTGCTGTTTGACTTCAGGAAGTGAAGTGGAGGACACGCCCGAGTCTGTATCACTGGCTGAGAGCTTCAAGTTTCTTGACTGTAACATCCATGTTGATGCTACGATCAAGAAAGCACCCCAATGGCTCTACTTCAGTTGTTGGTAAAATGCTGGAAAAGGTTATAAGAGATAGGATTTATAATCATCTAGAAAAGAATAATTTGATTAGGGATAGTCAGCACAGTTTTGTGAAGGGTAGGTCGTGCCTCACAAACCTTATTGAGTTCTTTGAGAAGGTGACCAAACAGGTAGATGAGAGTAAACCGGTTGATGTGGTGTATATGGATTTCAGCAAGGCGTTCAGTAAGGATCCCCACAGTAGGCTATTGTACAAAATGCAGAGGAATGGGATTGTGGGAGATATAGCAGTTTGGATCAGTAATTGGCTTGCTGAAAGAAGACAGAGAGTGGTGGTTGATGGGAAATGTTCATCCTGTAGTCCAGTTACCAGTGGTGTACTGCAAAGATCGGTGTTGGGCCCACTGCTGTTCGTCATTTTTATAAACGACCTGGATGAGGGCGTAGAAGGGTGGATTAGTAAATTTGCAGACGACACTAAGGTCGGTGGAGTTGTGGATAGTGACGAAGGATGTTGTAGGTTACAGAGAGACACAGATAAGTTGCAGAGCTGGGCTGAGAGGTGGCAAATGGAGTTTAATGTGAACAAGTGTGAGGTGATTCATTTTGGTCGGAGTAAACGGAATGCAAAGTACTGGGCTCATGGTAAGATTCTTGGTAGTGTAGATCAGTAGAGAGATCTCGGTGTCCAGGTACACAGATCCTTGAAAGTTGCCACCCAGGTTGACAGGGTTGTTAAGAAGACATACAGTGTTTTAGCTTTTATTAAGAGAGGGATCGAGTTCTGGAACCATAAGGTTATGCTACAGCTGTACAAAACTCTAGTGCGGCCGCATTTGGAGAATTATGTACAGTTCTGGTCACCGTATTATAAGAAGGATGTGGAAACTTTGGAAAGGGTGCAGAGGAGATTTACTAGGATGTTGCCTGGTATGGAGGGGAGGTCTTACAAGGAAAGGAGAAAGTGAGGTCTGCAGATGCTGGAGATCAAAGTTGAAACTTTATTGCTGGAACAGCACAGCAGGTCAGGCAGCATCCAGGGAACAGGAGATTCGACGTTTCGGGCACAGGCCCTTCTTCAGGAATGAGCGGAGAGTGTTCAGCAGGAGAAGATAAAAGGTAGGGAGGAGGGACTTGGAGGAGGGGCGTTGGAAATGTGATAGGTGGAAAGAGGTCAAGGTGAGGGTGATAGGTCGGAGTAGGATGGAGGCGGAGAGGTCAAGAAGAAGACTGCAGGTCAGGAAGGCGGTGCCGGGCTGGAGGGATCCGGCTGAGACAAGGTGGGGGGAGGGGGGATGAAGAAACTGGTGAAGTCCAAGTTCATCCCCTGCGGTTGGAGGGTTCCCAGTCGGAAGATAAGACGCTCCTCCTCCGACCGTCGGGTTGTTGTGGTTTGGCGGTGGATGAGTCCAATGACCTGCATATCCTCGGTGGAGTGGGAGGGGGAGTTGAAATGCTGTGCTACAGGTTGGTTGGGTTGGTTCGTCCGGGTGGCCCAGAGGTGCTCTCTGAATCGCTCCGCAAGTAGGCGGCCTGTCTCCCCAATATAGAGGAGGCCACACCGGCTGCAGCGGATGCAGTAGATGATGTGGGTGGAGGTGCAGGTGAATCTGTGGCGGATATGGAAGTTTTCTTTGGGGCCTTGGAGAGAAGTGAGGGGGGAGGTGTGGGCGCAAGTGTTGCACCTCCTGCGGTTGCAAGGGAAGGTGCCGGGAGTGGAGGTTGGGTCGGTGGGAGGTGTGGATCTGACAAGGGAGTTGCGGAGGGAGTGGTCTCTACGTAAAGCTGATAGGGGAGGGGAGGGAAATATATCCTTGGTGCTGGGGTCTGTTTGACCATGACAACTATCTTTACTCAGAGAGTAGTAAGAGTATGGAATGCTTTACCTGCAACGGTAGTAGATTCGCTAACTTAAAGTACATTTACATCGTCATTGGACAAGCATATGGACGTACATGGAATAGTGTAGGTTAGATGGGCTTCAGATTGGTATGATGGGTCGGCACAACATCGAAGGCTGAAGGGCCTGTACTGCACTGTAATGTTCTATGTTCTATGTTCCTCGGGAGGCTAAGGAAATTTGGCATGGCTGGCCTATTTTTATAGATGCACCATAGACAACATCCTATCCGGATGCATCACAGCTTGGTATGGCAACTGTTCTGTCCAAAACCCCAAGAAACTACAGAGAATTGTGAACACATCACTGCCCATCACACAAACCAGCCTCCCATCCATTGACTCTGTTTATACTTCCCACTGCCTCGGGAAAGCAACCAACATAATCAGAGACCCCTCGCACCCCAGTTATATTCACCTCCACCCTCTTCCGTCAGGCAGAAGATACAACAGTTTGAATTGTACAGCTTCTTTCCTGCTGTTATCAGAACTATGAACGGACCTCTCATATATTAGAGTTGATCTTTCTCTGCATCTTCTCTGTACCTGTAATACTGTATTCTGCATTGTGTTCTATGACCCTGATGTAGTTATGTATGGTATGGTTTATCTAGATGGCAAGCAAACAATACATTTCACTGTATCCTGGTACATGTGACAATAATAAATCCAATCAAATCACATCCCATGAAATTGCAGCAGCTGCTGTGGTAGTAAAGAGACCTGAGGTATCACATTTTTCTGTAAGAGGTGGTTACCATGTGGAGTGATACTGCGCTGAATTCAAAACAGAATTGGTTAAATTCTCCAAAGCACAGCAAATGAAGAGGCTGTGGGAGGAAGAGCAGGAAATGGGACTAACTGAGTAGCTCTTTTGAAGAGCCAGTATAGACTTGATGGGCTGATGGGGCTCATTCTGTGCTGTAAGTATGAACATGCAATGCTTTGGTTCTTCTATCTTACAGCAGTGATTACATTGCAGACCCAGTTCAGCGGCTGCTGGAAAGGCTTAGGGACCGTCTGGGCTGAGGGGAGATGCAAAAAAAAAGACAAGACCTTTCTTTGTTTCTTTTCTCTGCTTTCACAGTACAACATCAGTTTACATTCTGATTGCAGAAGCAGCCTTGGGATAGTCATTTCCATTCAAGGAGCTGCATTAATTCAGGATCCTGTTGTTATTGTGAGACACCAGGCAGCGCCTGACAGATCAGCAGCTGATGGTACAGTGACTGAGGGGGTCTGACAAACTGCTGTTCATGCCAACACTGAGAAGCTTCAAGACTATGACTGGTTCCTGAGAAACCAGTGGGGTGTGCTGCTCTTGATGACTATATCTAAATGGGATACCAATATATTTAATAGACATCATTTACCCAATACCTTGCAACAAGGTGCAGTGACTGAAGCACCACATCAGTATATTTCCATCCCAGCCCTAACAAAGATGCAGGGCATTTCAAATCCCTTGCCTCTCGTATACAAAACCCCATCACCTAGGATTAATCTATCTTCGGTATCTTTTAATTTTGCATTTTGTAAAACAAAATTTTCAGTAACCTTTAGTGCTGTCATAGTTTGGGAGATTTGGCATTATTTCATACAATAATCCTCAGTGCAGCTTTCTCTAATTCTCTCATATCGTTATTTAATTACTGTTTAAGATCATTTGATGAAACAGCACAATTTCGGAAGAGAGCTCTCCGCAGATTCCTCAGCCACTGTTCATCCCTCAAGCAACAGCACAGATGACAACAGATTTTCTGTTTATTACTGCTTGGGATCTTGCTGTGTACGCAGGTGTTGTTACAATACAACAGTGAACACATTTCAATAATGCTTCATTAGGCAGGAGGTTAAACAAGCAGGAACCATGCCTGTTTCCTCAAATCCCCTCTAAAATCCTACCCTCAGTCCAAAATTATCGCCTCCTTGTTATTAATCCTTTGACGGAGGGGAACAGCTGCTTCCTGTCCCCTGTCACCTGGGACTTCGATGTTGTGGCTATTACGGAGACATGGGTAGAACAGGGACAGGATTGGCTGTTGCAGGTTCCAGGGTTTAAATGTTTTAGTAGGGTCAGAGGTGGGTGTAAAAGAGGGGGAGGTGTGGCATTGCTTGTCAAAGATAGTATTACAGCTGTGGAAAGGACGATGGATGAAGACTCGCCATCTGAGGTAGTTTGGGCTGAGGTTAGGAATAGGAAAGGTGAGCTCACCCTGTTAGGAGTTTTTTACAGGCCTCCTAATAGTCCTAGAAATGTAGAAGAAAGGATTGCGAGGATGATTCAAGAGAAGAGTGAAAGTAATAGGGTGGTTGTTATGGGGGACTTTAACTTTCCTGATATTGATTGGGAAAGCTATAGCTCAAGTTCGTTAGATGGGGCAGTGTTTGTCCAATGTGTGCAGGAGGGTTTCCTGACACAATATGTAGATAGGCCAACAAGAGGTGAGGCCATACTGGATTTGGTTCTGGGTAACAAACCAGGCCAGGTGTTAGAATTAGAGGTAGGTGAGCACTTTGGGGACAGTGACCACAATTCGGTGACCTTTACTCTAGTGATGGAGAGGGATAAGTGTGCACTACAGGGCAAGAGTTATAGCTGGGGGCAGGGAAATTATGATGCTGTGAGGCATGACTTAGGATGTGTGGCCTGGAAAAGTAAGCTTCAAGGCAAGGGTGTAATTGATATGTGGAGCTTGTTCAAGGAGCAACTATTGACTGTCCTTGATAAGTATGTGCCCGTCAGGCAGGGAGGAAAGGGTCGTGTGAGGGAGCCGTGGTTTAATAAGGAATTGGAATCCCTTGTTAAATGGAAGAGGGCGGCCTATGTAAAGATGAGGCGTGAAGGTTCAATTGGGGTGATTGAGAGTTATAAGGTAGCCAGGAAGGACCTGAAGAGAGAGCTAAGAGCAGCAAGGAGGGGACATGAAAGGTCCTTAGTTGGTAGGATTAGGGAAAACCCTAAGGCTTTCTATAGGTATGTCAGGAATAAAAGAATGACTAGGGTAGGAATAGGTCCAGTCAAGGATAGTAGTGGGAAGTTGCATGTGGAGGCTGAAGAGATTGGGGAGACACTGAATGAATACTTTTCATCAGTATTCAATCAGGAACAGGACATTGTTGTCAATGTGAGTACTGAGTCACAATTAAGTAGAATGGATGGCTTTGAGGTATGTAGAGAAGAGGTGTTGGAAATTCTGGAAAGGGTGAAAATAGATACGTCCCCTGATGGCATTTATCCTAGGATTCTCTGGGAAGCCAGGGAAGAGATTGCAGAGCCATTGGCCTTGATTTTTATGTCCTCGTTGTCTACAGGAGTAGTGCCAGAAGATTGGAGGCTAGCAAATGTGGTTCCCTTGTTCAAGAAGGGGAGTAGGGATAACCCTAGTAACTATAGGCCGGTGAGTCTCACTTCTGTTGTGGGCAAAATCTTAAAGAGAATTGTAAGGGATAGGATTTATGAACATCTGGATAGGAATAATGTGATCAAGGATAGTCAGCATGGTTTTGTGAAGGGCAGGTCGTGCCTCACAAACCTTATTGAATTCTTTGAGAAGGTGACTAAGGAGGTGGACGAGGGGAAAGCAGTAGATGTGGTGTATATGGATTTTAGTAAGGCGTTTGATAAGGTTCCCCATGGTAGACTACTGCAAAAAATACGGAGGTATGGCATTGAGGGTGAGTTGGAGGTTTGGATTAGGAGTTGGCTGGCTGGAAGAAGACAGAGGGTAGTAGTTGATGGCAAATGTTCATCTTGGAGTGCCGTCACTAGTGGTGTTCCGCAAGGATCTGTTTTGGGACCATTGCTGTTTGTCATTTTTATAAATGACCTGGAGGAGGGATAAGAAGGTTGGGTGAGTAAGTTTGCGGATGATACGAAAGTCGGAGGAGTTGTAGACAGTGAGGAAGGATGTGGCAGGTTACAGCGGGATATAGATAAGCTGCAGAACTGGGCAGAAAGGTGGCAAATGGAGTTCAATGTAGCTAAGTGTGAGGTGATTCACTTTGGTAAGTGTAATAAAAAGATGGGGTACTGGGCTAATGGTCGGATACTTGGTAGTGTGGATGAGCAGAGGGATCTTGGTGTCCATGTACACAAATCTTTAAAAGTTGCCACCCAGGTAAATAGTGTGGTGAAGAAAGCATATGGCGTACTGGCTTTTATTGGTAGAGGAATTGAGTTCCGGAGTACTGAGGTCATGTTGCAGTTGTATAGGACTCTGGTGCGGCCACATCTGGAGTATTGTGTGCAGTTTTGGTCGCCATACTATAGGAAGGATGTGGAGGCACTGGAACGGGTGCAGAGGAGGTTTACCAGGATGTTGCCTGGTATGGTAGAAAGATCGTATGAGGAAAGGCTGAGGCATTTGAGGTTGTTTTCATTGGAGAAAAGAAGGTTTAGGGGTGACTTGATAGAGGTGTACAAGATGATTAGGGGTTTAGATAGGGTCGACAGTGAGAATCTTTTTCCACGTATGGAGTCAGCTATTACAAGGGGGCATAGCTTTAAATTAAGGGGGGGTAGGTATAGGACAGATGTTAGGGGTAGGTTCTTTACTCAGCGAGTTGTGAGTTCATGGAATGCCCTGCCAGTAGCAGTGGTGGACTCTCCCTCATTATGGGCATTTAAGCGGGCATTGGATAAGCATATGGAGGATAGTGGGCTAGTGTAGGTTAGGTGGGCTTGGATCGGCGTAACATCGAGGGCCGAAGGGCCTGTACTGCGCTGTATTCTTCTATGTTCTATGTTCTATGTTCTATGTTCTATGTTCTATGTTCTATGTCCATGTCCCTCAGACACTTACACACCTCTATTGGGTCCCCCCTCAGCCATCTCTGCTCCAAAGAAGGTTCCTATTCAAAGATAATCTGGGTTGATTTTTGGCTTGTGCACAGGAGACTGGAAAAGCACAGGAGGTCAGGAGTTTGAGAGCTGGTGTTTCGAGCATAAGCCCGCCATCAGGAATGATGAAGAGCATATGCTTGAAACATCGACTCTCTTCATCCTCGGATGCTAGCTGACTGGCTGTGCGTTTCCAGCGCCACACTTTTTGACTCTGATTTCCAGCATCTGCAGTCCTCACAGGAGACTGGTCAAGTTTGACCAGTCCGTCAGGAAGGGCAGCTCATCAGCTCCAGGCCACAGCAAGGACGATTGACTGGGACCACACCGACTAGTCCAGTAGGCTGGGCAGTGGGCAAGAAGATGACCAGTGGGGTTGGAAAGAATGAGGCAGGTGTGTTAACTTGGCACAGACAGTGTGGCCTGGAGTATCTTTGCATTGAGGGTACTGAGTGGGTGCGAGATGAAAATGGCAAGAGAGTCCTAATTGGATCCAAATTCCAATCCTAAAAGGGGCATTTATTGATGAGGTTTCCTCTGGAGTACAGTATGCACTTCTGGTCGCCCTGTTATTATTAAACTGGAGAGGGTTCAGAAGAGATTAACCAAGATATTGCCAGGTTTGAGTTAAAAGGAGAGGCTGGATAGGCTAGGATTGTTGTCACTGAAGTGTAAGAGATTGAGAGATGACCTTGTGGAATAGATAAGGGCAATAGCAAACATCTTTTCCCTCGGGCAGGAGTGCTCAAAACTAGGGGGTCATATTTTTTAACATGAGAGGAGAAAGATTGAAAAAGGGCATGGGGATAACCTTTCTTACAAAGAGAATGGCTCAAGAGTGGAATGAATGTCCAAAGGAAGTGGTGGATGTGGATACAGTTACAACATTTCAAATTTAAATAAGCTCCTGATTATAAAAGGTTTGGAGGGATCTGGGCCAAGCGCAGGCAGGTGGGACTAGTTTAGTTTGGGATTATGGTTGGCATGGACTGGTTGGGCTGAAGCGTCTATTTCCATACTGTATGACCTTATGACTCTATTGGAGAAAGCAGACACTTTGTGTGTCCAATGTAGACCCAATGTGAGGTACAACAGATCATTCAGCAGCAAAATGGGAAATTAACGGGGCTCAGGGGTAGTGTCCCTACCCTGGACCATGAGGCCCAGATTCAAGTCACACCTGCTCCAGAGGTGTGTAATTACATCTGTGTGTAAATACACAGCAGGTCATGCAGCATCTGAGAAGCAGGAAAATCAATCAGCCCTTCATCAGGAACCTGCCCGAAACGTCGATTCTCCTGCTCCTCTGATGCTGCCTGACCTGCTGTGATTAGAGCAATAGGTTAAATTTTAAGAATATTGAGCCTTGGTTAGACCCCATTTGGAATATTGTGTTCATTTCTGGTCTCCTCATTATAGAAAGGATGTGGAAGCTTTAGAGAGGGTGCAGAGTAGATTTACCAGGATGCTGCCTTGACTGGAGGGTATGTCTTATGAAGAAAGATTAAGGGAGCTAGGGCTTTTCTCCTTGGAGTGAAGAAGGATGAGAGGTGACTTGATAGAGGTGTACAAGATGAAGAGGGGCATGGATAGAGTGGATAGTCTGAGACCTTTTCCCCAGGCTGAAATGACTATCACGAGGGGGCATAATTTTAAGGTGGAAGGTTTAGGGGAGAGGTAGGTTTTTTACACAGAGAGTGGTGGGCATGTGGAATGCAATGCCAGTGGTAGTAGTAGAGAGAGATACATTAGGGATATTTAAGTGACTCTTGGAGAGACACGTGGATGTTAGTAAAATGTAGGGTATGTAGGTTAGTTTTATCTTAGAGTAGGATAAAAGATCGACACTACATTGAGGGCCGAAGGGCCTGTACTGTGCTGTACTGTTCTATATTCTAAGTTCTATGTTATTGAGGGCTCTCAACTTCAGCTTTAAACTCCTAATACCCCATTAGTCTGCATCTGGCCAAGTGAAAATTGATAGAGGTGTATAAGATTCTGAGGGACGTGGACAGGGGGAACAGGAAGCAGCTGTTCCCCTCAGTTGAAGAGTCAATAACAAGGAGGCAATAATTTTAAGCAGGAGTTTTACAGGAGATTTGTGGTAACAGAATCTGGAATGCACTGTCTGGGGCTAGAAGCCTCACAACCTTTAGAAAGTACTTGGATGAGCCACTTGAAATGTCCTAACATTCAAGGCTATGGGCCCAGTGTGGCAAAGTGGGACTGGTATAGGGAGTATTTTATTTGGGACTGGTATAGGGAGTATTTTATTTGGGACTGGTATAGGGAGTATTTTATTTGGTACAAACTCACTGGGCCAAAGGGCCTCTTTTGTACTGTGTGATTCCACTCCTCATTTCTACACTCGGAATATTAATTGCTCCATTCCCCTTTCTAAAGGACAATGCCGATGTAAACAATGACATACCACAATGCCTCCCTTAGAGAGAGTGTAACAGAAGCGTTTACATCCTTTTGGTGCTTGAGTTGATCCTGACTTGAGTTTTCAACTACAAATCTGTGCTGTCGCTAAGACCGCCTATTCCCACGTTGATAAGCTGTTCTGACCGCACTGTAGTGTCAGAGTGCTAACATAAGCGATCTTCATTATCCTTACAGCCTCTTTGCTACAGGAACCTTGGAGAGTGTGCTTACACAGATGTCAGATTTTAAATGCATATTAGAATGAATCCAAGTCGACTTGTTGTGTATTCTCCTTAAGTAGCCTCAACGGTTGTGTGAATTAATCTTGAACAGTCACAGACTGGAGCTTTCTGTTTAAATAAAATGAGTAATAAGTTGTTTTAAAATAAAAAAATATTGTCACTCTCCTCACATCACAGCAAGGTCCAGAGTGAAGTCATGGGGCTTGTTAAACAACACAAGCCAATCTGGGTTTAAAGGAAGACAGAGTAAGAAGCAGATTATCATCAATCAGCATTATTTCTAGCAGCTGTTGGTGTATAACATTAATATTAAACTCCTGACTGGAAGTAAGTTTGTTCAGCAACATCAAACCAATGCCTCAAGCTAAATGTCAACAGCCCGTTGATAAAAATCAGTGTGAGTTGCCCTTTTAGATCCAAGGGAGACATAAGAATACAGGGTGGTACTGTAGACAAGATGAAGTCTGATTAAAATGAGCCGACTCCATTACTCAATATGATCACAGCTAAACTAGAACTTTATCTTCATCTTCCTGTCCACTCCGTGCACCGCTCGATTCCTCAGAAATCTGTATCAGCGTTAAGTGTATGAATGATGGAGCATCTGAAACATTTAGGGGAAGAGAATTTTAAAGAATCACAGCATTTAGGTAAAGAAACATCAGTCCATCCCAGTCATAGATGTCCAGTCCCTGTACCAAGACTATATCCTGTGTTGCAAATTCCCTGACCAGTGGAAAACATCTCCACTCTGTCAAACCTTACTTTTACCTTAAACTGAACCAATATCCTGACCCTTACCAACTCTAACCCTAATCCTAACTCTAATCTTAAACATAAGCCTAATCCTGACCAAACTAAACTTAACCCTAAACCTTATCATAATGCTAACGTTAACTCTAACCTCAACCCCAACCCTTGCTCAAACTCTTATATTAAAGCTAACCGCAACACTTTACCTCAAATGTTACCTTACCCTAACCTAAATCCTCGCACTAACACTGACATTAAACCTAATCCTAATATTAATCTTAACCCTAATCCTAACCCTAACTCAAACACTAACCCAAACCTTAACCATAACTTTAATCTTAACCTTAGAGTTGTAACAAAAAGTATATTTCTATTTATCACACTGCAATTAAAAATGTAGTTCACCAGATCAAATTGAAGATGTGAGTTGAGTGAAACAAAGAAGAATTTTATTACCTTTGAATCCTAAGAAAAAAATAATAAACCACAGCATCAAACCAACAGTTTCAGATCTTAAGAAGTGGGTGGGGCCAGTACAAAAAGGGAAATCAAGAAAATGTAGTTTAAAAAGTTCTTAATGTCGTTGATTTGTTATAGTTGAACTTGAGACCGAGGCTGTTTATTTGATTCTTACTATCCTCAGCAATAATGAAGTTTGTTTAATCATTGGATTCTAAATGAGCGGGTTATTCTCTGCTTGTCTTATCACTGGCATTGGTTTCAAAATGTTGATAAGTTAATAGAGACAGAGAGAGAGAGTATTTCAGTCCTCGCTGTTACAAATGCATTGTTTTCTTCTCTCCCTGCTGCTCTGCCAAGCAAATACTAAAATATAATTCATTTGTATGTTCCAGAATCTGGCTCCATTGGCTTTTGAAGGTGGGTATGTGCAGAGAGTCTTTTCATGTCAAATATGTACAAATTTTCATCCAAGTGTAAGTTAAAACTGAGGGTGCAAGTTTCTTGATGCTTGTGATTGGCAGAATCCCCGCAGTGTTGAAATAGGCCATTCCGTCCAACAGATCCACTCGACCTCTGAAGCGCATCCTATCCAGACCCACCCCCCTACACTAACCCATGGGCAACATACCCAACCTACAAATCTCTGGACACTATGGGGGTAATTTCCCACGGTCAATTCACCTTAACCTGCAAACCTTTGGACCATGGAAGGAAACTGGAGCAAACCCACGCAGACACAGGGAGAATGTGCAAACTCCACACAGACAGTCACCTGAGGGTGGAATCGAACCTGGGACCCTGGTGCTGTGAGGCAGCAGTGTTAAACTGGTGGCAACGTGGCTCAGTGGTTAGAACTGCTGCCTCACAGCAGCAGGGTCCCAGGTTCGATTCCAGCCTCGGGCGACTGTCTGTGTGGAGTTTGCACGTTATCCCCATATCTGCGTGGGTTTCCTCCGGGTGCTCCAGTTTCCTCCCACAGTCCAAAGATGTGCAAGTTAGGTGAATTGGCCATGCTAAACTACCCATAGTGTGAGGTGCACTAGTCAAGGGGAATGGGTCTGGATGGGTTGCTCTTCGGAGGGTCGGTGTGGACTTGTTGGGCTGAATGGCCTGTTTCCACACTGTAGGGAATCTAATCTAATCTAAACACTGAGCAATTGTGCCATCCAAGTTGCAGTTAATACTGGAGAAGTTAAAGAGCTTGGACAGCCTAATGCGAATGTGTTCAGTTATTCTTTGCCATAGCAACCAAACTGAAGAAATCAATCTTAGGGTTTATCAATGCAGGGCATCTAGTATGTGATTTGCCCAGTACCACCATCAACTGTTGCATAGGAACTAAAATGTAGTAAGCAATATTCGTGCCAAGTAATCACCATCTGCAACAAGAGAGAATCTATCCATCACCCTTGGATATTTAATGCAATCACTGAACTCCCCACTATCTACTTTCTGGAGTTACCATTGACCAGAAATTGAATTCCACCAGCCACATCAGTACAGTGGCTACGGGAGGAGGTGACAGGGTGAGAATTCTGTGGTGGGTAATTCACCTCCTAACTCCACCATCGACAAGGCACCAGTCAGGCACATTCCTGATGAAGAGCTTACATTCAAAACCTCGACTCTCCTGCTCCTCAGATGCTGCCTGACTGGCTGTGCTTTTCCAGCGTCACACTTTTTGACTCTGATCTCCAGCATCTGCAATCCTCATTTTCTACAAGTCAGATACATCATTCTGAGTCAAGGTGGGTCAATGGAGTTTGAATAAAGATTAGTCATGACCACACTGAATAGCTGAACAGCTGGAGGGGCTGAGTGATCTGTTCCTGTTTCTATGAGGGGCTGAATGGTCTCATCCTGTGGCTAAATGACCATGTAGCAATTAGTCTGTGATTTGCAAATCCTTGGAGACCCTCTTACCTAAGTACTTGGCCTTATCTGTGAATCAGTTGAGTAGAATTGTTTTCTGTCCAGCTAGAATTATCTTTTGAAATAGACTGTTGCACGTAGAGACCAGGATTTCAGACCCTGGGTCACAGCTTTAATAATTACTTAATTAGTTTTCTTAAACAGCATTGCAGTGAAGCTGGGATTAGGCCGTTATATTTTTCATTGCCCTTAGCCCTTATTCGTTCAGTCAATGCCACCAAGACAGCACAGCTTGCAATTTGAAGATATACGTTCTCAAGAAGTCACACTTCAGATCAGCCGTAATCTAATAGATTGCTAGAGGAGGCTCAAGGGAGCTGTTCTTGTTTCAGATAGTTACACTGCGCTGTGCAGTGAAGAATATTAACTGCATCTTTACACATTGTTAGAATATGGTGTCTTTATGCATTTCTGCTGTCAGCTGATAAAAAGTGTTTCTAAGAAGAAGCCGGGTCTCCTGCTCAGTTGGTGAAAGAAGCCAGAAGCTAAGATGCAATGTGGAGGGGAGGAGGCATGCACGTAACACAAATGGCAGCATGGACCAGTTGGGGAGTAAAGGTCTGTCTCAAATCCACCCAACAGCTTGTAGAATCCCCACAGTGTGGAAGCAGGCTTTGGGTTTGTCAGGTCCATTCAGGTCCACACCAACCCTCCCAAATAGCATCCCACCCAGACCCATCACCCCACCCTATCCCTGTAACACCACAACCAATCCACCCTAACCTGCACATCTTTGGCCCGTGGAGGAGACCGGAGCACCTAGGGGAAACCCAAGCAGACACAGGGAGAATGTGCAAACTCCACACAGACAGTTGCCCAAGGCTGGAATCAAACCCAAGTCCCTGGTGTTGTGAGGCAGCAGTGCTAACCACTGAGCCACCGTGCCGCCCACAAACTCTTACCTAAATCTTCAACTCTATCTCCATGAATCATCATGCCATCAGCTAATGGAAATGTTTTTCTTTCTTCTGCATCTTATCTAAACATGTTATAATTTCATACACATCAATTGTATCTCAATTCAATTTCATTTCTTCTCGGGAGAAAAACTCCAGTTTCCTCAATCTGACCCTGTCACAAAAATTCCTCATCCCTGGAATCATTTGGGTAAATCTCTCTCCAAGACCCAGTTGAGCTTCCTGAAGTAACCAGACTAGGGATAAAACTCTACTTGTGGCCTAACCAGAGTTAACTGCACTCTCAATATTTCTACTACCTTCAAAAATTGAGGTGCATAGTCTCCCCTGATCCCTCATTCCGGCATTCCTGTAGTGATTGGAACCAGCTTGACCCCATTGACTATGAGATCATTGCTTGGGGTAGTAAAACCTTAGCCAATCAAGAAAAACCAGGCTGACCAATATAAACCAGGAGATTTAGAGTCTCCTCAGTTTAAGGCACTGATTCTGTGCTGGTTGGTGCTACAGTCAGTGTGTGAGTGCTGCTATTGGTTTCTGTTTTTTTGGGGTAGGGTCGAACCCGATTCCTGAACCGGCTAAATTATGAGGAAAAAAAAGAAAAAAGTCAAAAAAAAAGAAGGAGAAAAAAATATAACCAAGACATTAGAATCTTCACAGTTCAGGGACTGACTCTGAGCTGACTGGCCTCAGCCGGTGTACTGTGTACTGTGTACTGTGTACGTAAAGGGTGGCTTGGTGATAGGATATTGCCTCTGAGCAGTTATTTCAGCTTGGACATCAAAGGTAATGAATAACAAAAATAATTATTCCAATTCAGACTACCATCCTTGTCTTGCTGAAGTTTTTTGTTACTACAATTTTATTAATTTGTTTTCATTTCACTATATTTGGTACTATGAGAAACTGAGTATTGCAGATGCCGGAGATCAGAGCTGAAGAGAGTGGTGCTGGGAAAGTACAGCAGGTCAGGCAGCATCCAAGGAGCAGGAAAACTGACATTTTGAGCAGAAACCCTTCATCAGGAAGGGTTGATTCTCCTGCTCCTCAGATGCTGCCTGACCTATTGTGCTTTCCCAGCACCACACTCTTTGACTATATTCTGTACTGCCAATTCCAGTGTGCAAACATGGTCAGTACAACACACTAAGTGGTGCAATTCAATTCTGAGATCAAACTACTGATTAGCAGCTCAGAATAATTAGAAGATTGGAAGCACCGTTTAATTATAATTGCTTGCATAATATAAGGATTGTTCAAAAAGAAACACAGAAGAACATAGTCATTAACAATTCTGTGCAAGGGCAAACCAAATTGTAGGTTCTGGAACTTTCTCCATAAACCTGCCTTTCTTTCAATCACTCCCTCCTCCTTTAATGCATTCCTGCAACCAACAATAACTTATATTTATGTAGCACTGTTGACACAAAATGTTACTTCACAGTCAAGCAAAGTTTGCCACCGAGACAGATAAGGAGATGGAAATTAAGATGTTTGAAAGATTGCTCGAACAGGTAGGGTTTAGAGGCTTTTAAAACAGGAATGGGGAGTGCAGAGGCAGAGAGGTTTATGGAATGAGAGCTTAGACAAATGAAGATATAGAGTCATAGAGATGTACAGCACGGAAACAGACCCTTCGGTTCAACCTGTCCAGGCCGACCAGATATCCCAACCCAATCTAGTCCCACCTGCCAGCACCTGGCCCATATCCCTCCAAACCCTTCCTATTCATATACCCATCCAAATGCCTCTTAAATGTTGCAATTGTACCAGCCTCCACCACATCCTCTGGCAGCTCATTCCATACACGTACCACCCTCTGTGTGAAAAGGTTTCCCCTTAGGTCTCTTTTATATCTTTCCCCTCTCACCCTAAACCTATGCCCTCTAGTTCTGGACTCCCCCACCCCAGAGAAAAGACTTTGTCTATTTATCCTATCCATGCCCCTCATAATTTTGTAAACCTCTATAAGGTCACCCCTCAGCCTCCGACGCTCCAGGGAAAACAGCCACAGCCTGTTCAGCCTCTCCCTGTAGCTCAGATCCTCCAACCCAGCAATATCCCGGAAGCAGGCAGTGCAGGGATCCCCTGTGGTCGTGTTCCTCAACAATAAGTATACCGCTTTGGATACTGTTGGGGGGGATGGCCTAGCAGGGAGAAGCTGCAGTGACCGGGTCTCTGGCACGAGGTCCGGCTCTGAGGTCCAGAAGGGAAAGGGGGAGAGGAGGAGAGCACTAGTTATAGGAGACTCTATAGTTAGAGGGATGGACAGGCGGTTCTGTGGACATGGGCGAGACTCTCGGATGGTTTGTTGCCTCCCGGGTGCCAGGGTCCGAGACATCTCGGACCGTGTCTTCAGAATCCTTAAGGGGGAGGGTGTGCAGCCAGAGGTCGTGGTGCACGTTGGCACCAACGACATAGGTAGGAAGAGGGGTGGGGAGGTCTTTCAAGAGCTCACGGAGTTAGGCTGGAAGCTAAAAGCTAGGACGGACAGAGTCGTCATCTCTGGGTTGTTGCCGGTGCCACGTGACAGTGAGGCAAGGAATAGGGAGAGAGTGCAGTTGAACACGTGGCTGCAAGGATGGTGTAGGAGGGAGGGCTTCAGGTATTTGGACAATTGGACTGCATTCTGGGGAAGGTGGGACCTGTACAAGCAGGACGGGTTGCACCTGAACCAGAAGGGCACCAATATCCTGGGAGGTAGGTTTGCTAGCACTCTTCGGGGGGGGGGGGGTTAAACTAAATTGGCAGGGGGATGGGATCCGGACTTGTAGTCTAGCAAGTAGGCTAGCTGTTTGTCAGGATGTCCAAGAATGAAGGGAGGCTGTGGAGAAGGTAGCACTGACAGGGACTACTTGCGGACACAGAGATGGGCTCAAGTGCGTATACTTCAACGCAAGGAGTATCAGAAATAAGGTGGGTGAACTTAAGGCGTGGATCAGTACTTGGGACTACGATGTTGTGGCCATCACGGAAACGTGGATATAAGAGGGACAGGAATGGTTGTTGGAGGTTCCTGGTTACAGATGTTTCAGTAAGATTAGGGAGGGTGGTAAAAAAGGAGGGGGGGGTGGCGTTGCTAATTAGATTAGATTAGATTACAGTCTGGAAACAGGCCCTTCGGCCCAACAATTCCACACCGACCCGCCGAAGCGAAACCCACCCATACCCCTACATTTATCCCTTACCTAACACTACGGGCAATTTAGTATGGCCAATTCACCTGACCCTGCACATCTTTGGACTGTGGGAGGAAACCGGAGCACCCGGAGGAAACCCACGCAGACACGGGGAGAACGTGCAAACTCCACACAGTCAGTCGCCTGAGGCGGGAATTGAACCCGGGTCTCAGGCGCTGTGAGGCAGCAGTGCTAACCACTGTGCCACCGTGCCGCCCACAATTAGAAATGGTATAACGGCTGCAGAAAGGCAGTTTGAGGGGGATCTGCCTTTGGATGTAGTATGGGCTGAAGTCAGAAATAGGAAAGGATCAGTCACCTTGTTGGGTGTTTACTATAGGCCCCCCAATAGCAGCAGAGATGTGGAGAAACAGATTGGCAAACAGATTTTGGAAATGTGCAGAAGCCACAGGGTAGTAGTCATGGTCGATTTCAACTTCCCAAATATTGATTGGAAGCTCTTTAGATCAAGTAGATTGGACGGGGCGGTGTTTGTGCAGTGTGTCCAGGAAGCTTTTCTAACTCAGTATGTAGATTGCCCGACCAGAGGGGAGGCCATTTTGGATTTGGTACTCGGTAATGAACCGGGACAAGTGATGGGCTTGTTAGTGGGTGAACATTTTGGTGATGGTGACCACAATTCTGTGACTTTCACCTTGGTTATGGAGAGAGATAGGTGCGTGAAACAGGGCAGGTTTTACAATTGGGGGAAGGGTAAATACGATGCTGCAAGACAGGATCTGAGGAGCACAAATTGGGAGCACAGGCTGTCAGGGAAGGATGTCGTGGAAATGTGGAACTTTTTCAAGGAACAGATACGACGTGTCCTTGATATGTATGTACCTGTCAGACAGGAAAGAGATGGTCGTGTGAGGGAACCTTGGTTGATGAGGGAGGTTGAATGTCTTGTAAGGAGGAAGAAGGAGGCTTACATAAGGTTGAGGAAACAGGGTTCAGACAGAGCAGTGGAGGCATACAGAATAGCCAGGAGGGAGCTGAAGAAAGGGATTAGGAGAGCTAAGAGAGGGCATGAAAACTCTTTGGTGGGTAGGATCAAGGATAACCCCAACGCCTTTTATGCATATGTGAGAAACATGAGAATGATGAGAACGAGGGTAGATCCGATCAAGGACAGTAGTGAGAGACTGTGTATTGAGTCAGAAGAGATAGGAGAGGTCTTGAATGAGTACTTTTCTTCAGTATTTACAAATGAGAGGGACCGTATTGTTGAAGAGGAGAGTATGAAACGACTGGTAAGCTCGAGGAGATACTTGTTAGGAAGGAAGATGTGTTGGGCATTTTAAAAAACTTGAGGATAGAAAAGTCCCCCGGGCCTGATGGGATATATCCTAGGATTATGGGGGAAGCAAGAGAGGAAATTGCAGAACCGTTGGCAATGATCTTTTTGTCTTCACTGTCAGTGGGGGTGGTGCCAGGGGACTGGAGAGTGGCGAATGTTGTGCCCCTGTTCAAAAAAGGGAATAGGGATAACCCCGGGAATTACAGGCCACTTAGTCTTACTTTGGTGGTAGGCAAAGTAATGGAAAGGGTACTGAGGGATAGGATTTATGAGTATCTGGAAAGACACTGCTTGATTCGCACAGATTTGTGAGGGGTAGGTCTTGCCTTACAAATCTTATTGAATTCTTTGAGGAGAATTCTTTGACCAAGCATGTGGATGAGGGTAGAGCAGTGGATGTAGTGTACATGGATTTTAGTAAGGCATTTGATAAGGTTCCCCATGGTAGGCTTATGCGGAAAGTCAGGAGGCATAGGATAGTGGGAAGTTTGGCCAGTTGGATAGAGAACTGGCTAACCGGTCGAAGTCAGAGAGTAGTGGTAGATGGTAAATATTCAGCCTGGAGCCCGGTTTCAAGTGGAGTTCCGCAGGGATCAGTTCTGGGTCCTCTGCTGTTTGTAATTTTTATTAATGACTCGGAAGAGGGAGTCGAAGGGGGGGTCAGTAAATTTGCAGATGATACAAAGATTGGTGGAGTTGTGGACAGTGAGGAGGGCTGTTGTCGGTTGCAAAGGGACTTAGATATGATGCAGAGCTGGGCTAAGGAGTGGCAGATGGAGTTCAACCCTGTCAAGTGTGAGGTTGTCCATTTTGGAAGGACAAATAAGAATGCGGAATACAGGGTTAACAGTAGGGTTCTTCGTAAGGTGGAGGAGCAGAGGAATCTTGGGGTCTATGTTCATAGATCTTTGAAAGTTGCCACTCAGGTGGATAGAGCTTGTAAGAAGGCCTATGGTGTATTACCGTTCATTAGTAGAGGGATTGAATTCAAGAGTCGTGAGGTGATGTTGCAGCTATATAGGACCTTGGTAAGGTCACATTTGGAGTACTGTGTGCAGTTCTGGTCGCCTCATTTTACGAAAGATGTGGAAGCTTTGGAGAAGGTGCAGAGGAGATTTACCAGGATGTTGCCTGGAATGGAGAATAGGTCATACGAGGATAGGTTGAGAGTGCTAGGCCTTTTCTCATTGGAACGGCAAAGGATGAGGGGTGACTTGATAGAGGTTTATAAGATGATCAGAGGAATAGATAGAGTAGACAGTCAGAGACTTTTCCCCCGGATACAACAGAGTGTTACAAGGGGACATAAATTTAAGGTGAAGGGTGGAGGGTATAGGGGGGATGTCAGGGGTAGGTTCTTTACCCAGAGAGTGGTGGGGGCATGGAATGCGCTGCCTGTGGGAGTGGCAGAGTCAGAATCATTGGTGACCTTTAAGCGGCAATTGGATAGGTACATGGATGGGTGCTTAAGCTAGGACAAATGTTCAGCACAACATCGTGGGCCGAAGGGCCTGTTCTGTGCTGTATTGTTCTATGTTCTAAGTTCTAAGTTCTAACCTTGCAATAGTTACAATGGTCAGGGATTGTCAAGAGGTCAGACCTGGAGGAATGCAGAGGTCTCAGAGGGTGGTGGGCTGTACATGCAGGTCACTTAACTCCCAGAAATGTTCCCAATCCCACACCGCATCAATGGGTGCAGGCTCTGTTTGTCAGAAGATCCATTACAGAAATAAAAAAAACAGAACTGTGGATACTGGAGATCTGAAACAGACATTGCTGGAGAAACTCTGCAGATCTGGCAATGTCTGTGAAGAGAGAAACACGGTTAACGTTTTGAGTCCAGTGATTACTTTTGGAGATGTGGTAAGAAACTGCCAATTTCACTAGCATCAGGAGAAAGCAGTGCCCGTTGATATTTCAAGTTCATTTCAATCGAGTAATACGGTTACAGGGGTCCCTGGTTTATGAACATTCGACTTACAAAGATTCGGGCTTACAAACATGATTCCCATACAGTGGTGTAATGTTAAAGATCCAACATGACATTTCCTGGACTGACGAGCACTGCTTCCCATTATCCCTAGCATTACGTTCTGATTTACAAAGAAATCAACTTGCCAATGGACTCAGGCCTGTTCACAACCCAGAGGGCTAGTAACATTGGTTACGATGTCCGCATTACTGGTTAGCGGCTAATTTAGTTTTGATTGGGCCACTGTGTTACATAGGCAAAAGTGAGGACTGCAGAGGCTGGAGACTAGAGTCTAGATCAGAGTGGTGCTGGAAAAGCACAGCAGGTCAGGCAGCATCCGAGGAGCAGGGAAATTGACGTTTCAGGCAAAAGACCTTCATTAGGAATCACATCCCAGGTTACTTTGCTATGTTAAAAAGTTGCCGTATAACATCAACAAGAACTTGCATTTATGTAGCGCCATTGAAGTAGGGGACTAACCTGAGGTGCTTCACAATCAGGTGAAGGATTCAGACATTTCATTGCGATTCTGAACCGAGACGCACTGGCTGAGGTGAGGATGGGATTTTCGGAAGTGCCAAAGGCAAATATATTTAATTTTCCCAACAGTGAAATGGAGGAAATTACATCTTAATCTGAAAATGTCCAGCATGTATTCATTGTTCCTGCTGTTGTGATTACATCTGAGACGTGACGGTGGATAGGGTAATAACACCCGAGTCTTCTAATGCTGAGCCCAGGCGAAGGCTCTGGGAACCTGGGTTTAAATCCCAATATACCAACTGCCCACATCTAAACACAAGTGAGTAGAAATCAGGATTTGAAAGTTTGATTGTGAAGCCATCACTGATTGTTGTAAAACTCATCTCATTCACTAATCTCCTCCAGGGAAGGAAATTTGCTGCCCTTACCTGGTACTGCCTACATGTGAATCCAGACCCACAGTAATGTGGCTGACTCTGTAATGACTGAGCAAGCCATAGTTCAAGGACAACTAGGCAACAGATGCAGTTCTGGGCAACAATGCCTACAGCCCATGAGTCAGTAATTTTTACAAATATGTGGAAGGAAATCTTTCTCCAGTCTGCTCTCCATTTGCTTCCACATATTGACACATTTATATTCAATAAAACTCTCTTGGTTCCACTGAAAGATTTTCACTACCTCTGGGCATCCCAACATACTTTGTTAGATGTGTACCTTTCCTTTAAAAGACTTCCATGTGCTACATATACACAGGGTTGCAAATACACCTCCCAGTTAGTCTCCTGGCTCATGCAAGCTACACACACAGGAACCTCTCTCTCTGCTGTATTAAAGGTCTGCGATTGTGGGTGCTAGAGATCTGAAATACAAATAGAATACTGGAGAAACTCAGCAGGTCAGGCAGCATTTGAGGAGAGAGAAACAGTTCACTACCATCATAAAATCATCATTTCCCAACCCACTTCAGTTGTGAAGAGTTTATATCCTAGTTCTCGGGTGTAGCATACGGATCATTACAGAGGTGAATGGGAGCAAGAACACGGAGAGGTATGAAAACAAAGATGAGAATTTTAAAATTTTAGGACCATGAGCCAATGTGGATCAAAGTGAGGACAGTGCGAACAATGCTTGAGTGTGACTTGTTGCAAGACTTGGCACGGGCAGCAGAACTTTGGATGAATTCAAATTACAAAAGGGTAGAATGTGAGACTGGTTAAGAGAATGTTGTCTCAAGGTAATGAAGGTTGGATGAGGGAGACACAGGTGCAGTTAAAAACAGATACAGCAAGAGGCCATTCAGCCCCTTGAGCCTGCCCCACCATTCAATAGGATCGTGACTGATCTGACATTCCTCACATCCACTTTCCTGCCCTTTCCCCATAACTCTTGATTCCCCAACTGATCAAGAATCGATCTACCTCAGCCTTAAATATACGCAATGGCTTTTGAGGTGCAATGGTGGTTTCCCTACCTCTGAGCAGGAGGCCTGGGTTCAAGGCTCACCTGTTCCAGAGGTGTGTAATAACATCTCTGATCAGGTTGATTAGAAAATGTTTTGTTTTAAGTGACACAAGGTCTCAGTCCCCACAGTTCCAGCAGTACCTTCAGTGTCAAAGTCTTGAGCTCTAGAATTCCTTCCTTAAACCTCTGAAACTCTTTAAATCTCTCTGTTCCAGGTATTTTTTCAAAGCCTACCTCTTTAACCATATTTGGTCCCCTGTCTCAATATTTTCCCATGTATGTCTGTGCCAACTACTGTATAATAAGATCCTGCCATTTTGCTCTTCATATTTCAGGAAAGCTGTCCTTACGTTCCCATGATGGTGATAAGATATGCACTATCAGTTTTCAACATGCATATTAGGTTTTAATACCTGAGCCCTTGTGGACTAAAACAGTTTTAAACCGGAAAAAATGTGCCTGTAGCAATCACCTGACCACAGATTCAGGAAAATCAGTGTGGAATAAATGCAACCGTCTGAACTGAAATTACCAGTTTATCTAAAGATTTGGAAATCAGTCAGGTTTTAAGAACAATGTGTACATTTAGTTTAAATTATGTTTGGTGTGTAAATGGCACAATTAATTATTTTTAGAGTTTCTTTTGGGATGTTGGGGCTGTGATAAGATATCTAGATGTTTGTTTAGTTTACATGCATGTTAATGAGGTCAGAACCCTTTTGTGAGAAACAAAGCTCACACACTTCAATAATTGCAGTCCGAGACAAAATCTGAATCAGTAGTGTCCTTTATTTTACTCTTGCAAGAGGGTGTGATGTCGTGTCTACAAGGCAAGGGACACACACACTAAATTCAATTAATACACGATATTTATATAATTTGGTTTCTTTTTTTTTCATTGCTTCTCCCCTGTTTACATCTTCCACTTCCCTAAGACTGGCCCCATTACTTCTGTTTATCTCTTGCCTTATCCGGCCTTGTCTGTGACAAAATGCTTATTTCTGGCCTCACAAGGCCGTTTGACCTCATCCCATGTGGGTCATTGTTAGGCATATCCTTTCTTCACCATTATCTACTCCCTCCATCTGTACCTTCCCCTACCATACTGATCCTTATGACCCTTTTAATTGGGGTTTGTTCCTGTGTTTCTGTAAAAGTGGGAAACAGATGTTTGTACCTACTGTTTGTACAGGCGTATCTAGCTTAACTTCCTCCCCTCACAGCATCTTATCTATTCGCCTGTAATATCTACCATTGTTTTGCAGTCACGTTTCATTCTGGCATACAATTTTAGCTAATACAAAAACAATTATGTATTTCCTCCACATAGTTTCCATTCTTGTTGACTCAGCTCTTGGCTAAAACAATTACACACTGGTGTGAGTTCATTTACTTTGTATAAGTAATTAGAATTGTAGAAGTAACCCTACTTTTCCTATATCCCACACTTTGAAGTGGATAGTCCAGTGCATTTAAAAAAGGTTAAGTGAAGATGTGTGTTGTTGCTTTGTGACAGGGGTTCAATGAGATACAGAGAAAGACAGCTAGGGGAACGTCTGGCAGCACCCAAGAGGAAGGACAGCCTGGAATAGAGCAGGCGGCAGATGGCGTAGAGGGACAGCAGCTGACCCAAGCTCCAGCTGGACAGATGGAGGCAATGGAGGAGGAGGAGGGAACCAAGGAGGCGGGGAAGTAGATACCGGTGAAAAACAGGAAAAGGGAAACTCACCCGGCCTCCAAAGTTTCACAGCAAAGAGGGAAACAACAGCTGCAAGGGGAGGACACAGGCAGCTCCTCAGATGGTGAAGAGGGGCGGTAGGATGGTCATCACCAAAAGAAGAGGCAGGGTGCCACGGGGAAAAGGAGGGGAATGCCCCCCCCCAGGAAATGATGGTAAAGCCCAGCCGCCACCCGGTAAGGCCCACTGCCCGACAGCTCCAGGTAACTGGGAGCCGCGATCCCCTGGCAGCCCCACTGTCAGAGACAGAACTAGACTCAGCGGAGCCTGGTCTCAGTCCGATGACACCAGAGCGGGCAAATGAGCCCAGCGAGGAGCCGGACAACCACCTCAGCTCTGTGACAGTCCAACAGTTCGCCTATACCATGGGGATGCAGATAGCTGCCCCAGAGACAGGACCATCGGTAAACAGGCAATGGTAACCTCATAAACTGTTAAAATAGGGGTTACAACTGTCAGTATTAACATGCGTAGCATTAAATCTTCCACATGATGTGTTTCCACACTTGCTTTCCTAGCTAACATTAAAGCCGACGTCCTGTTTTTGCAGGAGTGAGGGATACTGCACCTCAGCAGCTACAGGAGATGGTCGAGTTTGTGGGCCCATGGGCCATCAGTTTGGTCAGGGGGCAATGATAACCGCTCCTCAGGCTTGGGTATCCTGCTGCGAGGAGGCAACTTCACCATCGCCAAGGTTAAGGAGGTGGTGGGTGGGCGCCTCCTCGTCACCGACGTCATGTACAGGAATGCTCCCCTGAGACTGATTAATGTGTACGCCCCAGTGAATAAGAGTGAACGGTTGGCTGTCCTGCAGCACCTTCCACTGTTGCTGGCTATGTCCAGGCCGGTCATTCTGGCCGGAGAGTTCAACTGGATCATTGATGCAGATGGACGATCCGGCGGGGGGTCAGTAAACTGGACGCCACGTTCAGAGCCCTGATGAAAATGGTCAAAGATGCCGAGCTGCACAACGTCTTCAGCACCCCTGCAGACGGAGCACAGCATAGATACACCTGGTCACGGGCAGAAGGGTCTATCCGCTCAAGGATAGATTACCTGTTTGTGTCCCGAACGCTCTCGGTCAGATCCACCGACGTCAAGCCCGTGTTCCTCTCTGACCACTGCCTCCTGCTGGCCGACTGTCACCTACAGGACAAGCAGCGGGCTGGTAAGGGAACGTGGAAACTGAACACAAAGCTGTTGACCCCAGGAAACATTGAGGAGCTCAAGAGGGACTACGCAGGTTGGAGAACCGTGAAGCCCCTCTTTGAGCTTCCAGTGGACTGGTGGGAAACAGTAAAAGGGAACATCAAGAGGTTCTTCATCCTCAAAGGTGTCACGGAGGAACTCAAGGAGGTGAAGGGCCAGCAAGCCTCACTCTTTGCTTCGGAGGCTTCCAAGATAATCTTCCGGTCCAGGGTCCGCCCGGTGGAGCAGGACGAGACGTGCTCACGTTTCTTCTTCCAGAAGGTGCACAAAGAGAGCTCCATGCTCAGCAGCCTGAAGGAAGAAGATGGCTCGGTAACGTCATCTCAGGCTGACGTCATGAGGATCAGTAAATCCTTCTATGCCAGTCTGTATGACGCGAAGCCGACCGACACCACAGCCTCCCAGTCGTTCCTGTCCTCTATCACGGGGGTCTTAGACGACAGAACACAGGAGAGGCTGGACCAGCCGCTATCTCAGAACGAGCTGACCAAGGCCCTTGAGTCCTTCGAAAAGAATAAAACTCCCGGAAGCGACGGCTTACCGGTCGAGCTCTATTCCGCTCTGTGGGACTTGATTGACCAGGACCTGCTGGAAGTGTATGTCAGTATGCTTCAGGCAGGTACCATGAGTGAATCCATGAGGAAAGGCATCATCACCCTCGTCTACAAGCGGAAGGGGGGGAGGGAGGAACTCAGAAATTGGAGACCAATCTCACTGTTAAACACAGACTACAAAATCTTGTCAAAGGTCATCGCCAACCGGGTCAGGTCTGCTCTGGGGTCGGTGATTCACCCTGACCAAACCTGTGCTGTGCCGGGCAGGAAGATCGCTGAGAGTCTCGCACTCCTCAGGGATACGATCGCCTACGTGCAGGACAGAGGGTTGGACACCTGCCTGATCAGCCTGGACCAGGAGAAAGCCTTTGACAGGATATCACACACGTATATAAGGGATGTCCTCTCCAAAATGGGCTTTGGGGAGGGAATCTGCAATTGGATCAGACTGCTCTACACCAACATTGTCAGTGCAGTCTCAATCAATGGGTGGGAATCAGATAGCTTCCCAGTCAGATCTGGAGTCAGGCAGGGCTGCCCTCTCTCTCCTGCCTTGTTTGTATGCTGCATAGAGCCATTTGCCGAGTCCATCAGGAAGGATGTGAGCCTGAGAGGGGTAACTATTCCTGGCAGTGGGGGCCTACAGGTAAAGCCTCCCTGTACGTGGATGACGTCGCCGTTTTCTGCTCGGATCCGCTGTCCATGCACAGACTCACGTGCATCTGTGACCAGTTTGAACGTGCCTTGGGGGCCAAGGTAAGCCAAGGCAAGAGCGAGGCCATGCTCTTCAGGAACTGGGCCGACCAATCCTCAATCCCCTTCACCATCAGGACCGACCACCTGAAGGTGCTAGGTATTTAGTTTGAAGGGGCTGGGGTGTGCACCAAGTCTTGGGAAGAGTGTGTCACTAAAGTGAGGCAGAAACTGGGCAGATGGGAGCACCAGTTGCTCTCCATCACGGGAAAAAACCTGGCCATCAAGTGTGAGGTACTCTCAGTGTTGTTGTACATGGCACAGGTCTGGCGTATTCCCCAAACCTGTGCTGCCGCAGTCACCCGGGCCATTTTCCACATCATGTGGAGATCAAAGATGGACTGGGTCTGAAGGGACACAATGTATAAATATCTGGGCAATGGGGGAAAAAACACACCCAATGCTACCCTCACCCTGATGGCCACCTTTGTGTGTGGCTGCATCAAGCTGTGCGTGGATCCCCGGTACACAAACACCAAGTGTCATTACGTACTGAGGTCCTACCTGTACCCGGTGTTGCGAAGGATGGGCCTGGCCTCACTGCCGTGGAACGCTCCGAGTAGTTGGACCGTTCCGTATCACCTGTCCTTCGTGGAGAAGTTTGTGAAGGAAAACACCTTTGACCACAAGTCCATCAGGAAGTGGTCAGCATGTAGTGTCCTTGAGACCCTTCGGGAAAAGGTGAGGGTGGATCCTGTTGAGCGGTTCCCTGGGCAGACTGTCAAAGCCATTTGGCAGAATGCCTCATCGCCAGAACTTTCCAACAAGCACCAAGATATGGCTTGGCTGGTGGTGAGATCCTTTATGCACGCCCGGACTCTCAGCCGCACCACATGCTGCCCTCGAAGCGGCTGCGGGGGGGACAAGACTGTCACACACCTCCTTCTGGAATGTGCCTACGCAGAAGAAGTCTGCATAGGAATGCAGTGGTGTTTGTCGAGGTTCGTCCCGAGCAGCGCCGTGTCACGGGACTCTGTGCTCTACGGCCTGTTCCCCGGGACGCACACCGAGACGAACATCAACTGTGCCTGGAGGATCATCAACTCGGTGAAGGACGCTCTCTGGTCTGCCCGAATCTTGCTGGTCTTCCAGCTGAAGGAGTTAACCCCAACTGCATGTCATGATTTGGAGATGCCGGTGTTGGACTGGGGTGTACAAAGTTAAAAATCACATAACACTAGGTTATAGTCCAACAGGTTTAATTGGAAGCATTAGCTTTCGGAGCGCCGCTCCTTCATCAGGTGGTTGCGGAGGCCATAATTGTAAGGCACAGAATTTATAGCAAAAATTTAAAGCCTCACAATTGTGGACTCCACAACCACCTGATGAAAGAGCAGCGCTCCGAAAGCTAATGCTTCCAATGGCATGTGGCAGATTGGGACATTCCAAGGTCCTGGACTAGGTGCTGAGGGACGCACTGAAGCTTGGGGCAGCTTCTGCCAAGGTGCGGTGGGGAAAGACCGCCGTGTAAGGTCCCTCTGCCGAAGAACAAGGGGGGCCCATTCAATAATTGGGCCCCGCTTTCACTGTCACCTCAGCTATAGGCCAAGAGGTCACCTGTAAATATAGAGTATGGTGAAAGTCAAAGACTTGATTTGTTCTCTGTAAGTAAAAGGAGTATAGATCTGAGTAGGTTCATTAACTGTCCATCTACCAAAGATTTATTTTCTATGAATAAAGTATATTTTTGAAACAACTAAAAATCTGTTATTGACTGTTGGTTCCTGGGATTATGACTTGATTCTTTCCCTTCACATTTTTGCTGAGATTCAGCCTGGAATTCACCAGCTTTTTCAAAGCTTCTCAGTGTTTCAAGCTGATTTGAAATTTTACTGCCTTAGATCTTTTATAGTTCCTGCTGTCTTTTCACTGCAGGTTCCTGTTTGAACAGGACCTGACTGGCTCTGTGTACTGAATATTTAAAGCTGCACTCAGGTTGTCCTGTTGATACCACTGTATAATGGAAAGCTGTGGAGCTGACCTCTGCTGGCATAGTATAATTGATAATGTCTTCCCTGCTGTCACCATTTTATGATGTCAAATATGATCTGGGATATCTTCACTACGTTCTTATTCAAGATCCTTGGGCTGTGGTAGATAGTGGCATAATGGTATTGTCATTCCATGAATGACCAGCATCCGGGCTAATGAGACTAATGAGATAGTGATGCATTTGGTATGTTTAACTTTATTGGTCAGAGCACTATGTATACGAGTTGGGAGGTCATGCTGCGGCTGTACAGAACATTGGTTAGGCCAGTTTTGGAATATTGCATGCAATTTTGGTCTCCCTGCTATAGGAGGGATGTTGTGAAACTTGAAAGGGTTCAGAGAAGATTTACAAGGATTACCAAGTTTTGAGAAGATTTGTAGCTCAGGTTGAGGTTTTGGATGTAGGGACAACACATCCATCCTAGAACAAGCCAAACATAGACATGCACGAGAATTCCTGGAAGCATGGCACTCCAACCGGAACTCAATCAACAAACACATCGAGTTAGATCCCATCTACCATCCACTAAGAAAAGGAACAGGAAGTCACTTCACCACAGGAAGTAACATCACCACAGGAAATGACATCAGCAAATATATAAATAGAAAGCAGGAATTTTCAGCAGTGCTTTGACTGAGGCCCACTGAAGATGTTACATAGTAGGGTGACGAAATGTCTGGAAAGAACCTTCAAGCTCAGCTAGCAATTACATCCATTTACAAGGATGTTGCCAGGGTTGGAGGATTTGAGCTATAGGGAGAGGCTGAATAGGCTGGGGCTGTTTTCCCTGGAGTGTCGGAGACTGAAGGGTGACCTTATAGAGGTTTACAAAATCATGAGGGGCATGGATAGAGCGAAATAGTCAAGGTATTTTCCCTCGGGTGGGAGAGTGCAGCCCGAAAGGGCATAGATTTAGGGTGAGAGGGGAAAGATGTAAAAGGGACCTAAGGGGCAACGTTTTCACACAGAGGGTGGTCCGTGTATGGAATGAGTTGCTAGAGGAAGTGGTGGAGGCTGGTACAAATGCAACATTTTACAGGCATTTGGCTGGGTATATGAATAGGGTTTGAAGGGATATGGGCCAAGTGCTGGCAAATGAGATTAAATTAGCTTCAGATATCTGATCGGCATGGATGTGTTGGACCAAAGGGTCTGTTTCCGTGCTACACATCTCTATGACTCTATGACATGACTTCAGATTCTGCCATGAGATTTGCATTTGATCAAAGGCTAGTCTAATGTAAACAAAGAGCCCCTGGTAATTGTTGTTAAAAACCCATCTGGCTCACTAATGCCCTTTGGAGACGAATATCTGCCATCTTTCCCTGGTCTGGCCCACTCCAGGCCTTTAGCAGTATGGTTGAGTTTTCATTGCCCTCTGGGGAATTAAGGATGGGAAATAAATGCTGGTCCAGGCAACCAAACACACATCCCACAAGTACGTATATATTGTATCTTCAAAATGAAGACTGGGCTTTGACTGCACTGGTCCCTCCTATCAATCCTGTCAATGGACAGGTGGAGCTGCAGTAGCCAACCTGGTGAGGATCAGCTTTCTTTTGGTGGCCCCCTTAACACCTATCACAGACCCAACAGTCAGACGTGGTGCTACAGGGTCACTTTTGATGATTGACGTTAAATCCCACACTGCACCACACAACCACCCCTTGCTTCTGCCCAGAGTATAATCTGCATCCTTGCCACCCTCAGTGCTTCCTCCAAGTGTTGTTCAACATGGAGGAGCATTGATTCATCAGCCGAGGGAGCTCGGTACCTGGTAATCAGCAGGAGGTTTCCTTGTCTGTGTTTAACCTGAAGCCATGAGACTTCATGGGGTCCAGAGCCAATGTTGGGGATTCCCAGAACAACTCCCCCCTGACTGTATCCCACTGCTGCCCCCTCTGCTGGGACAGGACATATCCAGGGATGGGGATGGTGGGCTCTGGGAGATTGTCTTCTTCCTGTTGTGTGACTTGTCACTGTGCCAGCTATCTTTCATCACCTTCATTCACGGGATGAGGGTGTCGCTGGCGAGGTAAGCATTTATTGCCCAGAGGACAGTTAAGCGTGAACTGCATTGCTGTGGGTCTGCAGTCACATGTAGGCCAGACCAGACCAATAGATTTCCTTCCTGAAAGGGCATTAGTGAACGAGGTGGATTTTTTCTGATAATCAGCAAAGGGTTTGTCGTCATCATTGGATTCTTAATTCCTATGTTTTCTTTATTTACTTCAAATGCCCTTATCTGCCGTGGTGGGATTTGAACCCAGGTCCCCAGAACATTCCCTGGGCCTCCAGATTAACAGTCCAGCAATTGTACCACCTTCCCAAAGTCTGACCAGTTTGACACAAGCACCCATACAGACAGGACTAAGCAGGAAGCAGGGTCCACAAAGATGGGTTTGCTCTTGCCTATTCTGGGACTTTGTGCAGTGCTGGATCTGTCCAGTTTCAGTCACTTGTACAATTGATACAACTGAATGGCTATTTCAGAGGCAGTTAACATTGCTCTACATTGCTCTGTGTCTGGAGTCACATGTCGGCCCAGACTGGTTAAGGAGGGCAAATTTCCTTCCTTAAGAGTATTAGTGAACCAGATGGGTTTTTTGGACAGTTGATGGTGGTTATCATCAGTTTTTTGTTATTGAATTCAAATGTCACCATGTGCCATGGTAGGGTTCAAACCCATGTCCTCAGAGAGTTAGTCTGTGCCAAGGTATTTGTATATTGTGTGTCAGCCGCAAAATGAGCTAATTTATAAGGTCTTACACATTGTCCCTGAGGTGTTGGAGGCTGAGGGGTGTCCTTATAGAGGTTGATAAAATCATGAGGGGCATGGATAAATGGGCAAAGTCTTTTCCCTGGGGTCGGAGAGTCCAGAACTAGAGGGCGTAAGTTTAGGGTGAGAGGGGAAAGATATAAAAGAGACCTAAGGGGCAACTTTTCCACGCAGAGGGCGGTACGTGTATGGAATGAGCTGCCAGAGGATGTGGTGGAGGCTGGTATGATTGCAACATTTAAAAGGTATCTGGATGGGTGTATGAAAAGGAAGGGTTTGGAGGGATACGGGCTGGGTGCTGGCAGGTGGGACTAGATTCGGTTAGGATATCTGGTCGGCATGGACAGATTAGACCAAAGGGTCTGTTTCCGTGCTGTACATCTTATGACTCTAAATGACAACAACATTTATGTGGTAAAATGTCCCAGGTACTTCACCGAAGTGTGAGCAAATAAAATGTCATACCTAGCCACATAAAACGCTATCTAGACAGATGATCAAAAACTTGGTCAAATTGGAGATTATAGGGGAGTTTAAGAGCTGGAGAGAGTTGGCATGGTTTAGGGAGCTTAATGTTTAGAGCTTAAGGCCAGAAAGGGAAACTGGTGAATGAGACTATCCAGGACCAACTCATTTGAAAAGGAGGAGCTGTGCTCCCAGAGTTAGTTTCCAGTTATTCTTGACCTTTCCCTCTGCAGCTGAAGATGAGGCAGCTGATACAGTGGGAAATGAAATTCGGAATATGCGAGAGATACTAGCACCAAAATGGACAGCAACCCTCCCTCAACCTGGGTGATCTGGGTGAGACCATGAGGTCAGTACAATACGAACTACAGTGTAGTTCAATATGTTTTAATAAGACCATAAGGGATAGAAACAGGAGTAGACCATTCAGCCCCTCGAGCCTGCTCCATCATCCAACAGGATCCTGGCTGATCTGACATTCCTCACATCCACTTCCCTGCCCTTTCCCGGTGACCCTCGATTCCCCGACTGATCAAGAATCTATCTCCCTCAATCTCATAATGAATCTTCCGTTGTAGCAATTAATGGGCAGCTGTGATTAGCCAGTTAAAGCACATCCTCGCTCATGTAGTGGTGAACCTGTCCTGTAACTGCACGAAGATTGTAGTCATTTTGAATTCAAAGCTTTTGCTAATTCGATTCATTGTATTTTGCACTAAGCTGGAAAAAGTGTGAAAATAATGATAACCACGGTTCAATTTTCATCTCAGGCAGCGCATCCATAAAGTGTTGAATGATTATTGTTGGGATGGAATTAAAGATGTGTTTATTTGTATACAACCTTGTAGCAGTCATATCCTGCCTTGCTGTGAAATCTAAGATGTCAGTTGGTATTGTGTTTCCTGTCTCCAAAGAATATTTAAATTCATCAGACGTTTCAAGACACCAAGCCACCTACTGGTCCCAACAAAGACACAGATGAATTACTCAGCTCTTCCATCCCTGAGCTCAGTAATGAATGTTACCCATTATTTGGTTTGCTACCTGTATCAGCTGCACTGTAATATGAGCGTGTGCTGATAATCCAGCCCTTCCCCCCTTTAACATCACTGAGAAAGGGAAGACAAACATTTGACACAAACAAAACACAGTAATGCAGGGGGGAGGAGCTTCTCATGGTTCAAATCATCAGCAAAGAAATACTGTTCCTCCTCAGTCACGTAGGATACGGAGATGAGAGCTGGGGCATGTTTGTCAGTATCCTCGGACAGAGGGTGGGACATGTGCTCAAGGATTCTTTTGGGAGGTAGGTCTCTTGTGAGCACATTCCTCCCGCTCAGTTCGAAGACAAAGTTTCTGATTTCAGGGGAAGGTGAGGGATGAGGAACATTGGAGCAAGAGTAGTCCATTCAGCCCCTTGACAACTCGAGATCATGGCTGATCAACTCCAGAGCCTCACCCCCACCCCCACCAACCTCACCCCTACTCCCCCACCCAACCCCACCTCCAATCCCTCCACCAACCCCATCCCCACCAATCCCACCCGCACCCCCACCGCTACCCCTACCCATTCACCAACTGCACTCCCACCCCCACTATCCACCACCACCCTCAACCAACCCCACCCCCATCCCCTCACTCATGATGACATTCAGCTGGGCCCCAGTTGATGAAAGGAGCAGAATAAACGCAAAGACCATTCATTTGAAAAAGACTTGGCTTTGTGACACTGAGGTCCTTCAAACGATTTTCTTTACAATACTGGGTGGTGGGGGTGGTGTGTGGTGGGGGGGGAGGTGAAATGAAAGGGGAGAGAGGAGCAAGGGTTAATAGGGACGGAGGAGGGGGAGGAGCAGTAAAGTGATGGGCTGGGGAGGTGGCTGTGTAGGTGAAATAGGCAGGAGATGTGAGGGGGAGGAGAAAGGGAGAGTAGATGTGATTGTGAGGAGATGGGGAAGGATGTGATGAGGAAGGAAGGGGAAAGGAAGATGGAGGGTTTCCTTATTCTTTCACTGAAGTGTTCCTGTATTTTCCTTTGATTCAAGGGAAGTTGGTAATTCAGACTGTGTATCCCTCTGAGCTCCTACAACTTCCTGTTAGCTTAAGGATGCAAGAGATGAGACACAACCTGTAGCAATTGTAACAAGGTCAGTCAGATAGATTGCATAGAATATGAGTTCCTTGATTGGGACTATTAACCTGGTCCAATTAGGGAGTCCTGGCTGACAGATATAAACAGGAGTGTCAGGGAATCTGTTCACTCTGAGAGCTGGATCAGTGTCAAGGACTCTCCATGAGTAAATAAAGAGGGGCTCAGTGACAGGATACCGGCCGCTGTGGAGTTATTTCACAACTGATACTGGAAGAGTTTTCTCAGTGATTAGCCTGACAACTGTTCTGCAGGTGAAAATATCTCTAGCCCTATTGATAAGAACAGCCTAGGGTAGAGGTCATCAACTTTGTTCTTCTGGGAGACCAAGGAGTTAATTCATCATTGATATCTCTTCTTCCACTTGCTTCTTGTTTTGTGTTTGAAAAATCCCAAAGTAACTATTTCTAAGCACTGCATTTGCTGTCATAAAAGGCCATCAACAGATTTTCTTTGTTATAGTTTCCTTATCTCTAAATTCATCCCTGAAGGTTCAGCAAATCTTGTAACCAGCAGGATATCAGTGACAATTCCCCTTGTTACTGCTCTGAGGTGATAATAATGGCTATAGCATACAAACATGGTGCGTTGACATAGTACCTTTAGTGTAATAAACATCCCAGGGTGTTTCACAGGTGTGTTTTAGTAGATTAGAATCCCTACAGTGTAGAAACAGACCATTCGGCCCAACAAGTGCACACCAACCCTCCAAAGAGTAACCCACCCAGAGCCATTTCCCTCTGAATGATGCACTAAAGCTATGGGCAACTTAGCATGGCCAATTCACCCTGACCTGCACATCTTTGGATTGTGGGAAGAAACCCATGCAGACACTGCGAGAATGTGCAAACTCTGCACAGTCACCCGAGGCTGGAATTGAACCCAGGTCCCTGGCACTGTGAGGCAATAGTGCTAGCCATCATGCCACCCTATGTGATTGAATGCTGAGCCATAATCAGAGACACTTGGAACACTGAAAGCTTGATCAAAGGGGCAGAGTTTAAAGAGTGTCTTCTGAGAGAGCTGAGCTGCAGAGAGGTTTTGGGAGCAAATTGCAGAGCTCAGGGCCAAGGGGTCTTAAAGAATAACTGTTATATTGGAGTGATTAAAATCGGGAGGTGTTGAAGCAGCCAGGTTTGGAAGAGAGAAGGATTAGTTGTGATTCCAAGGTCTCTATTGTCTGGAGTTTAGAACAATGTCAAGTTGCAGTGATTGGTCCATTTGTGGATGGTATGAGATTTGGTGAGTCGTAAATAATAATAAGGGTGGTCCTAGATTACCAGAGGGTTGGGTCAGATTGCAAGTAGGATTCCAGCTGGATAAATATGAGGAGATGCACCTGGGCAGGACAAACAAGGCAAGGGAATACATGTTGGACACTAGGGCTCGGGGAAGCACCGAGAAATGAGGGATCTTGATGTGCATGTCAACTGGTCACTTAGTGTGGTGGAACAGGTGGTAAAAATGGTTAAGAAGGCGGGATACACTGGATACTTGCCTTTATCAGCTGAGGCACAGAGTTTAAGAGCGGGGAGGTGATGCTGGAATTGGTCAGGCTATAGCTAGAGTATTGGATGCAGTATAGGAGGGATGTGATAGCACTAGGAGAGGGGGCAGATAGAGATTTACCAGGATGCTGCCTGGACTAGAGACTCTCAGTGATGGAGAGAGATTGCACAGATTGGGGCTGTTTTCCTTAGAGCAGAGAGGACTGAGGAGGGACATGATTGAGATGGAGAATATGAGGAGGGGCATGGACAGGGTGGACAGGAAGAATCCTTTCCCCTTGGTGGAGGGATCAGTGAACAGGGGGCAGAGATTGAAAGGAAGAGGCAGAAGTTTTGAGGGAATGTGAGGAAAAATGTTCTCATTCGGAGGATGGTGGGAATCTGGAACACCCTGCCTGTAAGGGTGGGGGAGGCAGAAACCCTCATCACATAGAGGACGTATGTAGGTATACACATAGTGGACATATGTAGGCATACACATAGAGGACGTATGTAGGTATACATATAGAGGACATATGTAGGTATACACATAGAGCACGTTTGTCGGTATACACATAAAGGACATTTGTAGGTATACAGTTACAAAGGCAAGGCTATGGACCAAGAGCTTGGAAATGGGATGAGAATAATGAGGTGATTGTTTTGGACCAGTACAGACTCAGTGGGCTGAAGGGTTGTTTCCTGTGATGCAGATCCTGGCACCAACAATGTTCATTGGAGCAGAAGGAGGGCAGGATAGGAATTCCGTTCTCCCAATGGAGACTAATTAAACCCGTTAACAAGGTCATCAAGAGTTTGCTGAAGTGGGTTGGTGAAAGAATGAAATGATTCCTTGAGTTTTCGAAGCAGTCAGCTTCAGGACATTGTCAAGAGTGACAGAAGGTGCCCGAGGAGACAGTGAGGACTGCAGATACTGGAGTATGGTGCTGGAAAAGCACAGCTGGTCAGGCAGCATCTGAGAAGCAGGAGAATTGATGTTTCAGGCATAAGCTCTTTCTGATTCTCCTGCTTCTCAGATGCTGCCTGACCAGCTGTGCTTTTCTGGCACCACACTCTTCAACTATTCCTCAAACCCAATTAAAAAGTCAATGGGGTGCAGTGTCTTGGTAAGAGGGTGACATTCTCAATTTCTAGAGTATTATCAGTTTCCCGCCTCAGGCGACTGACTGTGTGGAGTTTGCATGTTCTCCCCGTGTCTGCGTGGGTTTCCTCCGGGTGCTCCGGTTTCCTCCCACAGTCCAAAGATGTGCAGGGTCAGGTGAATTGGCCATGCTAAATTACCCGTAATGTTAGGTAAGGGGTAAATGTAGGGGTATGTGTGGGTTACGCTCCGGCGGGTCGGTGTGGACTTGTTGGGCTGAAGGGCCTGTTTCCACACTGTAAAGTAATCTAATCTAATCTAATCTAGGAGAAGGAACCTGGCACCCAGTGCTTGAATGGTGTTGGCAGGTCCCTGACATTATGGGGGCAGAAGGGCAAGGTGGGGGGAGACAGGGGAGATGTGGGGAGGGGTGGATGTAATACAAGGCTTTAAAGATAAATGGACAGCCACTTGCTCAGAATTAGGGAAGGCTGTAGCTGGGGTGAGGGCAGGTCTGTCAGTGTTTCGATCCCTCTGGCGCTGAGGATAACTGTGACACAAACAGTAGCCCCATCCCTCGAGGCAGCCCCAGCCTCACAATCGGCTGCTGTGGGAGGGGAGTCTAGATGAGACTCAAATGTCACCTGACCCAGCTCCATTCTCACCCCCACTGGGGGTAGATGGACAAGAAACCCCCATCGACCAAGGGATTCCCCAGGGAGACATTAGCATTGTAATTGGAGGCAATTTTCACTACCATGAACAGATCTTGCCACCTGTGGCAGGAATGAATCCCAAAGTTTCTACTTAAAATGTGTAGACATTTTAAATGAAATAGTTAGTCAAAATGCAAAAACCTTGAGCTGAGAAGGTGGGTACAAGATCTGAGAGTGCTGTTAACAGACATATGCTTCAAAAACTGGTGACAAAGTGCTTCAAGAGCTCCCAAAGACAGGAAAGTGGTGTAAATAAAACCTCTTTATTCAATCTCCAACTAAAGCAAAATTCTCATAAAATTCCCTGTGGATAGAAAAAATATCGACAGCAAATAAACATCAGTAAAGTTATAACAAACTCTGCAATAGAGTTGAGGAATGGGCAACTCCCTTGTTGTCGTAAGAGAAATTTAGAGCGTGTTTACTCCCCTCCTGGTTTCTATAATTCATCACAACAGGAGGGCAATAATTAGACAGGCATTTTAACAGCACTGCGATGTTTTTCTGCAAGTCTGAAGTCACTGGTGACAGGAAGGAGATGTTCAAAGATGTTTCATCCACCAGGTGGAATTTGTAGTTTGCAACCAGAGAGGAAGGCAACAGAATGACAGACAATACCAACCTCTAGGATGGAATGAAAAGGCTGGAATAACTGAGATTGTTCTCAAAGCAGAGAAGATTAAGGGGAGATTTAATGGTGATGTTTAAAACCATGGTATGGTGTTCAGTGGTTAGCACTGCTGCCTCAGTGCCAGGGACCCGGGTTCGATTCCAGCCTCAGGCAACTGTCTGTGTGGGGTTTGCACATTCTCCCCGTGTCTGTGTGGGTTTCCTCTCACAGTTCAAAGATGTGCTGATTAGGTGGATTTGCCATGGAAAATGCAGCATTACAGGGATAGGGTGGGAGTTGAATCTGGGTGGGATGGTTTTCAGAGGGTCAGTGCAGATTCAATGGACTGAATGGCCACTTGCTGTACTGTAGGGATTTTATGACAGGTTTTGATCATGTTAACAAGGAGGAAGTGGTCTGAGCTGTCCATTTGAAGCAGTTAGGATGTCTTCACACATTCCGAGATGGAAAATAGTCCATCAACAGTTGAAGCAATACGTCAATGTTAACATGCGTTGGGGGGGAGGTGGTATGGTGGGGGAGGAGTCGTTTTAGAATAATAATTGATCGGATGTTATGTTGAATTCTAACCACGATGTTTAACCTGTTGAAAATCTTGCCCAAAGTAAAAACTGGAAAATCTCTTCTGACTGCATCATTTCCCAGAATCCTCCTCATTAACATCGAGGGGCTTGTGTCAAGTTTGGGAGAGCTGCACACCACACACACACACACACACTGCCACATCCCCCCCTCACACACACACACACACACACTGCCACATCCCCCCTCACACACACACACACACTGCCACATCCCCCCCTCACACACACATACACACTGCCACATACCCCCTCACACACACACACGCGCACACACACACGCACACACACACACACACTGCCACATCCCCCCTCACACACACACGAACACACACACACACACTGCCACATCCCCCCTCACACACACACACACTGCCACATCCCCCCTCACACACACACGAACACACACACACACACTGCCACATCCCCCCCTCACACACACACACACACACTGCCACATCCCCCCCTCACACACACACACGCACACACACACACGCACACACACTGCCACACACCCCCCACACACACACGCACACACACGCACACACACACTGCCACATACCCCCTCACACACACGCACACACACTGCCACATCCCCCCTCACACACACACACACACTACACACACACACACTGCCACATCCCCCCTCACACACACACACACACACTGCTAACCCCCCCACACACACGCACACACACTGCCACACCCCCCTCACACACACACACACTGCCCCCCCTCACACACACGCACACACACACTGGCACACCCCCCCCCCCCCCACACGCACAAACACACACACACTGCCACCCCTCCTCACACACACGCACAAACACTGCCACATCCCCCCCCTCACACACACGCACGCACTCACACACGCACACACACTGCCACACACCCCCACACACACGCACACCACACACACACACTGCCACCCCCCCTCACACACATGCTGCCACACCCCCCTCACACACACACACGCACACACACTGCCACACCCCCCTCACAAACACACGCACACACACACACACGCACACACACTGTCACACCCCCCCACACACACACGCACACACACACACTGCCACACCCCCTCACACACAAACGCACACACACTGCCACATCCCCCCCTCACACACACACGCACACGCACACACACTGGCACACCCCCCTCACACACACACGCACACACACACACTGCCACACATCCCCACACACACATGCACACACACACACACTGCCACACCCACTCACACACACACTGCCACCCCCCTCACACACACACGCACACACACACACGCACACACACTGCCACACATCCCCACACACACATGCACACACACACACTGCCACACCCACTCACACACACACTGCCACATACCCCCACACACACACGCACACACACACACTGCCACACCCCCTCACACACACACACACACTGCCACACCCCTCTCACACACACGCACACAAACACATTGCCACACACCCCCTCACACACACACACACACGCACACACACTGCCACACCCCCTCAGACACACACACACTGCCACACCCCCCTCACACACACGCACACAAACACACTGCCACACACCCCCTCACACACACGCACACACACACACACACTGCCACCCCCTCACACACACGCACACACACTGCCACATCCCCCCTCACACACACACACACACTACACACACACACACACACACTGCCACATCCCCCCCTCACACACACACGTGCGCACACACACACACACACTGCCACCCCCCCCCACACACACACACACTGCCCCCCCTCACACACACGCACACACACACTGCCACACCCCCCCCACACACGCACATACACACACACACACTGCCACACCCCCCCACACACGCACATACACACACACACTGCCACCCCTCCTCACACACACGCACACACACTGCCACACCCCCCCCCACACACACACACACCACACACACACACTACCACCCCCTCACTCACACGCTGCCACACCCCCCTCACACACGCACACACACTGCCACACCCCCCTCTCAAACACACACACACACACACACACGCACACACACTGCCACAACCCCCCACACACACACGCACACACACACACTGCCACACACACGCACACACACACACTGCCACACCCCCTCACACACACACGCCCACACACACTGCCACATCCCCCCCTCACACACACACGCACACGCACACACACTGGCACACCCCCCTCACACACACACGCACACACACACACACACACTGCCACACATCCCCACACACACACACACACTGCCACACCCACTCACACACACACTGCCACACCCCTCTCACACACACACGCACACACTGCCACACACCCCCACACACACACACACACTGCCACACACCCCCACACACACACGCAAACACACACTGCCACACCCTCTCACACACACACACACACTGCCACATCCCCCCCTCAAACACACGCACACACACACACGCACACACACTGCCACAACCCCCCCCACACACACGCACACACACACACTGCCACACCCCCCTCACACACACACACTGCCACACCCCCTCACACACACACGCCCACACACACTGCCACATCCCCCCCTCACACACACACGCACACGCACACACTGGCACACCCCCCTCACACACACACGCACACACACACACGCACACACACTGCCACACATCCCCACACACACACACACACACACACACTGCCACACCCACTCACACACACACTGCCACACCCCTCTCACACACACACGCACACACTGCCACACACCCCCACGCACACACGCACACACACACTGCCACACCCCTCACACACACACACACACTGCCACACACCCCCACACACACACGCACACACACACTGCCACACCCTCTCACACACACACACACACTGCCACACCCCTCTCACACACACGCACACAAACACACTGCCACACACCCCCTCACACACACACGCACACACACATTGCCACACCCCCCTCACACACACACACTGCCACACCCCCCTCACACACACACACTGCCACAACCCCCCCACACACAAACACACTACCATGACCACACCCACATGCCGCCCCCTCCTACCCACAGACACACCATCACAGCCACACACACACACAGCCACATGCCCCTCACACACATGCACTCGTACACACAAACAAGTGCTCTCTCTCTCTCTCTCACACACACCGCCCCTCCCACACCCACACACCACCATACACACACACCACTCCAACCACACCCACAGGCACACATCCATTCTCTCTCTCCCACCCACACTCACACATCCACAAGCACCCACATACCCACTGTCTCTTTCTCACACCCACACGCACACACTCTCTCTCTCCTACAAACACCCCCACAAACACATATACTCTCACACAAACACAACCTCCCCACACATCCCTACACCTGCCCCCCCCCACACAAACACACACACATGCACTCTCTCTCTGTCTTACACATACAATATCTCTCTCTCACACACACAGACACAAACATGCACTATCTCTCCCTCTCTCACACACACACACACACCCACACACACGGTTTCTCTCTCTCACACACACATGCACGCCCTCTCTCTCACTCACATACATACACAGCCATACAAACACACACCCATACAAACACACACATACATACACACTGTCTCTCTCTCACACACACGCAGACACACAACATATACTGTCACACAAACACACAAACACCCACACATGTACACACTCTCACTCACACACACACCCACACATACACACACACACCCACACACACGTACACACTCTCACTCGCACACACCCCCACACCCATGTACACATGCATGTGCACATGCACACATATGTGCACACACACAAATAAGCATGCACACATGTCAAGGAACAACCCTAAAATAACTCCACAGAGGCTGGTATCTCATCACCAAGTCCCCCTTATTTACACGGGGAAAGTCCATGACCGTGATCCAGCTCCCTCAGAGCCAGCTCTCAGAGTGAACAGGACCCCAGACACTCCTGTTTATTTATTTATTTTCTTTCCCCAGCAGCCATGTTGTGTGTGTGCAGGTGTGAGACACAGTGAAAGACACAAGATGCATGAATCTTTATTCAATTTCCACCACCAGGAAGATAGGAAAACACCCGAGTGGCCAGTGACAAACACTGCCCTTCACATCGAAGGGCAATGCTGTGTGATCAAAACAGTGAGGGGGAGGGTAGGGACTAAATCAAAATAGAGTTGGAGGGAGAAATGATGCACTCCACTCCCCGCGGCGCCCACCTCTCCCTGAACAACTCCAGGGTGTTGGTCGACACCGCGTGCTCCTTCTCCAAGGACACCCGGGCTCTAACGTAACCGCGGAAGAGGGGCAGGCAGTCGGCCCTAACGACCCCCTCCATGGCCCGCTGCCTGGACCTGTTAATGGCCAGTTTGGCCAGGCCCAGGAGCAGACCCACGAGGGAGGTCTTCAGACCTGCCCTCCCTCCTCCGTACCGGGTGCCCAAAGATCAGGAGCATGGGGCTGAAGTGCAGCCAAAAACAGAGGAGAAGGTTTTTCAGAAAATCAAAAAGGGAGTGTAAACGCCCACACTCAATATATACGTGGTCCACGGACTCCACAGCGCCACAGAACAAGCAGTTGGGCTGGGAGTCCGTGAACCACCGCAATCTGCGGTTGCAGGGGACTGCTGCATGCAGCACCCTCCACCCCAGATCCCCGAGAGAAAGGGGGAGGACTCCCACGTAGAGAGCCCTCCACTGGGGATTCCCACCGCCCGGTGGCAAATGGGCACGCCAAGGCATGTCCAGACGGTGGATGAGGGAGAAGAGGTGGATGGTGTGCAGCAGCAGTCGGTACAGGGCCTTCCTTTTTAGGTCTTTGAAAGAAAGAAAATTAAAATTTCGGAGGCGGCTCAGGTTGTGGGGCACAGGCTCCCGCGGGAAGTACGGGACCTTGGGGCCAATGTGAAATTCCGTCCGGGCTGGGGTGAGCGCGGACGGGATCCCACCGCACACCTGAGCATCCTCCAACTGGTGCACTACGTCGGGTCCGAGCACCGCCATTTTAAGGCGTCGGATGGCGGTGGCCACGTACCGGACATCTACCGCTGCCCTGCTTGCTATGTCCTGCGGCAGCGTCCAGCCCAGGCCCCCGGCACCCAGCACGTCCCCGACCCTGGTCACCCTTGTTGCCATGGCCCTCCCCCCACTCCTGTTTATATCTGTCAGCCTTGGCTTCCTGATTGAACCAGATAAACAGCCCCAATCAGGGAACCCCAATTCTATGAGGTCCATCTGGCTGAACCCGTTACAGTCAGTATAATACCTGATGTAGCTACACTCACTGACTTAAATATCACAATATCTTGCATTCCTCCACCACCACAAGCTGTGTGTACGAGTCCATGAGAACTTAATTATTTGGGGTAAATTTGACTAGTTGCCTAATTAGCTGCAGAATAATTAAATTGAAAAAGAAGATCATATTTGTTATCAGTATGTGTTCATAATTTTTAAGAAATGACTCACTGCAGTCTTCAGAGAAGCATCAGTTTTTACTGAGAAGTAGTAATCATGAGATATATTTTTCAACGATTATTAGAATTTACATTTGTTAAAATGTATTTGGGCATGTATAATATTATCATAATGTATCCTGCCTTTAATAACTACGAGAGGTCATTTTTGAACAATCAATTAGAATGGAATTGATTTCCTAATGATGATTTCATTGGGTGAAGACTTTCTCTATTTCTAATGCACCAATCCAGATACCCCTGCTCAACTGAAGTCGGAGGCTTCCTCTGAGTTTGCCAGCTCCTCTGTACCCAGACCTCAATCAATCACTGACACATCCAGCAGGGGCCAGTATATTGACAGCAAAAACCTCCCCCTGCCTTACACAGGAATGTGGGAAGGATAAACACAGGGAGGGAAGAGGGAGAGAGGAGAAGGCAGGGAAGGAGAAATGGGAGGAGCGAGGGATGGATGGACAGCAGCAAGGAAGGCATGTGGGATGAAAGGCAGGAGTGGAGGTTGGATATACTAACGTTGGGGCTGGGCCATTTCAGAGTGAAATCAGGAAGCGCCATTTGACAAAGCAAGGTGGAAATTTGGAATGTTTCCCTCTGGCAATGAACTGGGAGTTCTGAAACTGGTCTTGAGAGCTCCTTGATAATGATATTGTACAGCCAGTCTGATAGAGTGCCAGGTCCAGTAAATGGAGCTGAGGGTAAAGATTGGCTTGGAGCTGATTAAATGGAGCAGGTTGGAGGGAATGAATGAAGAGCCCCCCACAGTCCTCAGCCTCCCACCCGCACCATTACCATTGTTCTAGGTTTTATAACTCCATAACCTTCCCAACAAGCTGCCTTAAGGAATACCTGTGGCATTTGGTGTCATAGACAAATAGTTCAAGTGTATTGTGTCTGATACTTATATAATCTCATCAACACACATCCCAAAAATCTCAGCTCAATAACCAGATGGAATCACAAAATCTTGCAGCGACTAACACAGAGGCTGACAGAATAGATATGAAGGTTATAAAACATGGACTGTATAGAGTTACAGGTCAACGCTGATCTACTTCAGTTTAAGGGGTTGACTGCTCTCCTCCAGTTCCTTTGCTCTGAGATTTGGATGAGGAATATGGATAATGGGATTGAAAGCTTTTTTGTTTGATTCTAGTTATTGCTCCACCTGTAACTGAGTCTCCTGTGTCTACTTCTGAAGAATGCAGCAGACTGTCAGTTCAAATCTGGACCGAATGATAAGCAGCATTAGCCTCCTCCTAATAGATTTATATAACCTCGTCTCATCCTTGTTAAATGATTTATTTTGTTGTATGAGTCACGACGGAGCTATTCACCAATGTTGGGGGGATCATTTTATCCCTTGTTTGCTGCCGTCACTCAGCAACAGATGCCAGAAATAAAAGATGCATTGAAGAATTGCAGCATTATAAATTAGAATAACAACTCATGGGTGTTGAGACTGGGGAGCAATACAGTGCAGAAAAAATTATGAATCTGCGAGATCCATTTCACATTTACATTCACAGTGATTTACATCTCTGCAAAATGACCCTGCCTTTGGTTTTCTGTGAAAGTTGATTGTTCCACACTGGAGGGTAATGATATCCAATTTCCCAGCTCTCTCCTGACTGAGAGGCTCCGTTCTGGCACAAATATGCATTTCATTCTCTTGGTTGCCTTGGCCCTCAAAGACACTCCCTTCAGAGTTTTGGCAGTGTGGCAGGATGTTACTTCCACTCATGGGCAGTAAGGTTATTCTTGTGTACTCACACAGTGATCAGCTAGCTCAATATTCATCTGCAAGGAACCTTGTTGTGTGTCAACGTGCCATAGGATTTTTTTCATTCTTGGGATGAGGGCGTCACTGGCTTGGCCAGCATTTATTGCCCATCCCTAATTGCCCAGAGGGCAGTTAAGAGTCAAGCACATTATTGTGGGTCTGGAGTCACATGTAGGCCCAGACCAGGTAAGGATGACAGTTTCCTTCCCTAAAGTGATTAGTGAACATGATGGGTTTTCTGACCAGCAGTCATTATCATTTGATTCTTAATTCCACATTGTTAAAGGACACCCAGGCAGACATTCAGTCAGAATCCTAGAAACATTACTGTGCAGGAAGAGGCCACTCAGCCCATTGTGACTGCACTGGTTCTGTCCCCTCATGACAACCTTCTGCCATTTCCCCATATCCCTGCACACCATTACTGTCCAAATAACTATTAATGCCCCCTGAATTCCTGGTAAGACAGATTCCTCAATAGGAGTTTGTCCTGATTACAGCTGCATGCACCCTCTCTCCATTTACCAACATGTTGGATGCATGAATCTCAAAAAGTTGGTTTCCATGTTCAGTGGCAAGGCAATGGAATGTTGGTCTTTATGTCAAAGGGAATGGAGTATAAAATTTGGTTGGTTTTGCTAAAACTATACAAGGCACTAGTCAGGCCCCAGCTGGAATACTGTGAACAGTTTTGGGTCCCTTACCCAGGGAATGATACACTGGCATCGGGAGGCAGCCCAGAGAAGGTTCTCTCAGCTGATCCTGGGTACGGAGGGACTGCTTCATGAGGAGAGGTTGAGTAGCTGGGGCTTGTACTCACTGGAGTTTAGAAAAATGAGGAGCAACCTTAATGTAACATTTAAGGTTCTCAGGAGACTTGACAGGGTGGCTGCTGAGACTGTTTCCCATTGTGGGAGAGTCTAGCATCAGAGGACATCATCTCACAGTAAGGGGCCACACATTTAAGACAGAGATGACGAGGAATTTCTTCTCTCCGAGAGGACTTAATCTGTGGAATTCTTTACCACAGAGGGTTGCCAAGGCTGGGTCATTAAGTATATTCACAAACAGATGTTTAATCAACAAGTGGGGGGTCAACGGTTGTGGGAAAATGGCAGGAAAGTGGAATTGAGAATATTAAGACCATAAGACCATAAGACATAGGAGCAGAAGTAAGGCCATTCGGCCCATCGAGTCCACTCCGCCATTCAATCATGGCTGATGGGCATTTCAACTCCACTTACCCGCATTCTCCCCATAGCCCTTAATTCCTTGTGACATCAAGAATTTATCAATTTCTGCCTTGAAGACATTTAGCGTCCCAGCCTCCACTGCACTCTGTGGCAATGAATTCCACAGGCCCACCACTCTCTGGCTGAAGAAATGTCTCCGCATTTCTGTTCTGAATTTACCCCCTCTAATTCTAAGGCTGTGTCCACGGGTCCTAGTCTCCCAGCCTAACGGAAACAATTTCCTAGCGTCCACCCTCTCCAAGCCATGTATTATCTTGTAAGTTTCTATTAGATCTCCCCTTAACCTTCTAAAATCCAATGAATACAATCCCAGGATCCTCAGCCGTTCCTCATATGTTAGACCTACCATTCCAGGGATCATCCGTGTGAATCTCCGCTGGATACGCTCCAGTGTCAGTATGTCCCTCCTGAGGTGTGGGGACCAAAACTGGACACAGTACTCCAAATGGGGCCTAACCAGAGCTTTATAAAGTCTCAGTAGCACAACAGTGTTTTTATATTCTAACCCTCTTGAGATAGTTGACACGGACTCAACCTACATGTTTACCTTTAGAGAATGCTCAACTAGCACTCCCAGATCCCTCTGTACTTTGGCTTTACAAATTTTCTCACCGTTTAGAAAGTAATCCATGCTTCTATTTCTTTTTCCAAAGTGCAAGACCTCGCATTTGCTTACATTGAATTCCATCAGCCATTTCCTGGACCACTCCTCCAAACTGTCTAGATCCTTCTGCAGCCTCCCCACTTCCTCAGTACTACCTGCCTGTCCACCTAACTTTGTATCATCGGCAAACTTCGCTAGAATGCCCCCAGTCCCTACATCCAGATCATTAATATATAATGTGAACAGCTGCGGCCCCAACACTGAACCCTGTGGGACACCGGCTGCCATTCCGAAAAAGAACCTTTTATCCCAACTCTCTGCCTTCTGTTAGACAGCCAATCCTCAATCCATACCAGTAGCTCACCTCGAACACCATGCGCCCTCACCTTGCTCAGCAGCCTCCCGTGTGGCACCTTATTAAAGGCCTTTTGGAAGTCTAGGTAGACCACATCCACTGGGTTTCCCTGGTCTAACCTACTTGTCACCTCTTCAAAGAACTCCAACAGGTTTGTCAGGCACGACCTCCCCTTACTAAATCCATGTTGACTTGTTCTAATCCTTCCCTTAGTAAATCCATGCTGACTTCCTCTAATCCAAGCCTGCTCTTCCAAGAATTTAGAAACCTCATCCTTAATGATGGATTCTAGAATTTTACCAACAACCGAGGTTAGGCTAATTGGCCTATAATTTTCCATCTTTTGCCTTGATCCTTTCTTGAACAAGGGGGTTACAACAGCGATCTTCCAAACATCCGGGACTTCCCCCGACTCCAGTGACTATTGAAAGATCTCAACCAACGCCTCCGCTATTTCCTCAGCCACCTCCCTCAGAACTCTAGGATGTAACCCATCAGGGCCAAGAGATTTATCAATTTTAAGACCTTTTCTAGCACTTTATCTTTTGTAATGGAAACCATACTCAACTCAGCCCCCTGACTCCCTTTAATTGTTGGGATATTACTCATGTCTTCCACTGTGAAGACTGACGCAAAGTACTTATTAAGTTCTCTTGCTATTTCCTTATCTCCCATCACTAGGCTTCCAGCATCAGTTTGAAGTGGTCCAATGTCTACTCTTGCCTGTCGTTTGTTTCTTATGTATTGAAAGAAACTTTTACTATCATTTCTAATATTACTGGCTAGCCTACCTTCATATTTGATCCTCTCCTTCCTTATTTCTCTCTTTGTTATCCTCTGTTTGTTTTTGTAGCCTTCCCAGTCTTCTGATTTCCCAGTGCTCTTGGCCACTTTATAGGCTCTCTCTTTCTCTTTGATAGATTTCCTGACTTCCTTTGTCAGCCATGGCTGTCTAATCCCTCCCCAGATCATCTTTCTCTTCTTGGGGATGAACCTCTGTACAGTGTCCTCAATTTTACCCACAAACTCCTGCCATTTTTGCTCTACTGTCTTCCCCGCTAGGCTCTGCTTCCAGTCTATTTTCGTCAGTTCCTCTCTCATGCCCTCATAATTACCTTTATTTAACTGTAACACCATTACATCTGATTTTGCCTTCTCTCTTTCAAACTGCAAACTGAACTCTACCATATTATGATCGCTGCTTCCTAAGTGTTCCTTTACTTTAAGATTTTTTATAAAGTCTGATCATTGGGTATGATCTTATTGGATGGTGGAGCAGACTTGATGGGCTGAATGGCCTAAATCTGCTTCTATCTCTTCGGGCCTGAGGGAATGAGGCAGCTTGGCCCCATCTCCAGGTCCCCTTCCCTCTCTGGGAGTCAGGGAGGAGGAGGAGAGTTATTCCGGAGGTTTGAGCAAAGGTTCCTGTAAGGGTATGCTGCCTCTCCAGCTGGTCAGACTGAGGAAGACAGCCCCAACACAACTACACAGCACACCCGCAGCAGTCTGGTGCTGGCAACGTCTCTCAGCACATGGGATTGGAGCACAGGATACACACAGGGACACAGCAGTAAGCACAGAGCGTCCAGCTCAGCTGTGGATATCAGACTGGTATATACACTTTGCAATGGGAATTAAAGATTAAGGAACAAATGTGCAATGGTGGCACAGATATCTTATTACTGTATATTGTGAAACATGGTAAATATGTTTAATTTCACTTTATTCATGTAGCAGGTGCTCTCACACAGCAACTGGAGCCAGTGATGAAAGATAAACAGGAGAATTGTTAGACTGCAGCATTATAAGTTATAACACAAACTCAAGGCTGTTGTGTTTGGGAATCATTACTATGCAGTAAAATTATGAATCTGAAAGGTCCAGTTCACATTTACATGCAGAGAGATTTATTTCCTGCTCCTGGCTGTAAATCCTGGTGAACATTGTCGTTTCCACACATTGGAGGGTGGTCTCCGATTCCCAGCTCTCTCCTGATTGGCTGGGCACTGAAGGGTCCATCCTGGTGGGACAGTGCATTGTTCCCCACTGCTCTCAGGCTTTGATTCCAATATTAAACACAGGCAGAGTGGTTTCCATTCCCCAGGGTTCGGAATCACTGAGCTTTAATCAGTGAAGAAGCTGCTGGAGTAGACTACCAGAAAGTCAGGGAAACAGTCAGAAAAGGAGGGAGCTAGGTGTACGTTTCAGAATGGACATAACTCCAGGGGCAGGTGGGATTTAAATTATGGGGTGTAATCGGGGCAGGAATAAGCAGAGGGCCAATCGTGGGGTGAGGTAGATCAAGGAAGAGAGATCGAGGGAGGTAGGTTAAGGGGGGTGGATCGGGGGGGGGGGGGCAAATGGAGGGTGGTAAATGGAAGGGAGGGGTAAATTGAGGAGTGTATTTCAAGGGGCATAGGTCAAGGGGAGTAGATTAAGCTAGATATAGATAGGGGGAGTGTGAATTGGGGGAGTGTGAATTGGGGGAGTGTGGCTGAGGGAATGTAAATTAGAAGGTTGTAAATTGGGTAATGTTAATTGAGGAGGATGTAAAAGAGGGTAGCATAAAAAAGGGAGTGTAAGCTGTGATAGTGTAAATTGGAGGGGGGGGGGGGGGTGAGTTAAATTTGGGGGCGGAGAGTAAATTTGAGGATGTAAATCTCCCTGAAAGATCTGAATGATGTCCTGTTTAGCAGAATCTGGAGGAGCATTAGGAAGGCTGTGAATAAACCGTGTGGCAGTGGGAATATGACGCTGACAAGGTAAATGTGGGGATGCTGCTCTCAGGATCATTCAGGACTGAGCTGAGGAGAATCTTTTTCACCAGAACATGGTGAATGTTTGGAATACTTGACCCCAGTTATGCTGTGTTGTTGAAAATACTTAAGTTTGAGATCAACAGATGCTGCTCCCTCAGGGATTTGACAGGAGAGAAAGTGAAGTGGGAGTCTAAGATCAGCCATGGTTGCAACAAATGGTAGAGTACACTTGATGGGCCGAATGGTCCACAATGGCTCTTCTTACTGATATTCCTGTATTAAATATTACTCCTGTTGGATGTGTGTTGATGCAGTGTAGTTGAGAAGGTCATCAAACTCATTTGTACAAACTATATTCATCAAGCAGATTTTAAAGTTAAAAATAATGCATCAACTTGAAACTCATTAAAAGTTAAATGAAACAACATTTACCACATTACATTTTGCCTTTACAAAAATATGAATTTAAATCATAAATCTTTGCAACTGTAAGTGTTGACAGTACATCACATCTGATGCATATGCAAAACCTGCACTTTAGCAATAAATCCAGAACATGCTGCAAATATCTAGCAGATCATGCAGTTCCCATGGAGTGAGAAACGTCTAAGACCAGAGCAAAATTAGGCCATTCAGCCCATTGAGTCTGCCCCGCCATTCGACCATAGCTGATATAACCCCATTCTCCTGCCTTCTCCTCGTAACCTTAGGCCTCCACACTCATCAAGAATGTGTCTATCTTTGACTTAAATGCACTCAATGACTTGGTCTCCTCAGCCCTCTGCAGCAATGAGTTCCACAGATTCCCCACCCTCTGGGTAAAGAGATGCCTCCTCCTCTCAGTTCTGATGGGCCATCCTTTCACTCTGAGGCTGTGCCCTTGGGTCTTAGTGTCTCCAACTAGAAACATCTTCTGCATATCCATTCTATCCAGGCCTCTCAGTATTTTGTGAAGTTTTATATTTTCCTGAAGAACATTCCTTGTACTAGCCCCACTGTAGATCAGGCTTCACCCTTTTACTTGCAAATGGATGAGTCTATCGATGCTATTTCCTTTTTCACTCTAATCTGAAAATCTTCAACCATGTTGTTTCCAATTTCTAGCCATACTCACTTTCACAAACTTCTTCTCCAGCTTTCATAAAGTCATACAGATGTACATCATGGAAACAGACCCTTCAGCCCAACTCATCCATGCTGACCAGACATCCTAAATTGATCTAGTCCCATTTGCCAGCACTTGGCCCATATCCCTCAAAACCCTTCCTATCATATACCAATCCAGATGCCTTTTAAATGTTGTAATTGTACCAGCCTCCACCACTTCCTCTGGCAGCTCATTCCACACATTCTGTGTGAAAAAGTTGCCCCTGAGGTCCCTCTTAAATCTTTCCCCTCTCACTTTAAACCTATGCCCTCTAGCTTTGGACATGCCTACCCAGGGAAAAGATCTTGACCAGTCACCCTATCCATGCCCGTCATGGTTTTATAAACCTCTATAAGGTCACCCTTCAGCCTCCGATGCTCCAGGAAAAACATTCCCAGTCTATTCAGCCTCTCTCTATGTCTCAAATACTCCAACCCTGGCAACATCCTTGTAAATCTTTTCTGAATCCTTTGGATGTAGGTTTGCTCACTGAGCTGGAAGGTTCATTTTCAGACATTCCGTCACATATTAGGTAACATCTTCAGTGAGCCTCTGGAAGAAGCACTGCTGATGATTCCTGCTTTCTATTTATATATTTGGGTTTCTTTGCATTGGTGATATAATTTTCTGTGGTGATGTTATTTCCTATGGTGATGTCATTTCCTAATCTTTTTCTCAGGGGGTGTAAATGGGATCCAAGTCAATGTGTTTGTTGATAGAGTTCCGGTTAGAATGCCATGCTTCTAGGAATTCTCGTGCGTGTCTCTGTTTGGCTTGTCCAACGATGGATGTGTTGTCCCAGTCGAAGTGGTCTCCTTCCTCATCTGTTTGTGAGGATACTAGTGAGAGAGGGTCATGTCATTTTATGGCTAGTTGATGTTCAAGCCAGTCTGGGAATCCTCACTGCCAGAAGCTTCATTGTCAGTCTTGAACTAGCTTTAGTGAAACATCTGATCCATTATTCTCTCTGAGCTGCTAATACAATGAGTTTCCATTAGCTTGTCCCAAGTAACCGGTGTTCCTATTTTGAATCTTGGAGACTCATTGTGTGAGAATTCTGGATGTGTGGGATCCAGGTAACCAGAACTTTATTGCATTCTTACTCTCCCTCCCTCCTTCCCCTCATCAGCCTCTGTGACCCACAGGTCAACTGCCCAGCACTGCCATTGTGACACCACCACCAAACAATTCTCCACCATTTCTCACTGTTGCATCTTGCCTTGCGGGCACAGGAGGTGTAACACATGCCTTTTTACCCCCATTTCTCCTCACCTTCTAATACTCCAAACATTCCTTCTACGTCAAGCAACGATTCACTTTTACCGATTTTAATCTAGTCTCCTGTAATCGCTGCTCACAGTGCGGAATCCTGCAGACAGGGGGACACAGACTGTGGGACCACTTTGTGGAGTATCTCCACTCAGTCCAGAGGAGTGACCCTGAGCTTCCAGTCACCCATCACTTTAATTCTCCACCTTGCTCTTACACTGAGTTGTCTGTCTTTGACCTGTTGCACTGTCCCAGTAAACCCACCATTAAGGATGCCACCATCAAACACATCCTCCTCTCCCCTCCCCCATCAGCATTCCAGAGGGAACATTCCCTCCGGCACACCCTAGTCCACTCCTCCCTTCCCCCACTTCCTGCACACTCACAGAAGGTGTCACACTTGCCCCATTCCTCTCCTCCCTCCTCACTGTCCCACGTCCCAAAGACACCCTCCAGGTGAAGCAGTGATTTCCTTTTCTTCTTCCAATCCAGTTGGCTGCTCCCTGTGGGGGCGGGGCCTCCTTTACCCTGGAGAGACCAATCACAGACTGGGAGACCACTTTGTGGACCATCTCTGTTCTGTCCGTGGGAATGACCCTGCCCTCCCGGATCATTCCCATTTCATTACAACCACCTTGCTCTTTTGTGAACATTTCATCCCCATACCTACTGCAGTGTTCCAATAAAACTCAACACATGTTTGAGGAACCACACCACATGTTCCACTCAGGCATTTTACAACCTCAAGATGTGAATATTGAGTTTGATTTCAAAGCATCCCCTGTCTCCTCTATGCCAATCCCCTGTTTACTTTGATTTTCTCTTTAACTAACCTGACTGACATTCTGCCACTAACACCGACTATAAACACCTCCCTTCTCCCCATTCTACAACCATCACCTTTTGTCTGTGATTCCTGTACTTTCTCAGCTCCCTCACCCACCTTCATCTCTACTCCATTGCCCATCCCCATCTTTATCTACACTCTAATACCTGCTGTGCTTTCACTCCTCTGTTCAGTTCTGAAGGGTCACACCAGATTTGAAACATTAACTGTGTGTTTCTCTCTCCACGGGTGCTGACAGACCTGCTGAATTCCTCCCGCTTTCTTGTTTCAATTTAACATTTCCAACTTTTGCAGCATTTTGTTCATGAGCTGGTTACAGTTCTGTTTAATGAGCTCAGCTTATCAAGTAATTTGATTTGTGATGTCAAGGTATATTGATCCAAAATTGCTAATGTGTATTTATAGCATTTCAGCTATCAGGAAATATTACATTTTCAATTTATCTAATTTGCTAATGTAAATGAGGTGGAGATCATTCATATTGATTAGACTTGGCAGAATGTGTAGTTTCTCAGCAGCAGCAGTGAAATGAATCACATTTCCATCTGTAATATAACTCTAATTAGCATATTTCATTAATGTGTTTTTCTCTTCAACGTATTAATCCTGTTGTGTTTGATAAAGATAAGAACGATAATTTTTGAATGGTTCTGGAGAGCAAAGATGATTTACAATGATTCTGCCTGCCTGTGACTGTTATAATATGCTCCAGTACACAGGGGAAACAGCCCATAACAAGGAAGAAAGTTGTGATGAACAACTACATCAGATTATCGAATGGAGAGAACTTTGAAATGCACTGGGATGAGTGGGCTTTGGGATTTGGTCTTCAATACAGAATCAAATCTGACTATTGTCCTCTTCATAATTTAAGTAACCTCACTTATTCAAAGTTTAGGAATTCTCATAAAAATTAAATCAACCTTTGTTTGTGATTTAACAGCTCAGCCAACAGGTTGATTCATGGTAAATAAAAACTGGGTGAACTGCAGATGCTGGAAGTCAGAACCAAAACAGAAATTGCTGGGAAAGCTCAGCAGGTACACAGTGCAAAGATGTGCAGGTTAGATGGATTGGCCATCCCATAGTGTCCAGGGATGTACAGGTCAGGTGGGAAATGCAGAATTACAGGGATAGGTTTGGGGAGTGCTGGGCAGTTTGGGTTCAGGTTGGGATGCTCTTCAGAGGGCCAGTCTGTACTCAACAGGCCAAATGGCCTGTTTCCACACTATAGGGATTCTATGATTCTATGAGGTCTGGCAACATCTGTGGAGAGGAAGCAGAGTTAACATTTCAGGTTGAGTGACCCTTCAATGGGTTGTTTCATGAATGAGATAAGTGAGCATTATTCATTCAGTACAGTTCTTCAGAGACACTGCTCGGGTGTAAGGGTCCAGTTATGGACACCGTACATCAGAGTGTCAAAAGGAGGGGCTGACAGGAATGATTGAAACGGTAGCAGTGTTTGTGAAAGCTCAGGTTGTTCTCCGAGGAGCTGAGAAGGGAGATGATAGAGGAAGGAAGGACAGCAGGAAAGGGCCTTTTGTTAAAATGGCCAAGGAGAAACTGTCTCCAGTGACTGAAAGATCAGTAAGCGGAGAGAGACAGGCTGAAGATACCTGCCTAACAAAGCAGAGAGGCAAATAGGGAGACATCTTTTATGCATTATCTTGTTGTGATCTGGAATGTGCTGCCTGAAAGGTCAGTGGCAGCACATTTAACAGGAACTTTCTAAAGGAAAGTCACAGGTGAGATCCTGGAAGACGGGAGGGTAGAGAATGTTGTGCTTTTATTCAAGAAGGGCTGCATAGATAAACCTGGGAACTAGAGACCAGTAAGCTTAATATCTCTGGTGGGTAAGTTACTTGAGAAGATTCTGAGGGATACAATATACATGCATTTGGAATACAGGGTTTGATTAGGAATAATCAGCATGGCTTTGTGAGGGGGAGGTCACCTCTCACAAATTTGTTCGAGGTCTTGGATGAAGTGACCAGGAAGGTTGACAAGGGCAGGGCAACAGACATAGTCTATATGGACTACAGTAAGGCCTTTGATAAGGTTCCACATGGTAGGCTGCTCTGGAAGGTTAGATTGCATGGAATCCAGGGGGAGCTGGCAAATTGGATACATGGTTGGCTTAATGGCAGGAAGCAGAGAGTTAGTGGAAGGATGCTTGTCGGACTAGAGGCCTGTGACTAGTGGAGTGCCTCGGGGTCATGCTGGACCCATTGCTGTTTGTTATTGACATCAATGAATTGGATGAATATGTTCAAGGCATGAATAGTAAGTTTGCAGATGACATTAAAATAGGCGGTGACATGGACATTAAGGAAGCTTATTAGAAATTGCAGCAGGCCCTTGATCAGCTGGGGAGGTGGGCCGCGAAATAGCAAATGGAGGTTAATATCGAGAAGTTTGGTGTGTTGCATTTTGGAAAGTCAAATCAAAGTAGGATTTTCATGGTGAATGGTAGGGCCTTAAGGAGTATTAATGGAACAGAGGGAGCTTGGAGTTCAGGTGCACGGTTCTCTGAGAGTGGAGTCCCAGGTAGACAGGGCAGTGAAGAAAGCTTTTGGCACACTGGCCTTTGTCAGTCACAGCATTGAGTATAGAAGCTGGGAATTTATGTTGCAGTTATACAGGACATTGGTGAGGCCACACTTGGAGTATTGTGTTCACCTTGCTATAGGAAGGATATTATTAAATGGAAAGAGTGCAGAAGATATTTACAAGGATGTTGCCAGGCCTCAACGTTCTGAGTTATAGGGAGATGTTGGACAAGCTGGGATATCTTTCTTTAGAGTGTAGACGACTGAGGGAGGACCTTATTGAGGTGTATAAGATCACGAGAGGTATGGATAGGGTGAATGCACTCAGTCTTTTTCCTGGGGTTGGGGAATCGAGGACAAAAGGACATCATTTTAACGTTAGGGAGGAAAGAATAAAAGGAAACCTGAGGGTCAACTTTTTTTACACAGAGAGTGGTACGTGTATGGAATAAGCCACCAATGGAAGCGGTTGAGGCGGGTACAATAACAACATTTAAAAGGCATTTGGACAATTCATGGATAGGAAAGGATTAAAAGGATATGGGCCAAGTGCAGGGAAATGGGGTTAGAATGGACGGACATTTTGATTGGCATGGACCAGTTTGGGCCAAAGGGCTATGTTATAGACTCAATGACTCAATGACATAGGTTAAATAGTTGGAGTGATACATTGAGCACTGTGGGGTAGGAGCAAGGGAGAGGGGGAGATGGATTAAAAGGAAAGATCTCTCTGTGAACTAGCATACTCAACAGGCTGGATGGTTTCCATCTGTTCTGTAAGATTGACAGCTGCCCCAGATATCTATCTATGGATGCTCAGTCTTTGATTCTATTCAAGACTAAGTGGAAGAGATTTCTTTTTGACTCAACAGCTTTTATAAAAAGATGAATCTCAAACTCTTATTGTTGCCGAATGCAGCTCCGAACTGGATTAAAACAGTGTACCCGCTGGTTACTAAGCAGCTCACAATTTGCACTGATGACAGTATCAAAGAGCAGCCGGTTTTGTGGCTGATTCCTGTGGGATTAGCTAAGCACAGTGAGGCCCTGGAGAGTCAAATGCTCATCAAGAAGTTCAGCCACTTCAGGTCACAGTCAGATTCACCTCATTGAGTTCTCTTCAAGTCACTGCAGACGAGACAGCAGAAATATCTTATTTATGTGATGACTTCCACTCAGGTTTGCTCTACCAGTCTGTTACACAGCGATACTGACAGACTGCACTCTCCTCCTAGTCTGTTACACAGTGATACTGACTCACTGCACACTCCTCCCAGTCTGTTACACAGTGATACTAACTCACTGCACACTCCTCCCAGTCTGTTACACAGTGATACTGACTCACTGTACATTTCTCTCAGTCTGTTACACAGTGATACTGACTCACTGTACACTCCTCCCAGTCTGTTACACAGTGATACTGACTCACTGCACACTCCTCCCAGTCTGTTACATAGTGATACTGACTCACTGTACACTCCACCCGGTCTGTTACACAGTGATACTGACTCACTGTACATTTCTCTCAGTCTGTTACAGAGTGATACTGACTCACTGCACACTCCTCCCAGTCTGTTACACAGTGAGGTAAAAACAATGACTGCAGATGCTGGAAACCAGATTCTGGATCAGTGGTGCTGGAAGAGCACAGCAATTCAGGCAGCATCCGAGGACAGGCAAAATCGACGTTTCGGGCAAAAGCCCTTCATCAGGAATAAAGGCAGAGAGCCTGAAGCGTGGAGAGATAAGCTAGAGGAGGGTGGGGGTGGGGAGAAAGTAGCATAGAGTACAATAGGTGAGTGGGGAAGGAGATGAAGGTGATAGGTCAGGGAGTAGAGAGTGGAGTCGATAGGTGGAAAAGGATAGGCAGGTTGGACAAGTCCGGACAAGTCAAGGGGACAGTGTTGAGCTGGAAGTTTGAAACTAGGATGAGGTGGGGGAAGGGGAAATAGGAAACTGTTGAAGTCCACATTGATGCCCTGGGGTTGAAGTGTTCCGAGGCGGAAGATGAGGCGTTCTTCCTCCAGGCATCTGGTGGTGAGGGAGCGGCAGTGAAGGAGGCCCAGGACATCCATGTCCTCGGCAGAGTGGGAGGGGGAGTTGAAATGTTGGGCCACGGAGCGGTTTGGTTGATTGGTGCGGGTGTCTCTGAGATGTTCCCTAAAGCGCTCTGCTAGGAGGCGCCCAGTCTCCCCAATGTAGAGGAGACGGCATCGGGAGCAACGGATACAATAAATGCTATTAGTGGATGTGCAGGTAAAACTTTGATGGATGTGGAAGGCTCCTTTAGGGCCTTGGATAGAGGTGAGGGAGGAGGTGTGGGCACAGGTTTTACAGTTCCTGCGTTGGCAGGGGAAAGTGCCAGGATGGGAGGGTGGGTCCTAGGGGGGCGTGGATCTGACCAGGTAGTCACGGAGGGAACGGTCTTTGCGGAAGGCGGAAAGGGGTGGGGAGGGAAATATATTCCTGGTGGTGGGGTCTGTTTGGAGGTGGCGGAAATGTCGGCGGATGATTTGGTTTATGCGGAGGTTTGTAGGGTGGAAGGTGAGCACCAGGAGCGTTCTGTCCTTGTTACAGTTGGAGGGGTGGGGTCTGAGGGCGGAGGTGCGGGATGTGGATGAGATACTTTGGAGGGCATCTTTAACCACGTGGGAAGGGAAATTGCGGTCTCTAAAGAAGGAGGCCATCTGGTGTGTTCTGTGGTGGAACTGGTCCTCCTGGGAGCAGATACAGTGGAGGCGGAGGTCAGTGAAACTGACTCACTGCACACTCCTCCCAGTCTGTTACACAGTGATACTGACTCACTGCACACTCGCCCCAGTCTGTTACACAGTGATACTGACTCACTGCACACTCCTCCCAGTCTGTTACACAGTGATACTGACTCACTGCACACTCGCCCCAGTCTGTTACACAGTGATACTGACTCACTGCACACTCCTCCCCAGTCTGTTACACAGCGGTACTGACTCACTGCACACTCCCTCCAGTCTGTTACACAGTGATACTGACTCAGTGCACACTACTCCCAGTCTGTTACACAGCAATACTGACTCACTGTGCACTCCTCCCAGTCTGTTACACAGGGATACTGACTCAGTGCACACTACTCCCAGTCTGTTACACAGTGATACTGACTCAGTGCACACTACTCCCAGTCTGTTACACAGTGATACTGACTCACTGCACACTCCTCCCAGTCTGTTACACAGTGATACTGACTCACTGCACACTCCTCCCAGTCTGTTACACAGCAATACGGACTCACTGCACACTCCCCCCAGTCTGTTACACAGCAATACTGACTCACTGCACACTCCTCCCAGTCTGTTACACAGCAATACGGACTCACTGCACACTCATCCCAGTCTGTTACACAGTGATACTGACTCACTGCACACTCCTCCCATTCTGTTACACAGCGATACTGACTCAATGTACACTCCTCCCGGTCTGACACACAACAATACTGACTCACTGCACACCCCTCCCAGTCTGTTACATAGTGATACTGACCCACTGCATTCTCCTCCCTGTCTGTTACACACGGATACTGCCTCACTGCACACTCCTCCCAGTCTGTTACACAGCGATACTGACTCACCGCACACTCCTCCCAGTCTGTTACACAGCGATACTGACTCAGTGCACACTCCTCCCAGTCTGTTACACAGTGATACTGACTTACTGCATACAACTCCCAGTCTGTTACACAGCGATACTGACTCACTGCACACTCCTCCCAGTCTGTTACATAGTGATACTGACTCACTGCACACTCCTCCCAGTCTGTTACACAGTGATACTGACTCACTGCACACTCCTCCCAGTCTGTTACACAGTGATACTGACACACTGCGCACTCCTCCCAGTCTGTTACACAGAGATACTGACTCACTGCACACTCCTCCCAGTCTGTTACACAGTGATACTGACTCACTGCACACTCCTCCCAGTCTGTTACACAGTGATACTGACACACTGCGCACTCCTCCCAGTCTGTTACACAGTGATACTGACTCACTGCACACTCCTCCCAGTCTGTTACACAGTGATACTGACACACTGCGCACTCCTCCCAGTCTGTTACACAGTGATACTGACTCACTGCACACTCCTCCCAGTCTGTTACACAGTGATACTGACACACTGCGCACTCCTCCCAGTCTGTTACACAGCGATACTGACTCACCGCACACTCCTCCCAGTCTGTTACACACTGATACTGACTCACTGCATACACCTCCCAGTCTGTTACACAGTGATACTGACTCACTGCACAATCCTCCCAGTCTGTTACACAGTGATACTGACTCACCGCACACTCCTCCCAGTCTGTTACACACTGATACTGACTCACTGCATACACCTCCCAGTCTGTTACACAGGGATACTGCCTCACTGCACTCTCCTCCCAGTCTGTCACACAGTGATACTGACTCACTGCACAATCCTCCCAGTCTGTTACACAGCGATACTGTCTCACTGCACACTCCTCCCAGTCTGTCACACAGTGATACTGACTCACTGCACAATCCTCCCAATCTGTTACACACTGATATTCCCTCACTGCACAGTCCTCCCTGTCTGTTACACAGTGATACTGACTCACCGCACACTCCTCCCAGCCTGTTACACAGTGATACTGACTCACTGCACAATCCTCCCAGTCTGTTACACAGTGATACTGACTCACCGCACACTCCTCCCAGTCTGTTACACACTGATACTGACTCACTGCATACACCTCCCAGTCTGTTACACAGGGATACTGCCTCACTGCACTCTCCTCCCAGTCTGTCACACAGTGATACTGACTCACTGCACAATCCTCCCAGTCTGTTACACAGCGATACTGTCTCACTGCACACTCCTCCCAGTCTGTTACACAGTGATACTGACTCACTGCACACTCCTCCCAGTCTGTTACACAGTGATACTGACTCACTGCACACTCCTCCCAATCTGTTACACACTGATATTCCCTCACTGCACAGTCCTCCCTGTCTGTTACACAGTGATACTGACTCACCGCACACTCCTCCCAGCCTGTTACACAGTGATACTGACTCACCGCACACTCCTCCCAGTCTGTTACACAGTGATACTGACTCACTGTACACTCCTCCCAGTCTGGTACACAGTGATACTGTCTCACTGCACACTCCTCCCAGTCTGTTACACAGTGATGCTGACTCACTGCACACTCCTCCCAGTCTGTAACACAGCGATACTGACTCACCGCACACTCCTCCCAGTCTGTTACACAGTGATACTGACTCACTGCACAGTCCTCCCAATCTGTTACACAGTGATACTGACTCACCGCTCACTCGTCCCTGTCTGTTACACAGTGATACTGACTCACCGCTCACTTGTGACCCTATGGCCCATTGTGTCCATGCCAGTCATCAAGCACCTATCTATTCTAATCCTATTTTCCAGCCTTCATTGCTATGACATTTAAATGCTTATCGAAATACTTCTTACTTATGTTGACTATTCCTGCATCTACCACTTTTTAGGCTGTGAATCCCAGTTACCCACCACCCTCTTGGTGAATTATTTTTCCTCAACTACCCACATCATCTCCTGCTGTTTCCCCAGTTACTGACTCCAGTGTCAAAGGGGAAATCTTTTTCCATATTAATCCTATCTTAGTCTTTCCAAATTTTGTACACCACAGTATCATCGGTGATCATCCCCATTTCTGACCTTCTGATGGAGGGAAGTTCATTGATGAAACAGCTGAAGATGGTTGGGCCCAGGACACTCCCCTGAGGAACTCCTGCAGAGGTGTCCTGGAGCTGACCTGCAACAACCACAACCATCTTCCTATGTGCCAGGTATGACTCCGACCAGCAGAGAGTTTGTCCCCTGATTCCTATTGATTCCAGATTTCCGCGATTCCACATTCAGCCAAATACTGCTTTGATGTCAGCACTAATTGACAGGCCCAGTGGGATTATGCACTTGTGAGGCATGTTCTTGTCTGTTTGTAAAAATCCAAAGACTATCTGGACAGCCCGCCATGCAATTAACCCATCTGCCTGTGATTAACCCAACTTTCCCCTCCACAAGGAGCCGACGTACTGCAGTTTCTAAAGGAGCACCCTGCCTATACTCTGTATCACCCTGTGTCTGGCTGAGGCAGCTCTGTCCACTTCAGGTTCCAGGCAGTGAGTACAGCAACATGGTGTTTAACTGGAGTTACATGACTGTTTAAATGGCCAACTGTCTCCAAAAACCAATCACACACGCACATACACGCAGAGTCACTCATACACACACATACACGCACACAGTCACTCATACACACACAGTCACTCATACACACGCACACAAAGTCACTCATACACACACGCACACACACAGAGTCACTCACTCACTCTCTCTCTCACTCACACACTCAGTCACTATGCACACATACACAGTCACTCATACACACACACACCGTCATTTACTCACGCCGTTCACACATATAGTCACTCATTCACTCTCTCTCACTCACACACTGTCACTCACACACTCAGTCGCTCACACACGCGCACACTTCCAAACTTTTGCCCTCACAAATTGGAAATGCTCTCTCTGGGTTTCTGATTTCTGAGGATTTTCGCCATTCTTACTGGGAAAGTGAAGCCTTTCTTTGTGGTGAATATCAGTGACGGCTCATTTTCTCTGACCTACTGCCTGAAAATGTGGTGAAAATAGATTCAGTCATAACTTTTAAAATACCACTTAGTAAATAATGGAAGAGATAACATTTACAGAAGCCTTGAGAGAGTGAGCTGGGGAGTCGGATTAACTGGAAAACACTTACCAAGAACCAGCACAGGGGCAATGGGCCAAATGGCTTCTTGAGAATCTCTCATTCTCCCATTGGGTGATGTCCAGTCGCCACTCCACAAAAAATCAAAACAGAATACATTGGGGAAGAGTCCACATGCCAGACAGAATCTGTAGAGAATTGAAAATATGTAGGATAACAACACAAGCTGATGACCCTTTGATCATGACTGAGAGAGGAAGAGAGAGGGCGCGTTGGGGAGAAGAGGTTTGTGAATGCTGGCTTTAGCAAACAGATCAAAATGGGAGGCAAGTGAATGCAAAATGTGGAGTGGAAAACCCAAATGGAAATTAAGTTGAGAGAAGTTATAGATTCATAGAGATGTACAGCACAGAAACAGACCTTTCGGTCCAACTCATCCATGCCGACCAGATATCCTAAATTAATCTCATTTCATTTGCTAGCACTTGTCCTATATCCCTCCAAACCCTTCCTATTCATATACCCATCCAAATGCCTCTTAAATGTTGCAATTGTACCAGCCTCCACCACTTCCTCCGGCAGCTCATTCCATACACGTACCACCCTCTGGGTGAAAAAGATGCCCCTTAGGTCTCTTTTAAATATTTCCCCTCTCACCCTAAACCTATGCCCTTTAGTTTTAAACTCGCCTATCCTGGGGAAAAAATCTTGTCTATTTATCCTATCCATGCCCCTCATGATTTACTAAACCTCTATAAGGTCACCCCTCAGCCTCTGACAGCCCCAGCCTATTCAGTCTCTCCCTGTAGCTCAGATCCTCCAACCCTGGCAACATTCTTGTAAATCTTTTCTGAATCCTTTCAAGTTTCACAACATCCTTCCTCTAGCAGAATTGACACCCCTGGAGGCCCAGGATTACATAGTAAGCTAGGCCACAGCTGGATGGTGGTGTCTCACAGGGCGAGGGGTCGTTTCTGGGAGAGCAGGGAGGAAACAGCTGGCTGTAAACTGGGTTTGGATAGTTTTCGAATCAACTTGTTCAGGCACAACTCTGGAACAGGTAGGACCTAAACCCCGACTTTCCATCTCAAAGGCAGGGACACTACTACTGTGTCACAGTGCCCCTCTATATTGGATTAGTAAAGTCACCATAATCCCACCAGATCATGGGACTACTCTCTCATTAGACAGAGAAAAAAACAGTGGTTATTTCACCTGAGGGTCACTGTGCTTTAGGCAAGGGGAGAGTTTGAGAAGGAGATTCCTTCATCTTAGCATCAACTGGTACAAGAATTGAACTCACGCTGTTAGCAACACACTGCTTCTAGCTGTGCAACCAAGTGAGTTAAACCTCCGCGTTAATCCACAACTGCAGGTCATGAATTCTCAACATCAGAGTCCCAACTGGCAGTAGGGCAGGGAAAGGTTTTTCTTTTGCAGACTTAATTGCAGTGGAAACAAGTGCTGTTTACTCACCATTGTCCTGCTCAAATAACTGATGAAGGGCTTATGCCCGAAACATTGACTTTCTCGCCCCTTGGATGATGCCCGACCTGCTTTTCCATTGCCACACTCTCGACTCTGATCTGCCATCTTCACTTTCTCCTGCCCGAATAACTGTCCCCTCTCCATCCCCAGTCACTGAACCTTCATCAGAGTAACAGAGAGAATATTCATTTACCCAAGTTCCATGTAGAGTCAAAACCGACTCAAGCGTTAACTCTGTTTTTCCCTCCACAAATCCACTGAGTCCATTTGTGTTTGTTTCAGATTTTCAGCATCTGCAGGGTTTCTATTTTTATTTAAAGATTCAGTGTGTGGGAGTTTGGACAATAATGAATCCACCTCAGCGTTCAGATTTAAAGATTAAGTGATCAGGCTGATTCAAGGACTAGATTAACAATTAAGCCCAACTCTATCTACGTTGAATCCTTACACAACAAAAGTCCAGTTTCCATCAGAGTGCTGCGCTCAGCTCTGGGCATCATCATTTGGAAAGATCTAGAAGTGGCTGGGAAGAGATTTACTGGAATACTGCAGGAGAGGAGGGAATTCCATGTCATGTAGAGACTGAAGAAACTGGGAATGTTCTCCTTCGATCAGTAAGGGTTAACAGGAGGTTCTGTAGAAGAGTTTGAGGTCATAGTGAGCTTTGGTACAGAGTTAAACACAGAGAAACTATTTTCACTGGCAGTAGTGCTGGGAACTAGCGAATGCCGATTTCGGATAATTGGCATAGAAAAATCGAAGGCGGTTGTTATTTGTGCAGACGGAGTTGTTATGATCTGGGACACGTTGCCTGGAGCATTTTCAATAGCTTTCTAAAGGGAATTGGAAACAAAACACTGGAAATATATTACTTTGCAGCCCGGTTCTGCACTCTGTCATCCGAGGAAATAGTTTCTCTTTATCTATAACAACAACAGCTGGTATTGATATAGAGCCTTTAGTATAGTAAAACATTCCGAGGCATTTAACCAGATAAGTTTGACACTAAGCCATTTAAGCTATGTGCACAAAGGGGTAGGATTTTTAGGGCAAGGATGGGTTTGGAGAAGACACCAGACTGGGTGGGAGAGACAGGAGAAGTTTTGGGGTTAAGATGGGAAGAAACTTGTGGGGGGGGCGGGGAGGTGTCCAGTCCCAGTAACTAGAGGAAGGACATGGAGAGTCAGAGGTAACTGAATGAATTTATTCACCTCCCAACATCAACAAAGTTCATGAACCACCTCAGTTTGTTCCTGGTGTAGATGATGGAGGAGACAGAAAGAGGCTTTACAAAGATCATTTATAGTAAACAGATTGCAGCTGGACAGAACTTTAGTAAGGCCACATTTGGAATATTGTATGCAGCCCTGGTCACAAGAGATCCAGGAGGATGTAGAGGTTTTAGAGAGAGTACAGAAAAGGTTTACCGGGATGTTACCTGGTTTGGAGGGATGTAGCTACGAGAAGGGACTGTACCAACTTGAACACCGATGGATGAGGGATGACCTGACAGACACTTACTAAATAATGAGAGGCATAGATAGAATGGCTAGTCAGAGTCTTTTACCCAGGATAGAAATGTCACTTACCAGGGGGTATAGGTTTAAGGTAAAAGGGGTAAGTTTAATGGAGATGTGAGAGACGTGTTTTCAACTATTTTTTAACCCTGGGTGGTAAGTGGCTAGAAAGCGCTGGCAGAGAAGGTGGTGCAGGTGGGTACAATAGCAATGTGTAAGGGACATCTTGACAGATACATGAATAAGGAGGGAATAGAGGGATATGTAGAAACAAAAGACTTTTAGTTTAGAAAGGTGCTATGTACCAGTGCAGTCTGGGAAGGCTGAAGGATCTGTTCCTGTGCTGTACTGTTCTTTTGTAAAGAAAAGAATTAACTCCTTTGATCATTGCAAGTACCTAATCTAAAACACACCTCAAAGAGCTCTGTATCCCAGGGAACACAATCGTCTCTGTGTGACCTGCCTTCAGAGTTGATCCGTTTTAGTTCAGTATTGAGCCCAAACTGCACTCTGTCCAGAGCCATGTCTCCTTACTGAGGGATAGTGCAGTCAAAAGAAAGCTCTGCACAACTGACAATAGCTCACACTTTATCTGTCAGCCCCCATGGCAGAGATCAGGATAATCCAAGATTCTTCAATTCCACTTTCATTCCTCAGGTTCTATAGATCCATAAGTCCATAAAACATCGGAATAGAAGTAGGCCATTCAGCCCATCAAGCCTGTTCCACTATTCAATGAGATTACGGCTAATCTGCTAATCCTCACCTCCCCTTTCCTACCTTATCCCCATAACCCTTGATTACCCCCTTTCCAATTAAAACTCTATTTCAGCCTCGAATACATTTAATGCCCCAGCCTCAACAGCCCTCTGTGGTAAAGAATTCCACAGATTCACTCCCTTCTGAGAAAAGAAATTCCTTCGTATATCTGTCTCAAAACAGTGACTGCTTACTGTGAGGTGGTGCCCTCTGGTTCTAGACCCTCCCACAAGGGGAAGTATTGACCCTGTCAAGTTCCCTGACCATCTTATATGTGTCAAGATCCTAAAGGCTTTGACTGATAATCCTGGTGAGGGAGTTGCTGTCCAATCCTCGATTTGGTAATTGGTGAATTTGAGTTCTGCTTATACAATTTGGGAATGTAAATCCTGGTCAGACAACTGGAAGCCAACTGATGCTGGAAGGAAGTGGCCTACATGTAACTCCAGTCCCCACCCAAACAGTGGACTCTTAACTGTCCTCTGAAGTTGCATCAAACCCATTACTACTTTCTCAAGGCCACCAGCTGGTCTCGCCAACACTGCCCACGTTGTGAGAATGAGGTTTAAACAGCTAACTGACTGCTGCCGTTGTTCAACAATAGAGTTATCACAAATCTACAGCAGTTTATGGAGCATGTGGTTTACCAAATGTGGGTTTCTGTTTTGTTCACAGTCTTTGATTTTTGAGGGTGATGGTACAGTTTTACACTTGTGTTTTTGTAATTGAACAAAGATTAGAACATTGAGGAAACACCTGGTCTTGTGACACACAGAACTCCGAATTCTCTATCAAACTTACTTGCACATTGTCAAATGTAAAACCTGCCATTGACCGAAACAATTGGGTTAAGCTTTAAAGCATTTTTAAAAAAAAGTTCTGAAATTTCCTTGATGTTTCAGGAGTGATAATTTGGAGTAGTTTGATAAATAAAGCTGGAAATATGTCTGTGGGTAACCTAATTACAAATGCTTCAAAGTTATTTAATGTACAGTATTGAATCAAGTATTCATTAGAATGGATCGATGGTGAATAATATCCAATTTAAAAACATTTAAAACATTTGTTTCCTCATGGCCACCGGGTCCCGCTTTCTGCAGGGAACTTCCTCACTGAGTCTGAAGGCTGCAGGAAAAGGTTCATGGGGAAATTTCCCTCATCCAGCCAACTGAGCAGAGTAAGAGTAAGTTATGTAGGAAACACCAGTACACACAGTCCTAGTGAACAGAAACTCCAGGACAGAGTGCACACACTCCTCGACTCTAACAAAAGAATGGATGCAGATTAGCTGCTGTAGAGAAATTGATTTTGCTGCAGTACCACCCCGAATAAAGGTATTTTACAACAAGCATTTGCAACTGGAAATGAAAGATACCTTTCATTGAAACTCACCAAGATTTATTGTGCTCCTTGGTTGGTTTTCAGATTTGGTTGAATTAATTCTTGCTGGAAATGTGTAGGTTCTTGTAGGTTTATTGTGAGTGAAAATATGTGATCATAGTGACTCAGTGAGTTGCCCTCTTGACTCTCAGTAAAATATTTGCAGGTTCAGAGATCTCCCTCTCACACCCTGGTCCAGCAACGAGGGGGTGCTGCACTGCTGTGCGTGTTGTGCTTCAGATGATTCATTGAACAGAGATTGCACGTGTCTGTAATGTGGATTTGCAAGATCCCGTCGTGACTATTTTGAAGAAGAGCAGCAGAGGTCCACAAGGGATTCTCCCATGCCCTTGGGAGAACTTTCTTAATTTGATAATTCCCTTGAAAGATGGTACCTTTGATAGCATGCCCTCCCTGAGTGGTGAACCCTGGCACTACAGTCCCAGATGTAAGAAACACAAGGTTAGATGAGGTTGAGGAATCCCAGCTTCAGAAAATTTGCCCCAAGTCAGTTTAACTCAGACACTAACAGAGGAAGAACAGGGATTGCAGTTCTCATCTTCTATCTTAGGAGCAGCCTCGCACAGAGTACATAATTACTCTGGGGGTGGGTTTGTTAACTCTGTTGCAAGAGAATAGACACTCACAGGTACAGAAACCACAAATGATAAATCAAACATTAGCATAAGCTTGTTTCTGGTATCCTCTCACTCATGGGATATGTGTTCAAATTTACCAACTCCCACATAGTGAAGAGTAATGGGTCTTCACAATATTGATACATGTGCTCTAACTTAACGTTGCCAGTCAACGGCCCTAAAGGTATTTAAATTGGCTGTTTTAAAATATAATGTAAACATTTCTGTTTTAATCCTTCATTAAAACCATAGTGAGCTGACACTTAGAGTGCCTCATTGTGCTAAATGTATCTCAAAGCAATAAGAAATTCAAAATTATGCAGTTCAAGTCAAGCAATACTTGTTTATGCTTCACAAGGAAAGTGAGTTCACTTCCATAAAGGTAGGGTGTCACAGGCTTCTGTGACAATTTATAATATTTTTTTAAAAATCTGTATTGGTATATTGTCTTTAACACAGCAAAGAAAAACTCCCAAGGTGATTCACTGGAGCATTATCAAATAAAACATTGCTGCAAAAGGAGATCTTAGAGCAAAAGATAGAACATTACAGGCCCTTCGGCCCTCAATGTTGTGCTGCCCTGTGAAACCAATCTGAAGCATCCCATCTAACCTACACTATTCCATTCTCGTCCATGTATTTATAAATGCCCGTAAAATTGGCAGTCTGCAACTGTTGTAGGCAGTACATTCCATGCCCTCCTACTCTCTGATTAAAGACACTACCCTGACATCTGTCCTATATCTATCACCCCTCGATTTAAAGCTATGTCCCCCCGTGGTAGCCATCACCATCTGAGGAAAAAGGCTCTCACTGTCCACCCTATCTAACCCTCTGATTGTCTTATATGTCTCAATTAAGTCACCTCTCAACCTTCTTCGCTCTCACGAAAACAGCCTCAAATCTCTCAATCTTTCCTCATATGACCTTCCCTCCATACAAGTGACCCTTTATTTACACGTGCATAGTACACCAGTCAGCTCAGAGTCAGCCCCTGAAGTTAGGAGACTCTCTGACACTCCTGTTTTTTTTTCTTAACACTGATCCAGCTCCCTCAGAGCCTGCTCTCAGAGTGGACAGGATGCCTGACACTCCTGCTTTTTTTTCTTCTTACCCCAAACTACCACCTGAACAACTCCAGGGTGTCGGTGGAGACCGCGTGCTCCTTCTCCAAGGACACTCGGGCTCTAACGTAACCGTGGAAGAGGGGCAGGCAGTCGGCCCTAACGCCCCCCTCCACGGCCCGCTCCCTGGACCTGTTAATGGCCAGTTTGGTCACGGCTAGGAGCAGAGACACTCTTGTTTCTTTTTTTTTCTTTTTTCTTTAGAAAAACCCCACACTCCTGCCTAACTGCAGTAGTGCTTATTTTGTCCCCAGCACCCTTGTTGTGTGTGTGCAGGTGTGGGACACAGTGAGAGACAGAAGGTGTACGAATCTTTATTCAGTTCCCACCACCAGGAAGAAAGGAAACACCCGAGTGGCCAGTGACAAGCAATGCCCTTCACATCAAAGGGCAATACTGTGTGAACACTCTTGTTTTTTTTTCCCTCTTCTTTTTTTCTTTTCTTTTTTTTAAAGTGAACGAATCTTTATTCAAATGCCTTTTATTTTTATTTTTTTTTCTCTTTTTTCCTTTTTTTAACCCTCACACTACCACCTAAGTGCGGTAAGACTTCTGTTTATTATTTTTTTTTTCTTTTAACCCCCACACTATCACCTAAGTGCGGTAGTGCTTATTTTTTTCCCCAGCACCCATGGTGTGTGTGTGTGTGCAGGTGTGGGACACAGTGAGAGACAGAAGGTGTACGAATCTTTATTCAGTTCCCACCACCAGGAAGAAAGGAAACACTCAAGTGGCCAGTGACAAGCAGTGCCCTTCACATCAAAGGGCAATACTGTGTGAACACTCTTGTTTTTATCTGTCAGCCAGGGCTCCCTGATTGGCCCAAATTGACAACCCCTACCAAGGAATTCAGCATCAATACAGTCCACCCAGTTCCAATCACTGCAGTCTCCTTATGTTAGGATGTGGAGGTGTCGGTGTTGGACTGAGGTGGTCAAAATCAGAGGTCACATGGCACCAGGTTAGAGTCCAACAGGCTTATTAGAAATCTCAAGTTTTCAGAGCACTGCCCCTTTATCAGGTGATTCATCTGGTGAAGAAGCAGCACTTTGAAAGATTGTGATTTATAATAAACCTCTTGGACTATAACCTGGTGTTGTGTGACTGCTGACTTAGCCCGACTTTATGACTCTATGATTTGTAGGTTTAAGTACCAAGAAATTATGATTATTTTTGAGCAGTTATGCTGTTACTGTGTACACACATTTATTCGTATATAATCAAACCCAGGAAGGAGCTGGGACCTTAAGAATTCAACTCACAAAAACACCACTAACATATCAACAGTTTGAATTATTGCAACTCTTTTCCAAATTCACACGATGATTATGATGCAGAATAATCAGGAGCAGCATAAACTATATGTGATATTTTCCATTTACCTGCAATTAGCCTCCCACCAGCCCCCCTTGAAGAAACTGTAGCCAAAATATCTTTTTCAAACTGTGATTAATCAGGCTGTTTTGACAGTCAATCAATGTGCTTTAATTATACTGATTTACAGATTTTAACTGAGATGTCTGAAAGCTGGGAATAGTGTTTTAGGAGCTTGTTAACCACAGTAAATTTACAAGAGCTCTGGCCAATAATTCAAATGGACAACAGGTTAGTAACTAATGTCTCTAACTAATCTATCATTGACTGAATGACAGCCTCACCTGTGAAGAGAAAAGGCAGATTCCTGTTGTGTGGAAGCAACAATTTCCGATTGTTAAAATCAATTGTGCTGGGGCTTTAATCACAAACAGAAAGCCATTAAAATTAGAGAGTCCTCAGATTCTAATCCTGCTGGAACCAATATTTTTGTTTGAGTAACCATGTTGCTAGTGAGGCCTTGTGTGGTCAGACAATTGCAGGTTTGAGTTCTTGGGGATCGCTTTTTGAGATTAAATCTGGTTTCGTTGGATTAAAAAAATCCAAGCCGTCTTCATGCTCATTCACCCAAGTTATAACCTTTCCTACTAAACTTCAAAGGAAACAAAAAATTCCTGTGAAAGAAACATTGCAAGATCTTTAATTTAGAACTGAGCTAACAGACTGCAGAGATCATCAAACTAGGACTCATTAACTTTCAGCAACCCTTTAGACATTAGGAGAGGTGGTGGCCTGTTGGCATTATCTCTCAGTTATTAACCCAGAGATCCAGGCAATGTTCTGGGACCCAGGGTTTGGTTAAGAAAAAGAAGGAAGCATATGTCAGGTATAGACAGGATAGATCGAGTGCATCCTTAGAAGAGTATAAAGGCAGTAGGAGTATACTTCAGAGCGAAATCAGGACAGCAAAACGGGGACATGAGATAGCTTTGGCAATTAGAATTAAGGAGAATCCAAAGGGTTTTTACAAACACATTAAGGACAAAAGGGCTCCTCAAAGATCAGCAAGGCGGCCTTTGTGTGGAGCCACAGAAAATGGGGGAGATACTAAATGATTATTTTGCATCAGTATTTACTGTGGAAAAGGACATGGAAGATATAGACTGTAGGGAAATAGATGGTGACATCTTGAAATATATCCATATTATAGAGGAGGAATTGCTGGATGTCTTGAAACGCATAAAGGTGGATAAGTCCCCAGGACCTGATCAGGTGTATCCTAGAACTCTGTGGGAAGCTGAGGAAGTGATTGCTAGGCCTCTTGCTGAGATATTTGTATCATTGATAGTCACAGGTGAGGTGCCGGAAGACTGGAGGTTGGCTAACATGGTGCCACTGTTTAAGAAGGGTGGTAAGGACAAGCCAGGGAACTATAGACCAGTGAGCCTGACGTCGGTGGTGGGCAAGTTGTTGGAGGGAATCCTGAGGGACAGGATGTACATGTATTTGGAAAGGTAAGGACTGATTAGGGATAGTCACCATGGCTTTATGCGTGGGAAATCATGTCTCACGAACTTGATTGAGTTTTTGAAAAAGTAACAAAGAGGATTGATGAGGGCAGACTGGTAGATGTGATCTTTTTGGACTTCACTAAGGCATTCGACAAGGTTCCCCATGGGAGACTGATTAGCAAGGTTAGATCTCATGGAATACAGGGAGAACTAACCAATTGGATACAGAACTGGCTCAAAGGTAGAATACAGAGGGTGGTGGTGGAGGGTTGTTTTTCAGACTGGAGGCCTGTGACCAGTGGAGTGCCACAAAGGTTCAGTGCTGGGTCCACTGCTTTTTGTCATTTATATAAATGATTTGGATGTGAGCATAAGAGGTACAGTTTGCAGATGACACCAAAATTGGAGGTGTAGTGAACAACAAAGAAGGTTACCTCAGATTACAACAGGATCTTGATCAGATGGGCCAATGGGCTGAGAAGTGGCAGATGGAGTTTAATTCAGATAAATGTGAGGTGCTGCATTTTGGGAAAGCAAATCTTAGCAGGAGTTATACACTTAATGGTAAGGTCCTAGGGAGTGTTGCTGAACAAAGAGACCTTGGAGTGCAGGTTCATAGCTCCTTGAAAGTGGAGTCGCAGGTAGATAGGAGAGTGAAGAAGGCATTTGGTATGCTTTCCTTTATTGGTCAGAGTATTGAGTACAGGAGTTGGGAGGTCATGTTGCAGCTGTGCAGGACATTGGTTAGGCCACTGTTGGAATATTGTGTGCAATTCTGGTCTCCTTCCTAACAGAAAGATGTTGTGAAACTTGAAAGGGTTCAGAAAAGATTTACAAGGATGTTGCCAGGGTTGGAGGATTTGAGCTACAGGGAGAGGCTGAACAGGCTGGGGCTGTTTTCCCTGGAGCGTCAGGGGCTGAGGAATGACCTTATAGAGGTTTACAAAATTATGAGGGGCATGGATTGGGTAAATAGACAAAGTCTTTTCCCTGGGGTCAGGGAGTCTAGAACTAGAGGGCATAGGTTTAAGTTGAGAGGGGAAAGATATAAAAGAGACCTAAGGGGCAACGTTTTCATGCAGAGGGTGGTACGTGTATGGAATGAGCTGCCAGAGGATGTGGTAGAGGCTGGTACAATTACAACATTTAGAAGTCATGAATAGGAAGGGTTTGGAGGGATATGGGCTGGGTGCTGGCAGGTGAGACTAGATTGGGTAGGGATATCTGGTTGGCATGGACAAGTTGGACCGAAGGGTCTGTTTCCATGCTGTACATCTCTATGACTCTATGATTCAACTGGAATCCCACTACAGCAGAAGGTGGAATTTGAATTTGATAAATATCTGGAATTAGGGTTTGAATGATGACCATGAATCCATTGTCAATTCTCAAGGAAAGCTCATCTGGTTCACTAATGCCCTTTAGGGAAGAAAACTACCATCCTTACCTAGTCTGGCCTACATGTGACTTCAGACCCACAGCAATGTAGTTGACTCCTAAATATCCTCTGGGCAATTAGGGATGGGCAATGAGTACTTGACTCAACCAACCTGCACATTTGGTGAATTTTTAAAAGAATCCAGTATGCTTATTCAATGAAGTAAACAGGAGCTATCAGACACTGCCAGGACTCAAAGGGTCACTGGACCTGAAACATTGACTCTGATTTCTCTCCACAGATGCTGCCAGACATGCTGAGCTTTTCCAGCAATTTCTGTTTTTATTTCTGATTTACAGCATCCACAGTTCTTTCGGTTTTCTTAGAGTTCTAAACTTTGACTCTGCACCCCACCACTGTTCATGGTATCAACTCAAACATGAGCATGGACACTGACTGCTGGTTATCTCCTAACATCCCTCCATTCTCACCTTGGCTGATGAATCAGTTACTCTCCCTGGTAAACACAACTGGAAGAAGGACTGAGGGTGGCAAGGGTGTAGAAGGTGCTTTGGCTGGGGTTACTTCAATGTCCATCGCCAGAGTTAATACTGTGGACTGAGCTGGTCTTGTCCTGAAAAGAGAAACGAGAGAATAGTGGAGGTGTTGAGCAGCCTTATTTTTGGTCTGTTTTCACTGTAGGAAGTTAGAAAACTCTCCAAGAATACTTTAAAATCACGAGGTGAACGAGAGTGCAGAGCTTAAATCAATCACCCTCACCAGGAAAAAGCTGCTGCTAAAACAGTCCGACCTAAAGGCTGACAGATCTCTCAGACCAGGAGTCATAGAATCATGCAGTCATAGATTCGTAGATTCATAGAGTTATAGAGTCCTACAGCACAGAGCCAGGCCCTGCGGCCCACACTGGTCCAAGCCGACCAAAATGTCCATCCACGCTAACCCCATTTCCCTGCACTTGGCCCATACCCTTCGAATCCTTCCCATGTATTTGTCCAAATGCCTTTGATGTTAATGTACCCGCCTCAACCACTTCCGCTGGCAGGTCATTCCATATGCGTGTCACTCTCTGTGTAAAACGATTACCCCTCAGTTTCCCTTTTATTTTTTCCCCTCTAACCTTAAACTGATGCCCTCTAGTTCTCGATTCCCCAACCCTAGGGAAAAACACTGAGTGCATTCACCCTATCCATGCCTCTCATGATCGTATACACCTCTATAAGGTATCCCCTCTGTCTCCTACGCTCGAAAGAAAAAAGTTCTAGCTTGTCCAACCTCTCCGAATAACTCAGACCTTTATGTCCTGGCAACAGGCTTGTAAATTTCTCCTGCGCTCTTTCCAGTTTAATACCATCCTTCCTATAGCAAGGTGACCAAAACTGAACATAGTACTCCAAGTATGGCCTCACCAACGTCCTGTATGACTGCAACCTAACTTCCCAACTTCTAAGCTCAAGGAGATCTATGTGCAAGAAGATCTAAAGTTTTTTTAAAAAGTAGCTACAGAGACAGTAGATGCATTGATTATAATAATTCAAAATTCCTCAGATTCTGGAAGGGTTGCCGGAGGATTGGAAAATATCTATAGGAACACCTTCATTTAACAAAGGAGAGAGCTTAAGATAAGTAAACTACAGGCTTGTCAGCTTAACTTCTGTTATTCAGAAATTGTTAGAATCCATTATGGTGTAGCAGTATTCATAATGTGGTCAGGAAGACTCAACAAGGAAATTATGTTAAACTAATGTATTTGAGTTTGTTGACATAGTAACAGGAAGGTGGGTAAGGGAGAATTGGTAAATGTAATGCACTGCAGTTAGATTTCCAAAAGCATTTGACAGAGAACCACATCAAATGTTGCTATGTGAGAATAAGAGCAGATGCTATAGGTGGTAACGGGTGTACATGGATAAAGGACTGGTTAGCTAACAGGATACACACAGTAGGCACAAACAGGTCCTTTTCAGAGTGGCAGGCTATATGCTAAGGGAATCAGCGTTGGTGCATCTATCACTTACAAATCTACCTGAATGGCATAGATGGAAGTACAGAATATATCCTGGCTGGTCTTTCCAACGACGTCAAGATATTGAAGGAAAGAAGCTGTCAAGAGGAGGTAGAGTGTTGTGAAGGGACAAAAGAAGATTGGAATATAATGTGGTTAAATGTGAATCTGCCCACTTTGGGAGGATGAATAGAAAAACTGGATATTCTTTTGAATAGAGAAAGATTGTGAACCTCTGAAGGGGCAGAGGGATCTGGGTGTCCCGCAACATGAATATGAAGATAAGTTAGTCAGCAGGTTCAGCAAGTGATTAGGAAGGTGAACGGAATGTTGGTTTTTATTACAGTGAAATGGAATAGAAAGTAACTGTATGGGACTTTGGTAAAACCGCTCCTGGAGTATTAGCTGCAGGTTTGGTCTCCTTATTTGAATAAAAAGGTTTATTTACAGTTTATGTTTGGAGAAGTTTCACTTGTCTTATCCTGGATAAAGTACTTACTGATGAAGAAAGGTCTTTACTCTTGGAGTTTAGAAGAATAGGCAGTGATCTGACTGAAACATTTACGATCCTGAAGGGATTAGATAATGTAGGTGCTCTGGGGGTGTTTCTCTTACAAAGGAGACTGGAACTAGGGAACACATTTGTGACTAAGAGGACTCCCTTTCAGGACAGAGTTGAGGAGAATCTTTTATCCTCAGGGTGGTTAGTCTGTGGAGTTTACTATCCCAGAAAGCAGTGGAGACTGGAACTTTGTGTTTATTCAAGGCGTTGTGGGCAGACATTGCCAAGAGAAGGAAGGGTTATGGTGGAGTACAGACAGGAAAGCAGAGTCAAGGCGACAATTGAATCAGCTGTCACTCTTAAGGGATGATGGGGAGTGGACTCTGGGGCCAAATAGCTCTCTCCTATTCTCCATTTCCATGTCTTGGGTCTATGGCAGCTGGGAAGGTAATCACCAAGAGGAAAATCCTATTTGTCATTGTCCTCAGGGATCTGCCTGTCGAAGGTCCATCCAGTATTAATAGGAGCGAGTAGTTACATGGCTGTGCAATGCCAATGGTTGGGTTACATAACTGCCACCATCTTCATTGCCCCATTGACAACATAGGCTCCCAAATTGTAGATCACAAACTCTCAGGCAGTGATGGTGACAGTGGCGAGGAAAAAGAGATTGGAGAGTCCTGGGTTCAGTGTAACACTCCAACAGCCAAGTGTGGGAATTTGCTGCCTGCAAGCCAGGTCAATGATTTCTGAGGCTCAATCATTGACAGCCACATAGCCTGCAAAATGGCAGCTACCTTGGCTGTTCTTTGCACTTGTATCCTTTGTCTTTGAACCTCCAGCTCACTCAACAGCTCTCCCTCTCTCACAGCTACCTAGACTACACTTCCTTCCAGCCCTTCCATAAAAATGCTATCCCTTATTCCCAGTTCCACTGCCTCCACCGCATCTGCTGCCAGGAAGACGAATTCCACTCCAGAATATCCCAGATGGCTTCCTACTTCAAGTACTGCAATTTCCCCTCCCACATGATCACAATGCCCTCCAGCGTATCTCCTCCACCTTCCTTGAACCCCAACCCCTCCAACCACACCAAGGACAGAACCCCCCAGTCCTCACCTTCCACCCCACTAACCTCCGGATGCATTGCATCATCCTCCGCCATTTCCACCACTTTCAGTCAGGGATATATTTCCCTCCCCACCCTTTCAGCATTCCACAGAGACCACTCCCTCCGTGACTCCCTTGATAGGTCCACCCCCCCGGACCAACCCATCCTCCACCTCTGGCCCCTTCCCCTGCCACAGTAAGAGATGTGAAGCCTGTGCCCACACCTCCCCCTCTTACCTCCGTCCAAGGCCCCAAAGGATCCTTCCACACCTGGCAGAGATTTTTCTGCACATCCAAACACCTCATCTACTGTGGCCATTGCTCTCGATGTGGTCTCCTCTGCAATGGGGAGACAGGATGCCTCCTTGTGGGTTGTTTCAGAAAACATCTCTGGGACACACGCACCAACCAACCCCACCGCCCTGTGGCCAAACAATTCAATTCCCCTTCCCAATTCACTAAGGACATGCAGGTCCTGGGCCTCCTCCATCGCCAAACCCGAACCACCTAACGCCTGGAGGAAGAACATCTCATCTTCTGCCTTGGGACCCTCCAACCACACGGGATCAATGTTGATTTCACCCAGTTTCCTCATCTGCCCTCCCCCCCTTTTTATCCCAGATCTCGGCACCATCCTCTTACACTGTTCCACCTATCTGCTCCACCCTCCTCTCCGACCTAACAACATCACCCCCACCTTCATCTAACCTATCACATTCCCAGCCTCCTTCCCCCCAGCTCCACCCCCTCCCATCTATCTCTCAGCCCCTTTGCGTCCCGCCCCCATCCCGAGGGAGACATGGGAACACAACCTCCTGCAAGTTTCCCTCCTTAAGCCCATAAAATGTAGGAGAAGATGGCCATTCAGCCCATCAGGTCTGCTGCAAATGTCAATGAGATCATGGCTGATCCAACCGTACTTGGTTACGGGGGGTCAGGACTGGCAGTTAAACCTCCATGGTTTTTCAACTTATCGAAAAGACAGAGAGGTGGGCAGAGGGGGTGGGGTTGCCTTGTTAGTTAAGAACAAAATTAAATCTATGGTATTGAATGACATAGCGTCGGATGATGTGGAGTCTGTGTGGGTGGAATTGAGGAACCACAAAGGCAAAAAAAACATAATTGGAGTTGTGTATAGACCTCCTAACAGTGGTCAGGACCAGGGACGCAACATGTACCGGGAAATAGAGAAGGCATGTCAGAAAGGCAAGGTTACATTGATCATGGGAGACTTCAATATGCAGGTGGACTGGGTAAATAATGTTGCTAGTGGATCTAAAGAAAGGGAATTCGTGGAATGCTTACAGGATGGCTTTTTGGAACAGCTTGTCATGGAGCCCACAAGAGAGCAGGCTATTCTGGACCTACTGCTTTGCAATGAACCAGACTCTATAAAAGATCTTAAAGTAAGGGAACCCTTAGGAAGTAGCGACCATAATATGGTAGAGTTCAGTCTGCAGTTTGAAAGGGAGAAGGCAAAATTGGATGTAATGGTGTTACAGTTGAATAAAGGTAATTATGAGGGCATGAGAGAGGAACTGACTAAAATAGACTGGAAGCAGAGGCTAACCGGGAAGACAGTAGAGCAAAAATGGCAGGAGTTTGTAGGTATAATTGAGGACACTGTACAGAGGTTCATTCCCAAGAAAAGAAAGATTAACCGGGGAGGGATTAGACAACCTTGGCTGACAAAGGAAGTCAGGAAATGTATTAAAGAAAAAGAGAGATCCTATAAAGTGGCTAAGAACAGTGGGAAATCAGAAGATTGGGAAGGATACAAAAGCAAACAGAGGATAACAAAGAGTGTACTAAGAAATGAGAGGATCAAATATGAAGGTAGGCTAGCCAGTAATATTAGAAATAATAGTAAAAGTTTCTTTCAGTACATAAGAAACAAACGACAGGCAAAAGTAGACATTGGGCCACTTCAAACTAATGCAGGAAGCCTAGTGATGGGAGATAAGGAAATAGCAGGAGAACTTAACAAGTACTTTGCGTCAGTTTTCACAGTGGAAGACATGAGTAATATCCCAAAAATTAAAGGGTGTCACGGGGCTGAGTTGAGTATGGTTGCCATTACGAAAGAGATAGTGCTAGAAAAGTTAAAAAGTCTTAAAATTGATAAATCTCCTGGCCCCGATGGGATACACCCTAGAGTTCTGAGAGAGGTGGCTGAGGAAATAGCAGAGGCATTGGTTGAGATCTTTCAAGAGTCACTGGAGTCAGGAAAGGTCCCGGATGATTGGAAGATGGCTGTTGTAACCCCCTTGTTCAAGAAAGGATCAAGGCAAAAGATGGAAAATTATAGGCCAATCAGCTTAACCTCGGTTGTTGGTAAAATTCTAGAATCCATCATTAAGGATGAGGTTTCTAAATTCTTGGAAGAGCAGAGTCTGATTAGAACAAGTCAACATGGATTTAGTAAAGGAAGGTCATGCCTGACAAACCTGTTGGAATTTTTTGAAGAGGTAACAAGTAGGTTAGACCAGGGAAACCCAGTGGATGTGGTCTATCTAGACTTTCAAAAGGCCTTTGATAAGGTGCCACACGGGAGGCTGCTGAGCAAGGTGAGGGCCCATGGTGTTCAAGGTGAGCTGCTGGGATGGATTGAGGATTGGCTGTCTAACAGAAGGCAGAGAGTTGGGATAAAAGGTTCTTTTTCAGAATGGCAGCCGGTGACGAGCGGTGTCCCGCAGGGTTCGGTGCTGGGGCGACAGCTGTTCGCATTATATATTAATGATTTGGATGAAGGGACTGGGGGCATTCTAGCGAAGTTTGCCGATGATACGAAGTTAGGTGGACAGGCAGGTAGTACTGAGGAAGTGGGGAGGCTACAGAAGGATCTAGACAGGTTGGGAGAGTGGTCCAGGAAATGGCTGATGGAATTTAACGTGAGCAAGTGCGAGGTCTTGCACTTTGGCAAAAAGAATAAAAGCATAGACTACTTTCTAAATGGTGAGAAAATTAATAAAGCCAAAGCACAAAGGGATTTGGGAGTGCTAGTCGAGGATTCTCTAAAGGTAAACATGCAGGTTGAGTCCGTGATTAAGAAAGTGAATGCAATGTTGTCTCTTATTTCAAGAGGGTTGGAATATAAAAGCAGAGATGTACTACTAAGACTTTATAAAGCTCTGGTTAGGCCCCATTTGGAGTACTGTGTCCAGTTTTGGGCCCCACACCTCAGGAAGGACATACTGGCACTGGAACGTGTCCAGCGGAGATTCACACGGATGATCCCTGGAATGACAGGTCTAACATATGAGGAACGGCTGAGGATACTGGGATTGTATTCGTTGGAGTTTAGAAGATTAAGGGGAGACTTAATAGAGACGTACAAAATAATACATGGCTTGGAAAAGTTGGATGCTAGGAAATTGTTTCCGTTAGACGAGGAGACTAGGACCCGTGGACACAGCCTTAGAATTAGAGGGGGTCATTTCAGAACAGAAATGCGGAGACATTTCTTCAGCCAGAGAGTGGTGGGCCTGTGGAATTCATTGCCACGGAGTGCAGTGGAAGCCGGGACGCTAAATGTCTTCAAGGCCAAGATTGATAGATTCTTGTTATCTAGAGGAATTAAGGGCTATGGGGAGAACGCTGGTAAGTGGAGCTGAAATGCGCATCAGCCATGATCGAATGGCGGAGTGGACCCGATGGGCCGAATGGCCTTACTTCCACTCCTATGTCTTATGGTCTTATGGTCTTACCTCCACTTTCCTGCTTTTCCTCCATAATCCTTGATTTCACTTCCTGATTAAAAATCTGTCTCTCTTCGCCTTGAACAAACTTAATGCCCCAGCCTCGACAGCCCTCTGTGGTAAAGAATTCCACAGACTCACTCCCCTCAGAGAAAAGACATTCCTCCTCAGCTGTTTTGTCTTAAGTGAGCGATCAGACCCAAGCCCCTCCCCATCCTGACTTGGAAATATATCACCGTTCCCTCACTGTCACTGGGTCAGAATCCTGGAATTCCCTCCCTCAGGACATTGTGGGTCTACCCACAGCACATGGACTGCAGCGGGTCAAGAAGGCAGCTCACCCCCACCACCTTCAAAAATCATAAATCATTCATGTAGCTTTTCGACGTGGGAACATAATGTATCGGATTCAAGGCCTTGGAAGTTATTAATGGAAAATATTAATGCAGAACAAAATGGTTGGATATATAATTCCTCATTCAGTGAAAATGCCAGCCTTTTCCTAACTCACCTGACACAATAACAAAACAAAATGCCCCCGTACCAACTGTCGATAACTAAGCAATACCACCTCCCAATGAAGCTTCAGTCTTTGATCCTCCTGGGGCGACATGGTGGCTCAGTGGTTAGCACTGCTGCCTCACAGCACCAGGGTCCCAGGTTCGATTCCAGCCTTGGGCGACTGTGTGTGTGGTGTTTGCATATTCTCCCTGTGTCTGCTTGGGTTTCCTCCCATAGTCCAAAGATGTGCAGGTCAGGTGAATTGGCTATGCTAAATTGCCCAGAGTGTTAGGTGCATTAGTCAGGGATAAATGTAGGGGAATGGGTTGCTCTTCGGAGGATCGATGTGGACTTGTTGGGCTGAATGGTCTGTTTCCACACTGTAGGGAATCTAATCTAATCTTAACCGTATTTGCTTCTTATATTGAACACAAATCTTGTCTGTTACTATTAGTTGAACTTTATGCAGTACCTTAGACTGCAACTACAGTGTAAATTTTCCTTCTTAACGGGTAAACTCATTAAAGGTCACATTGCATCAGACCATTAGATTATCTTCATGTTCCTGTAAAACAAAGGCAGGTTTTGTATCAACAACTTGCAATCACATAATCCATTCAAACCTTGCTGGTTGGAAAGTTGCTAAGAAAGTTGTCAAGCTCTGGAACATCTCACAGGAGCAATCATTGGCAGATACTTCAGGAACTATCTTGTTCATGAGCAGAAATTCTCTCTCCATTAAACCTCAGAAACAACAGTTCGATGCTCCCAACTTGTCACTTTATCAGGCTTTATTCGCCTTCCAGTAACAGCCAATACTGAGCTCCAAAAACATGAATACATTTAGAATCGTACAGAGCAGGAAGAGGCCATTTAAGCAAAAATAAGAAAGCAGGTTACTACCTGAATGACTGACTGTTAATTGGGAGAGGGGAATTTGCAGCAGGATGTGGCTGTCCTTGTGTATCAGTCGCTGAAGGTAAGCATGCTGGTGCAGCAGGTGGTAAAGAAGGCAAATGGTTTGTTGGCCTTCATTGGGAGAGGTTGAGTACAGGAACGGGGATGTGTTGCAGTTATGCAGGACCTTGGTGAGGCCACACTGAGAATATTGTGCGCAGTTTTGGTCTCCTTTTCTGAGGAAGGATGCTCTTGCTCTTAAGGGAGTGCAGTGAAGGTTTCCCAGGCTGACTCTGGGATAGTGGGATTGACGTATGAGGAGAGATTGGCTAGATTAGGATTGTTTTCACTGGAGTGAACATTTTATCTCACTCCAGTAACATAGTACTCCACCTCATTACCCCTCATGCATTTATGTAGCTCCCCATGAAATTCGCTCGGATTAATCTGGATCCATCTGATTCATTTTCTTCAGTTCTGCCCTGAACTATGAAACTTGCCCCACCACCTCAAATGTGTATTTTACTTGATAATTCCCATTCACACTATAAAAGTCTCAATTAATTTTGTCAGAATAGGAATGCTATCAAATGATATTTGGCTTGCTTTAGAATTTTTATCCTTTTCAAAAGTCTGAGATTCAATATCAATTTGTCTGCAACCTTGGACACTTTGACAATTTTAAATAGGTTGATCTGAAGTTTGTTGCAGGCTGATGAACACTGTGTTGATTTGTAGGAATCTCCGTTGACTAGAATCAGCAGTAGACACTGTAAAATCATGAAATATTGATCTGTGCAACTTTTGTTAATGTCTAACAGCAACTATTGTGCTGGATAATAAAAGCTGTTATGACTAAAATCTATCAGTCTGGTTTAACATGTGTTATGTTGACATTTTTAACAATCTTCCTTATCCCTTCATGCAGGTCTGTTGAAAGTAATCAGATTTTCCATTCTGGTTTAATTTACAGCAAAAACACATTTTCTTCTCATAAAAAGTCAGTATTTATGCAGTCGATGACTCTCCAGCAGTGTTTTCCTTTATAAAAATGTCTTGTATATCCGTGATGCCTCCCAAGATGCTAGCACATCCCAAAGTGCTTTATAGCCAATGAGATGCTTTCGAAATTGAACTATTGTTGGAATGAAGAAATGTTTAGCAGCCAGTTTGCACTCACTAAGTTACCACATACAGCAGGGCTAATCTGTTTTTGTGATTTTGGTTAGGGAATAAATATTGGCTCGGATACCAGGAGGAAGTATGACCCAACAGGTACTCAGGAGAAAGTGAGGGCTGCAGATGCTGGAGATCAGAGCTGAAAAATGTGTTGCTGGAAAAGCGCAGCAGGTCAGGCAGCATCCAAGAAGCAGGAGAATCGACGTTTCGGGCATTCCTGAAGAAGGGTTTATGCCCGAAACGTCGATTCTCCTGCTCCTTGGATGCTGCCTGACCTGCTGCGCTTTTCCAGCAACACATTTTTCACCAACAGATACTCAGTCAAGATGCCCTCTCCAACAGTGCAGCACCCCCTTGGTGTTACTCTGGAGAGGCAGCCTTGCTTTCTCTGATGTGGAGATCAGGGGGCCCACGCAGTCATCTGGGCTCTGCTGACCCCCCTGCTAAATATGTGCATAGTAATCGTACAGACCTGTCTATATGAATGATTACTCTGTCTCTGTATACCAAGAAATGGAATGTTTACGTATATATGGCTTGACCAATTGTACAGATCATCAAAATATTTTATGAATGAAGTATATTTTTGAAATTTAAAAAAAGTGGAGACTCCGTGCTGTACGGCCTGTTCCCCGGGACACACACATCACCTGTGCCTGGAGGATCATCAACTTGGTGAAGGACGCTCTCTGGGTGGTCCGAAACCTGCTGATCTTCCAGCTGGAGGAGTTGACCCCGACTGAGTGTTGCAGACTGGCACATTCCAAGGTCCAGGACGACATGTTGAGGGACGCGCTGAAGCTTGGGGCAGCTGCCGCCAAGGCGCGGTGGGGAAAGACCGCCGTGTAACATCTGCCTGCCTAAGCACAGGGGTCCGACGCAGGAAGGGGGCTCTGCTGACCCCCCTGCTAAATATGTGGATAGTAATCGTACAGATCTGTATATATGAATGATTACTCTGTCTCTGTATGCCAAGAAATGGAATGTTTACCTATGTATGGCATGACCAATTGTTCAGATCATCAAAATATTTTACGAATAAAGTATATTTTTGAAATAAAAAAAAGTGTGGGACCCCCACTGTGCTTCTGTCTCAAAATTGGTATGTGATTCATCAAGGTATGGTTGGTACCTTTTGGACTGAATGTGATGGAGGGACCAAGCTGTAAGTAAAACGTGGGGCGACACAGTGGCTCAATGGTTAGCAATGTTGCCTCACAGATCAGGACCCGGGTTCGATTCCACCCTTGGGCAACTCTCTGTGTGGACTTTACACATTCTCCCTGTGTCTGCGTGGGATTCCTCCCATAGTCCAAAGGTATGCAGGTTAGGGTGGATCAGCTATGGGAAATTGCCCACAGAATCTTAGGATTTGTATGTTGGATGGATTAGCCATGGGAAATGCTGGGTTACAGGAATGGGGTGGGTCTGGGTGGGATGGTATTTGGAGGGTTGGTGTGGACTTGAGGGGCTGAATGGCCTGTTTTCACATTGTAGAGATTCTATTAAAAAAGTAATTATCGAGAGAACTCTGTAAATGTTGACACATTTCTGGGGTTTTGTGTTTAGCGTGATAGAAATCAGAGGTTTCCTTGTAGTTGTGGACACCCACCAGGGGACCTCTCTGTGCAGTTACTGACTCTCTCCATTGAACTATAGCCCACTCCAATGCTTTCATTTTCAGGATGGCTTACAGTTTGGAAGCCCATCAGGATCGAGTCACGATCAGAGATATTGGGTCATAGAGTCATTAAATTACAGAAAGAAACCATTTGGCCCATCAAGCCAATGCTGGCAGTCTGTGAAACAATCCAGTAGGTTCCACTCACTACCTCTATCCCCATAGCCCTCCATGTGCATTTCCCTTGAGCCTCCTTCTGAAATAAGTACTTGTTTTAGCTTCCACAATCCTAATGAGCAGGGAATTTCAGGTAATTACCACTTACTGCATACAAATGTTCTTCCTCACATTCCCCCTGCCAAGCATTTTGAAACCAGATTGAGAGTAATTTATATGAGAACCGGTTAATGCCCCACTGACCTCATGTAGGTTCCCCACTGACCTCATGCACGTTCCCCATTGACCTCATGTACATTCCCCACTGACCTCATGCACATTCCCCACTGACCTCATGCACATTCCCCACTGACCTCATGTAGGTTCCCCACTGACCTCATGCACGTTCCTCATTGACCTTATGCACATTCCCCACTGATCTCATGGACATTCCCCACTGATCTCATGCACATTCCCCACTGATCTCATGCAGGTTCCCCACTGACCTCATGCACATTCCCCACTGACCTCATGCACATTCCCCACTGACCTCATGCACGTTCCCCACTGATCTCATGCACATTCCCCACTGACCTCATGCACATTCCACACTGACCTCATGCATATTCCTCACTGACCTCAAGCACATTCTCTCCTGATCTCATACACATTCCCCACTGACCTCATGCAGGTTCCCCACTGACCTCATGCACATTCCTCACTGACCTCATGCACATTCCCCACTGACCTCATGCAGGTTCCAAACTGACCTCATGCACATTCCCCACTAACCCCATGAACATTCCCCACTGACCTCATGCAGGTTCCCCAATGACCTCATGCACCTTCCTCACTGACCTCATGCACATTCCCCACTGAGCTCATGTACATTCCCCACTGACCTCATGGCCATTCCCCACTGACCTCATGCACATTCCCCACTGACCTCATGCAGGTTCCCCACTGACCTCATGCACATTCCCCACTGACCTCATGCAGGTTCCCCAATGACCTCATGCACCTTCCTCACTGACCTCATGCACATTCCCCACTGATCTCCTGCACATTCCCCACTGACCTCATGCAGGTTCCCCACTGACCTCATGCAGGTTCCCCACTGACCTCATGCACATTCCCCACTGATCTCATGCACATTCCCCACTGACCTCATGCAGGTTCTCCACTGACCTCATGCACATTCCCCACTGACCTCATGCACATTCCCCACTGATCTCATGGACATTCCCCACTGATCTCATGCACATTCCCCACTGATCTCATGCAGGTTCCCCACTGACCTCATGCACATTCCCCACTGACCTCATGCACATTCCCCACTGATCTCATGCAGGTTCCCCACTGACTTCATGCACATTCCTCACTGACCTCATGCACATTCCCCACTGATCTCATGCAGGTTCCCCACTGACCTCATGCACATTCCCCACTGACCTCATGCAGGTTCCCCACTGATCTCATGCAGGTTCCCCACTGACCTCATGCAGGTTCCCCTCTGATCTCATGCAGGTTCCCCACTGATCTCATGCAGGTTCCCCACTGACTTCATGCACATTCCTCACTGATCTCATGCAGGTTCCCCACTGACCTCATGCACATTCCACACTGACCTCACGCACATTCCCCACTGACCTCATGCAGGTTCCCCACTGACCTCATGCAGGTTCCCCACTGACCTCATGCACATTCCTCACTGACCTCACGCACATTCCCCACTGACCTCATGCAGGTTCCCCACTGACCTCATGCACATTCCCCACTGACCTCATGCAGGTTCCCCACTGACCTCACGCACATTCCCCACTGACCTCATGCACATTCCACACTGACCTCACGCACATTCCCCACTGACCTCATGCAGGTTCCCCACTGATCTCATGCAGGTTCCCCACTGACCTCATGCAGGTTCCCCACTGACCTCATGCAGATTCCCCACTGATCTCATGCAGGTTCCCCACTGACCTCATGCACATTCCCCACTGACCTCATGCAGATTTCCCACTGACGTCATGCACGTTCCCCACTGACCTCATGCAGATTCCACACTGACCTCACGCACATTCCTCACTGATCTCATGCAGGTTCCCCATTGACCTCATGCAGGTTCCCCACTGACCTCATGCAGGTTCCACACTGATCTCATGCACATTCCCCACTGACCTCATGCACATTCCCCACTGACCTCATGCACATTCCCCACTGATCTCATGCACATTCCCCACTGACCACATGCACATTCCCCACGGACCACATGCACATTCCTCACTGACCTCATGCACATTCCCCACTGACCTCATGCACATTCCCCACTGACCTCATGCAAGTTCCCCACTGACCTCATGCACATTCCCCACTGACCTCATGCACATTCCCCACTGATCTCATGCACATTCCCCACTGACCTCATGCACATTCCCCACTGACCTCATGCAAGTTCCCCACTGACCTCATGCACATTCCCCACTGACCATATGCACATTCCCCACGGACCACATGCACATTCCTCACTGACCTCATGCACATTCCCCACTGACCTCATGCACATTCCCCACTGACCTCATGCAGGTTCCCCACTGACCTCATGCACATTCCTCACTGACCTCATGCATATTCCTCACTGACCTCATGCAGGTTCCCCACTGACCTCATGCACATTCCCCACTGACCTCATGCACATTCCTCACTGACCTCATGCACATTCCCCACTGACCTCATGCAGGTTCCCCACTGACCTCATGCACATTCCCCACTGACCTCATGCACATTCCTCACTGACCTCATGCATATTCCTCACTGACCTCATGCACATTCCCCACTGACCTCATGCACATTCCCCACTGACCTCATGCACATTCCCCACTGACCTCATGCACTTTCCTCACTGACCTCATGCACATTCCTCACTGACCTCATGCACATTCCCCACTGATCGCATGCATATTCCCCACTGACCTCATGCACATTCCCCACTGACCTCATGCAGGTTCCCCACTGAACTAATGCACATTCCCCACTGACCTCATGCACATTCCCCACTGATCTCATGCAGGTTCCCAACTGATCTCATGCAGGTTCCCCACTGACCTCATGCACATTCCCCACTGACCTCATGCAGGTTCCCCACTGACCTCATGCACATTCCCCACTGACCTCATGCACGTTCCCCACTGACCTCATGCACATTCCCCACTGACCTCATGCAGGTTCCCCACTGACCTCATGCACATTCCCCACTGACCTCATGCACGTTCCCCACTGACCTCATGCACATTCCCCACTGACCTCATGCACATTCCCCACTGATCTCATGCAGGTTCCCCACTGACCTCATGCACATTCCCCACTGACCTCATGTACATTCCCCACTGACCTCATGCACATTCTCCACTGATCTCATGCAGGTTCCCCACTGACCTCATGCACATTCCCCACTGACCTCATGCACATTCCCCACTGACCTCATGTACATTCCCCACTGACCTCATGCACATTCCCCACTGACCTCATGCAGGTTCCCCACTGACCTCATGGAGGTTCCCCACTGACCTCATGCACATTCCCCACTGACCTCATGCACATTTCCCAATGACCTAATGTACGTTCCCCACTGACCACATGCACATTCCCCATGGACCTCATGCACATTCCTCACTGACCTTATGCAAGTTCCCCACTGACCTCATGCACATTCCCCACTGACCTCATGCACATTCCCCACTGATCTCATGCACATTCTCCACTGACATCATGCAGGTTCCCCACTGACCTCATGCACATTCCCCACTGACCTCATGCACTGTCCCCACTGACCTCAAGCACGCTCCCCACTGATCTCATGCAGGTTCCCCACTGACCTCATGCACATTCCCCACTGATCTCATGCACATTCCCCACTGACCTCATGCACATTCCACACTGACCTCATGCATATTCCTCACTGACCTCAAGCACATTCCCTACTGACCTCATACACATTCCCCACTGACCTCATGCAGGTTCCCCACTGACCTCATGCACATTCCTCACTGACCTCATGCACATTCCCCACTGATCTGATGCACATTCCCCACTGACCTCATGTACATTCCTCACTGACCTCATGCACATTCCCCACTGATCTCATGCAGGTTCCCCACTGACCTCATGCACATTCCCCACTGACCTCATGCACATTCCCCACTGATCTCATGCACATTCCCCACTGACCTCATGCAGGTTCCCCACTGACTTCATGCACATTCCTCACTGACCTCATGCACATTCCCCACTGATCGCATTCACATTCCCCACTGACCTCATGCAGGTTCCCCACTGACCTCATGCACATTCCCCACTGACCTCATGCACATTTCCCAAAGACATAATGTACGTTCCCCACTGACCACATGCACATTCCCCATGGACCTCATGCACATTCCTCACTGACCTTATGCAAGTTCCCCACTGACCTCATGCACATTCCCCACTGACCTCATGCACATTCCTCACTGACCTTATGCAAGTTCCCCACTGACCTCATGCACATTCCCCACTGATCTCATGCACATTCTCCACTGACATCATGCAGGTTCCCCACTGACCTCATGCACATTCCCCACTGACCTCATGCACTGTCCCCACTGATCTCATGCACATTCCTCACTGACCTCATGCAGGTTCCCCACTGACCTCATGCACATTCCTCACTGACCTCATGCACATTCCCCACAGACCTCATGCAGGTTCCCCACTGACCTCATGCACATTCCTCACTGACCTCATGCACATTCCCCACTGATCTGATGCACATTCCCCACTGACCTCATGCAGGTTCCAAACTGACCTCATGAACATTCCCCACTGACCTCATGCAGGTTCCCCAATGACCTCATGCACCTTCCTCACTGACCTCATGCACATTCCCCACTGATCTCCTGCACATTCCCCACTGACCTCATGCAGGTTCCCCACTGACCTCATGCACATTCCCCACTGACCTCATGCACATTCCCCACTGATCTCATGCACATTCCCCACTGACCTCATGCAGGTTCCCCACTGACCTCATGCACATTCCTCACTGACCTCATGCAGGTTCCTCACTGACCTCATGCACATTCCTCACTGACCTCATGCACATTCCCCACTGATCTCATGCAGGTTCCCCACTGACCTAATGCACATTCCCCACTGACCTAATGTACGTTCCCAACTGACCTCATGCACATTCCCCACTGACCTCATGCAGGTTCCCCACTGACCTCATGCACATTCCCCACTGACCTCATGCAGGTTCCCCACTGATCTCATGCAGGTTCCCCACTGACCTCATGCAGGTTCCCCACTGACCTCACGCACATTCCCCACTGACCTCATGCAGGTTCCCCACTGATCTCATGCAGGTTCCCCACTGACCTCATGCACATTCCCCACTGACCTCATGCACATTCCACACTGACCTCACGCACATTCCCCACTGACCTCATGCAGGTTCCCCACTGACCTCATGCACATTCCCCACTGACCTCATGCAGGTTCCCCACTGACCTCACGCACATTCCCCACTGACCTCATGCACATTCCACACTGACCTCACGCACATTCCCCACTGACCTCATGCAGGTTCCCCACTGACCTCATGCAGGTTCCCCACTGACCTCATGCAGATTCCCCACTGATCTCATGCAGGTTCCCCACTGACCTCATGCAGATTTCCCACTGACGTCATGCACGTTCCCCACTGATCTCATGCAGGTTCCCCACTGACCTCATGCACATTCCCCACTGACCTCATGCAGATTCCACACTGACCTCACGCACATTCCCCACTGACCTCATGCAGGTTCCCCATTGACCTCATGCAGGTTCCCCACTGATCTCATGCACATTCCCCACTGACCTCATGCACATTCCCCACTGAAATCATGCACGTTCCCCACTGATCTCATGCAGGTTCCCCACTGATCTCATGCACATTCCTCACTGACCTCATGCACATTCCCCACTGAAATCATGCACGTTCCCCACTGATCTCATGCAGGTTCCCCACTGACCTCATGCAGGTTCCCCATTGACCTCATGCAGGTTCCCCACTGACCTCATGCAGGTTCCCCACTGATCTCATGCACATTCCCCACTGACCTCATGCACATTCCCCACTGAAATCATGCACGTTCCCCACTGACCTCATGCAGGTTCCCCACTGACCTCATGCAGGTTCCCCATTGACCTCATGCATATTCCTCACTGACCTCATGCACATTCTCCACTGACATCATGCAGGTTCCCCACTGACCTCATGCACATTCCCCACTGACCTCATGCACTGTCCCCACTGACCTCATGCACGCTCCCCACTGATCTCATGCACATTCCTCACTGACCTCATGCAGGTTCCCCACTGACCTCATGCACATTCCCCACTGATCTCATGCACATTCCCCACTGACCTCATGCACATTCCACACGGACCTCATGCATATTCCTCACTGACCTCAAGCACATTCCCTACTGACCTCATGCACATTCCCCACTGACCTCATGCAGGTTCCCCACTGACTTCATGCACATTCCTCACTGACCTCATGCACATTCCCCACTGACCTCATGCAGGTTCCAAACTGACCTCATGCACATTCCCCACTAACCCCATGAACATTCCCCACTGACCTCATGCAGGTTCCCCAATGACCTCATGCACCTTCCTCACTGACCTCATGCACATTCCCCACTGAGCTCATGTACATTCCCCACTGACCTCATGGCCATTCCCCACTGACCTCATGCACATTCCCCACTGACCTCATGCAGGTTCCCCACTGACCTCATGCACATTCCCCACTGACCTCATGCAGGTTCCCCAATGACCTCATGCACCTTCCTCACTGACCTCATGCACATTCCCCACTGATCTCCTGCACATTCCCCACTGACCTCATGCAGGTTCCCCACTGACCTCATGCAGGTTCCCCACTGACCTCATGCACATTCCCCACTGACCTCATGCACATTCCCCACTGACCTCATGCAGGTTCCCCACTGACCTCATGCACATTCCCCACTGACCTCATGCACATTCCCCACTGATCTCATGGACATTCCCCACTGATCTCATGCACATTCCCCACTGATCTCATGCAGGTTCCCCACTGACCTCATGCACATTCCCCACTGACCTCATGCACATTCCCCACTGATCTCATGCAGGTTCCCCACTGACTTCATGCACATTCCTCACTGACCTCATGCACATTCCCCACTGATCTCATGCAGGTTCCCCACTGACCTCATGCACATTCCCCACTGACCTCATGCAGGTTCCCCACTGATCTCATGCAGGTTCCCCACTGACCTCATGCAGGTTCCCCTCTGATCTCATGCAGGTTCCCCACTGATCTCATGCAGGTTCCCCACTGACTTCATGCACATTCCTCACTGATCTCATGCAGGTTCCCCACTGACCTCATGCACATTCCACACTGACCTCACGCACATTCCCCACTGACCTCATGCAGGTTCCCCACTGACCTCATGCAGGTTCCCCACTGACCTCATGCACATTCCTCACTGACCTCACGCACATTCCCCACTGACCTCATGCAGGTTCCCCACTGACCTCATGCACATTCCCCACTGACCTCATGCAGGTTCCCCACTGACCTCACGCACATTCCCCACTGACCTCATGCACATTCCACACTGACCTCACGCACATTCCCCACTGACCTCATGCAGGTTCCCCACTGATCTCATGCAGGTTCCCCACTGACCTCATGCAGGTTCCCCACTGACCTCATGCAGATTCCCCACTGATCTCATGCAGGTTCCCCACTGACCTCATGCACATTCCCCACTGACCTCATGCAGATTTCCCACTGACGTCATGCACGTTCCCGACTGACCTCATGCAGATTCCACACTGACCTCACGCACATTCCTCACTGATCTCATGCAGGTTCCCCATTGACCTCATGCAGGTTCCCCACTGACCTCATGCAGGTTCCACACTGATCTCATGCACATTCCCCACTGACCTCATGCACATTCCCCACTGACCTCATGCACATTCCCCACTGATCTCATGCACATTCCCCACTGACCACATGCACATTCCCCACGGACCACATGCACATTCCTCACTGACCTCATGCACATTCCCCACTGACCTCATGCACATTCCCCACTGACCTCATGCAAGTTCCCCACTGACCTCATGCACATTCCCCACTGACCTCATGCACATTCCCCACTGATCTCATGCACATTCCCCACTGACCTCATGCACATTCCCCACTGACCTCATGCAAGTTCCCCACTGAACTCATGCACGTTCCCCACTGATCTCATGCACATTCCCCACTGACCATATGCACATTCCCCACGGACCACATGCACATTCCTCACTGACCTCATGCACATTCCCCACTGACCTCATGCACATTCCCCACTGACCTCATGCAGGTTCCCCACTGACCTCATGCACATTCCTCACTGACCTCATGCATATTCCTCACTGACCTCATGCAGGTTCCCCACTGACCTCATGCACATTCCCCACTGACCTCATGCACATTCCTCACTGACCTCATGCACATTCCCCACTGACCTCATGCAGGTTCCCCACTGACCTCATGCACATTCCCCACTGACCTCATGCACATTCCTCACTGACCTCATGCATATTCCTCACTGACCTCATGCACATTCCCCACTGACCTCATGCACATTCCCCACTGACCTCATGCACATTCCCCACTGACCTCATGCACTTTCCTCACTGACCTCATGCACATTCCTCACTGACCTCATGCACATTCCCCACTGATCGCATGCATATTCCCCACTGACCTCATGCACATTCCCCACTGACCTCATGCAGGTTCCCCACTGAACTAATGCACATTCCCCACTGACCTCATGCACATTCCCCACTGATCTCATGCAGGTTCCCAACTGATCTCATGCAGGTTCCCCACTGACCTCATGCACATTCCCCACTGACCTCATGCAGGTTCCCCACTGACCTCATGCACATTCCCCACTGACCTCATGCACGTTCCCCACTGACCTCATGCACATTCCCCACTGACCTCATGCAGGTTCCCCACTGACCTCATGCACATTCCCCACTGACCTCATGCACGTTCCCCACTGACCTCATGCACATTCCCCACTGACCTCATGCACATTCCCCACTGATCTCATGCAGGTTCCCCACTGACCTCATGCACATTCCCCACTGACCTCATGTACATTCCCCACTGACCTCATGCACATTCTCCACTGATCTCATGCAGGTTCCCCACTGACCTCATGCACATTCCCCACTGACCTCATGCACATTCCCCACTGACCTCATGTACATTCCCCACTGACCTCATGCACATTCCCCACTGACCTCATGCAGGTTCCCCACTGACCTCATGGAGGTTCCCCACTGACCTCATGCACATTCCCCACTGACCTCATGCACATTTCCCAATGACCTAATGTACGTTCCCCACTGACCACATGCACATTCCCCATGGACCTCATGCACATTCCTCACTGACCTTATGCAAGTTCCCCACTGACCTCATGCACATTCCCCACTGACCTCATGCACATTCCCCACTGATCTCATGCACATTCTCCACTGACATCATGCAGGTTCCCCACTGACCTCATGCACATTCCCCACTGACCTCATGCACTGTCCCCACTGACCTCAAGCACGCTCCCCACTGATCTCATGCAGGTTCCCCACTGACCTCATGCACATTCCCCACTGATCTCATGCACATTCCCCACTGACCTCATGCACATTCCACACTGACCTCATGCATATTCCTCACTGACCTCAAGCACATTCCCTACTGACCTCATACACATTCCCCACTGACCTCATGCAGGTTCCCCACTGACCTCATGCACATTCCTCACTGACCTCATGCACATTCCCCACTGATCTGATGCACATTCCCCACTGACCTCATGTACATTCCTCACTGACCTCATGCACATTCCCCACTGATCTCATGCAGGTTCCCCACTGACCTCATGCACATTCCCCACTGACCTCATGCACATTCCCCACTGATCTCATGCACATTCCCCACTGACCTCATGCAGGTTCCCCACTGACTTCATGCACATTCCTCACTGACCTCATGCACATTCCCCACTGATCGCATTCACATTCCCCACTGACCTCATGCAGGTTCCCCACTGACCTCATGCACATTCCCCACTGACCTCATGCACATTTCCCAAAGACATAATGTACGTTCCCCACTGACCACATGCACATTCCCCATGGACCTCATGCACATTCCTCACTGACCTTATGCAAGTTCCCCACTGACCTCATGCACATTCCCCACTGACCTCATGCACATTCCTCACTGACCTTATGCAAGTTCCCCACTGACCTCATGCACATTCCCCACTGATCTCATGCACATTCTCCACTGACATCATGCAGGTTCCCCACTGACCTCATGCACATTCCCCACTGACCTCATGCACTGTCCCCACTGATCTCATGCACATTCCTCACTGACCTCATGCAGGTTCCCCACTGACCTCATGCACATTCCTCACTGACCTCATGCACATTCCCCACAGACCTCATGCAGGTTCCCCACTGACCTCATGCACATTCCTCACTGACCTCATGCACATTCCCCACTGATCTGATGCACATTCCCCACTGACCTCATGCAGGTTCCAAACTGACCTCATGAACATTCCCCACTGACCTCATGCAGGTTCCCCAATGACCTCATGCACCTTCCTCACTGACCTCATGCACATTCCCCACTGATCTCCTGCACATTCCCCACTGACCTCATGCAGGTTCCCCACTGACCTCATGCACATTCCCCACTGACCTCATGCACATTCCCCACTGATCTCATGCACATTCCCCACTGACCTCATGCAGGTTCCCCACTGACCTCATGCACATTCCTCACTGACCTCATGCAGGTTCCTCACTGACCTCATGCACATTCCTCACTGACCTCATGCACATTCCCCACTGATCTCATGCAGGTTCCCCACTGACCTAATGCACATTCCCCACTGACCTAATGTACGTTCCCAACTGACCTCATGCACATTCCCCACTGACCTCATGCAGGTTCCCCACTGACCTCATGCACATTCCCCACTGACCTCATGCAGGTTCCCCACTGATCTCATGCAGGTTCCCCACTGACCTCATGCAGGTTCCCCACTGACCTCACGCACATTCCCCACTGACCTCATGCAGGTTCCCCACTGATCTCATGCAGGTTCCCCACTGACCTCATGCACATTCCCCACTGACCTCATGCACATTCCACACTGACCTCACGCACATTCCCCACTGACCTCATGCAGGTTCCCCACTGACCTCATGCACATTCCCCACTGACCTCATGCAGGTTCCCCACTGACCTCACGCACATTCCCCACTGACCTCATGCACATTCCACACTGACCTCACGCACATTCCCCACTGACCTCATGCAGGTTCCCCACTGACCTCATGCAGGTTCCCCACTGACCTCATGCAGATTCCCCACTGATCTCATGCAGGTTCCCCACTGACCTCATGCAGATTTCCCACTGACGTCATGCACGTTCCCCACTGATCTCATGCAGGTTCCCCACTGACCTCATGCACATTCCCCACTGACCTCATGCAGATTCCACACTGACCTCACGCACATTCCCCACTGACCTCATGCAGGTTCCCCATTGACCTCATGCAGGTTCCCCACTGATCTCATGCACATTCCCCACTGACCTCATGCACATTCCCCACTGAAATCATGCACGTTCCCCACTGATCTCATGCAGGTTCCCCACTGATCTCATGCACATTCCTCACTGACCTCATGCACATTCCCCACTGAAATCATGCACGTTCCCCACTGATCTCATGCAGGTTCCCCACTGACCTCATGCAGGTTCCCCATTGACCTCATGCAGGTTCCCCACTGACCTCATGCAGGTTCCCCACTGATCTCATGCACATTCCCCACTGACCTCATGCACATTCCCCACTGAAATCATGCACGTTCCCCACTGACCTCATGCAGGTTCCCCACTGACCTCATGCAGGTTCCCCATTGACCTCATGCATATTCCTCACTGACCTCATGCACATTCTCCACTGACATCATGCAGGTTCCCCACTGACCTCATGCACATTCCCCACTGACCTCATGCACTGTCCCCACTGACCTCATGCACGCTCCCCACTGATCTCATGCACATTCCTCACTGACCTCATGCAGGTTCCCCACTGACCTCATGCACATTCCCCACTGATCTCATGCACATTCCCCACTGACCTCATGCACATTCCACACTGACCTCATGCATATTCCTCACTGACCTCAAGCACATTCCCTACTGACCTCATGCACATTCCCCACTGACCTCATGCAGGTTCCCCACTGACTTCATGCACATTCCTCACTGACCTCATGCACATTCCCCACTGATCTGATGCACATTCCCCACTGACCTCATGCAGGTTCCAAACTGACCTCATGCACATTCCCCACTGACCTCATGCAGGTTCCCCAATGACCTCATGCACCTTCCTCACTGACCTCATGCACATTCCCCACTGATCTCATGCAGGTTGCCCACTGACCTCATGCACATTCCCCACTGACCTCATGCACATTCCCCACTGATCTCATGCACATTCCCCACTGACCTCATGCAGGTTCCCCACTGACCTCATGCACATTCCCCACTGACCTCATGCACATTCCCCACTGATCTCATGCACATTCCCCACTGACCTCATGCAGGTTCCCCACTGACTTCATGCACATTCCTCACTGACCTCATGCACATTCCCCACTGATCTCATGCAGGTTCCCCACTGATCTAATGCACATTCCCCACTGACCTCATGTACGTTCCCAACTGACCTCATGCACATTCCCCACTGACCTCATGCAGGTTCCCCACTGACCTCATGCACATTCCCCACTGACCTCATTCAGGTTCCCCACTGACCTCATGCACATTCCTCACTGACCTCATGCAGGTTCCCCACTGACCTCATGCATGTTCCCCACTGACCTCATGCAGGTTCCCCACTGACCTCATGCACATTCCCCACTGACCTCATGCACATTCCTCACTGACCTCATGCACATTCCCCACTGACCTCATGCACATTCCCCACTGACCTCATGCACGTTCCCCACTGATCTCATGCACATTCCCCACTGACCTCATGCATGTTCCCCACTGATCTCATGCACATTCCCCACTGACCTCATGCAGGTTCCCCACTGACCTCATGCACATTCCTCACTGACCTCATGCACATTCCCCACTGACCTCATGCACATTCCCCACTGACCTGATGCACGTTCCCCACTGATCTCATGCACATTCCCCACTGACCTCATGCAGGTTCCCCACTGACCTCATGCACATTCCTCACTGACCTCATGCACATTCCCCACTGACCTCATGCACATTCCCCACTGACCTCATGCAGGTTCCCCACTGACCTCATGCATATTCCCCACTGACCTCATGCACATTCCCCACTGACCTCATGCACATTCCTCACTGACCTCATGCACATTCTCCACTGATCTCATGCACATTCACCACTGACCTCATGCACATTCCTCACTGACCTCATGCACGTTCCCCACTGACCTCATGCACATTCCCCACTGACCTCATGCACATTCTCCACTGACCTCATGCAGGTTCCCCACTGACCTCATGCAGGTTCCCCACTGACCTCATGCACATTCCCCACTGACCTCATGCACGTTCCCCACTGACCTCATGCACATTCCCCACTGACCTCATGCACATTCCCCACTGACCTCATGCAGGTTCCCCACTGACCTCATGCAGGTTCCCCACTGACCTCATGCACATTCCCCACTGACCTCATGCACATTCCCCACTGACCTCATGCACATTCCCCACTGATCTCATGCACATTCCCCACTGACCTCATGCACGTTCCCCACTGACCTCATGCACATTCCCCACTGACCTCATGCACATTCTCCACTGACCTCATGCAGGTTCCCCACTGACCTCATGCACATTCCTCACTGACCTCATGCACATTCTCCACTGACCTCATGCAGGTTCCCCACTGACCTCATGCACATTCTCCACTGACCTCATGCACATTCCCCACTGACCTCATGCACATTCCCCACTTACCTAATGCACATTCCCCACTGACCTCATGCACGTTCCCCACTGACCTCATGCACATTCCCCACTGACCTCATGCATGTTCCCCACTGACCTCATACACATTCTCCACTGACCTCATGCAGGTTCCCCACTGACCTCATGCACATTCCCCACTGACCTCATGCACGATCCCCATTGATCTCATGCACGTTCCCCACTGACCTCATGCACATTCTCCACTGACCTCATGCACATTCCCCACTGACCTCATGCAGGTTCCCCACTGACCTCATGCAGGTTCCCCACTGACCTCATGCACATTCCCCACTGACCTCATGCACATTCTCCACTGACCTCATGCAGGTTCCCCACTGACCTCATGCACATTCCCCACTGACCTCATGCACATTCCCCACTGACCTCATGCACATTCTCCACTGACCTCATGCAGGTTCCCCACTGACCTCATGCAGGTTCCCCACTGACCTCATGCACATTCCTCACTGACCTCATGCACATTCTCCACTGACCTCATGCAGGTTCCCCACTGACCTCATGCACATTCTCCACTGACCTCATGCACATTCCCCACTGACCTCATGCACATTCCCCACTGACCTCATGCACATTCCCCACTTACCTAATGCACATTCCCCACTGACCTCATGCACGTTCCCCACTGACCTCATGCACATTCCCCACTGACCTCATGCACATTCCCCACTGACCTCATGCACATTCCCCACTGACCTCATGCACATTCCCCACTGACCTCATGCACATTCCCCACTGATCTCATGCACATTCCCCATTGACCTCATGCAGGTTCCCCACTGACCTCATGCACATTCCTCACTGATCTCATGCACGTTCCCCACTGACCTCATGCACGTTCCCCACTGACCTCATGCACATTCCTCACTGATCTCATGCACGTTCCCCACTGACCTCATGCACATTCCTCACTGACCTCATGCACATTCCCCACTGACCTCATGCACATTCCCCACTGACATCGTGCACATTCCCCACTGACGTCATGCACATTCCACACTGACCTCATGCACATTCCTCACTGACCTCATGCACATTCTCCACTGACCTCATGCAGGTTCCCCACTGACCTCCTGCACATTCCCCACTGACCTCATGCACATTCCCCACTGACATCGTGCACATTCCCCACTGACCTCATGCACATTCCCCACTGACCTCATGCACGTTCTTGATTAGAGTCACTGAGTCATAGAGTCATAGAGTCCTACAGCACAGAAACTGACCCTTTGGCCCAAACTGGTCCAAGACGACCAAAATGTCTGCCCAAGGTAATGCCATTTCCCATCACTTGGCCCATATCCTTCAAATCCTTTCCTATCTATGTATTTGTCCAAATGCCTTTTAAATGTTGTTAATGTACCCATCTCAACCACTTTCCCTGGCAGCTCATTCCATATGCGTACCACCCTCTGTGTAAAGAACGTTGCCCCTCAGGTTCTTTCCCCTCTAACCTTAACCTGATGCCCTTTAGTCCTCGATTCCCCAACCCTGGGAGAAAGACTGAGTGCATTCACCCTATCCATGCCTCTCGTGGACTTATATACCTCTATAAGATCCCCCCTCAATTTCCTACGCTCTAAAGAAAAAAACTCCTAGCTTGTCCAACCTCTCCCTATAACTCAGACCATTAAGTCCAGGCAAAATCCCTGTAAATTTCTTCTGCACTCTTTCTAGTTTAATAACATCTTTCCTCTAGCAAGGTGACCAATCTGAACACAATTACTCCAAGTCCAGCCTCACCAATGTCCTGTACAACTGCAACATAACTTCCCAACATCTATACTCAGTGCTGTGACTGATGAAGGCCAGTGTGCCAAAAGCCTTTTTCACTGCCCTGTAATCCCTCCACCTTGAGTAGTCATATGCCTTCAGCTGCCTGGACTCTAGGACTTGGACTGCCCTCTCTCAACCTCATTCTCTCCTCCAATCAAACACTTCCTGAAGCAAGGTTTTGATCATATTACTTGTACAATATCAAAGCCTTATTTGATCTGATTACTGTCCTGTACTTCAGCTTGTTAAAGATGCTATGTAGATGCAACTTAATATTGGTTTCCCCTTGAAGCCACTGCTCAAGCACTGTCTCTGAAGGAATGGGTTTAAAGGGACAAATCCAACCAATTGTATCTAAAGAAATGCAAGAGTTCACCCTGGATTAGAGGGAGGTGAGGAGCATAGGAGTCATAAGATGGGAAAAGATTAAAGTCCCTCTCATTCACACTCTCCCATCCTGGTGGTTACATGACCCAATGGTGATGAAATTATTGACCAGAAACAGTGATAATGAGTCTATGTGAGACACACACCTGAGGTGACCTCAGTGAGTCCCAGTGTGTTAGGATTTTGGGAATCCTTCCAAAGAAATGGAATTCACCACAGATCAGAACGCCAATTACTCAGCCATTCAACCTGAAGATATTTGTTCTGAGGAAGAAATCTTTCCAATTTGACAGCTGTTTGTAAATTTCAGGCTTTGAAACCCGTGACTGTTCTGAAAGGTTTTTACACCTGTGACCAGAACTGTGTCTCAGGAGCTGGTGAGTATCAGACACTGAAGGATATTATTCCAGGTTCCTCGAGGACTACTGCATTTTCATGGGTAGAGATTGATTTTCTAATTCATACCTTCAAAAATAGTAAGAGCCTGTAATTTACACAGGAACAGGAGTGGGCCATTCGGCCCTTTGAGCCTGCTATTTCCGGTCTGACTTTACCATCAACTTTACATTTCTGCATATCTCCTGATAATCTTTTATCCCCTTGGTCATTAAGAATCTATCTCCATCTGCCTTACAAACATCCAAAGGTTCTGCATCCACTGCTTTTTGAGGAAGGGAATTCCAAATTTTACCTACCGTGTTCCCTTCCATCATTTTAGTGATGATGTTTTACCTAAACATAATTCTCTGGGTTGCTGTCTGTAAGTGGCTCCAATGAGTTGTGTGCACACTGCACTGCGCAGTCCTAAGAGCTTTGATTAAATGAGAACATTGATCAAGACAGTAGAACCATTCATTATTCAAATGGAAGTTGTGGAAGATAACACTTAACATTTACCTTCCCTCAGAGCAGTTAAAAATCGAGTGGAATGGAAAGAGAAATTTCTGGAGAAACTCAGCATCTATGGAGAGAAACTGATAATGTCCAATACAACTGTTCAGGGCTGAAGAGTTTTTTTTTAATTTCTAAAAATATCTGTTAGAAATGTTCATGCCAAAATGTGTTCAGTCCCTTTGTCTCCAGCTTATTCCTTTTAAAGGCCTCGTTGTTGAGAGACAGGTTTCCAAATTCTTGTTTCTCACAAGGCAATATGATTTGTGTCTGATATGTCAGTGAAAGTGGATGCCTGAAGGTGAACATTTGAATGGACACTGATATATCCAAGTGTCTCTCTTGCCAAACATGGACTAGAATCAGCATTAGCAAGTTGGGTTTTTTGCTGTTTGATTACATTTTGAACTGAATTTCTTTATATAGTGGGTAGTTCTCTCATCTTTAGGTCAGACTGTTATATGGATCCAGACACACTCCTGACAATTGTGAGCTGCATGTAGGACCTGTACTCCCCCTGCAATAACGGGGGAGTGCTGCAGTGTCTGCATCTTTCAAATCACACGTTAAGCTGAGGTCCCATTTGCACCTTTGCACTCTGTGGTGATGTTGCAAGGATGAAACCTCACAACCTTTAGCAAGTATTTGGATGTGCACTTGAAGTACCATAACACTCAAGGCTGTGGGTCTAGTGTTGGAGAGTGAGACAAATGTAAGGAGCGGTATATGTTTGGCAGTACAAACTCAAAGGGCCGAAAGGCCTCTTCTGTACTGTGTAATTCTATGAGCACGGGGGTTCCTCAGGATGTCCAGGTGACTAGCCATCCTCCTACACTCATCACAAAAACACTGGTTCCCAGCTTCAAATCTCACTCCAGAGCTCAGGATCCAAGCTAACTCTCCCACATCCATGGGAGCTTGCAGTGCACAAATATTCATTTCCTACATTTCAGCAGTGGCTGCACTTTGAACAGTGTCTAACTGGCTGTGAAATGCTGTATAATAACATGTCTCTATTTAATTTTACAATGGTGTCTTGCAATGGAACATAATAGTATCTAGCAATAACATCCCCACTGCACTTGTACACCTATAGGGTTGTGTTTTGCTTGAGTTCAGTGCACTGTTGCCATGGGAATGTAGTCTACTGATCACCCATTCAATAAGACCAGCAGTTTGTGTACAATTCAAGCTCAGAGGATCACACAGAGGTCCCTACTCAACTGGCCATTTGCTATGCCTTAACTTATCATCAACTCAAGATATCCCTAAGAGTATTATAGCCAATGATGTACTTTGATGATGTGCTGTCTTATCATAACAGGCCATCATCAGCCTCACTAAATGCTAAGTATCTCGGTAACACAAACGGACAGCCCTACCTTGAGCCATTGCTGTTTCTTTTGAACAGCCTCTTCACAGATTCCCTCCATTTCTTCATCCTCACTAATTGAAAATTTGCATCCTCAGACAGATGAAGGGTCTGTACGCCTGAAACATTATTTCTCACTGTTCTGCAGCTGAGGTATTGAGGCTCTGACTAAGTAACATCCACATTGATAAAGCATTGAATATTAGAACATTTGGTGAAGAGACCAGAGTTGGTCACTGTAAAGGGGAGATTGGGCTGAAGAGATAATGATCTTTAAAACTCGTAGATAAATTTGGACCCTGACAGCAATATGTTAGAGACTTAACACAAACCCTTTAGCCAAGGGAAATCAAAACAAATGGAAAACTGCACAGTGGATAATGAATGTACAGACAAAATAGCTGTGGAACAATGGTTGAGGCTGAGAATACGGCAAAGTCTGAGGGGAGCTTTTAATATCTCTTCAACACTCATTATTTCTGTAACCTCCTCCATATACAACTATCTGAGATCTCTGCACATGTCAAATTCAGTTCTCTTGGGTATTGCTGATACCTTTTACCCATTTTATTTATTTATATATTCATTCGTGCGATGTGGGTGTCACAGGTTGGACCCAGCATTTATTGCCCGTCCTTAGTTGCCCCTTGAGAAGGTGGGGGTGAGCTACCTTCCTGAGCCGCTGCAGTCCATGTGCTGTGGGTAGACCCACAATGCCCTGAGGGAGGGAATTCCAGGATTTTAACCCAGCGACAGTGAAAGAACGGCAATATATTTCCAAGTCATGATTGTGAGGGGCTTGGAGGGGAAGTTGCAGGGGATGGTGTTCCCATCTATCTACTGCCCTTCAAAATTTGGAAGGAGCTGCTGAAGGAGACTTCATGGGTGCTGTAGTGCGTATCTTACCAATCTTTATAGACACATCATAGAAAGCAACCTATCCAGATGCATCTTAGCTTTGTTTCCCAAGATCACAAGAAACTGCAGGGAGTTGTGAACACATCGCAGATCAACATGCAAACCAGCCTTCCTTCCACTGACCCTGTCTACACCTCGGGAAAGCAACCAATATATACAAAGGCCCCTCTCACCCTGGGTATAGTCTCTCCCACCCTCTTCCATCGGGCAGAAGGTAAAAATCTTTCTATACATGTACGAATAGATGCAAGAACAGCATCTTCCCCGTTGTTATCAGACTTTTGAACAGACCTCTCAAATGTTAATGTTGATCTCTCTCTCTCTGCACCTTCTTTACGGCTGTAACACTGTATTCTGCAGAACTGAAGCTGGCTATTCAAGGGAGAGGAGGGAGGGGGGAAAACAAGGAGACACAGGGAGAGGAGAAGGGGAGGACATATGTGGGGGGTAGGGGGAAGGAAGAGAAGAGGAGATGAAGGAGGGAAAGGGAAGGGGAAGAGACAGGACAGGGATGGACAGGAGGGAGAGGGGAAACAAGGTAGGTGGCGTAATTTGGTACAAGTTACCTTGGTAACAGCCTTAATACATCATGGGTTGAGAAGTGGGAAATCGCACACAGCTCCCCAGAGGATCCTTGGAAGCAGCCACTCATGTTAATATAAAGTGTTGCTGTCACCTTGATGGTCGCTGGGAAAAGATGACCCCCACCCTCTACAGGTCACATGTCCTTTTCCAGGTCTGGCTGGCTCTGTCCTGTGACCATGTCCCAGGACATTCTCGTTTGGTGATGGTTATATACCTCGGAGGAAATGACCCTGAGGCCAATAGACACTGAGCCTCCTACCATTACTGAGGGAGCCTCAGACCTTCATAGAAGAAATTCACAGAATCCCTATGGTGTGGGAGCAGGCCATTTGGCCCATCAATCACACCAACCCTCTGAAAAGCATCCCACCCCTCTTCCTGTATTGCTGCATTTCCCATGGCTTACCCACCTAACCTGCACATCCCTGGACACTATAGGCAATTTCCCATGGCCAATCCACCCTAACCTACTCATCTTTGGACTGTGGGGGGAAACCAGAGCATCTGGAAGAAATTCGCACAGGTAAGGGGAGAATGTGCAAACTCCACACAGACAGTCACCCGAGGCTGGAATCGAACCTGGGCCCCTGGCGCTGTGAGGCTGCAGTGCTAACCACTGAGCCACCATGTCACCCTTCATGTCTGGGAATTGGCACTGTCTAGTTTCTCTCCACTGCCTAGGGAAATAATAATAAGCTGCAAATAAATGCGGTAAGATTGGATCATAATGAGTTAGCAATGCAAATAATCTCCTTAACACTCACTCCTGAGATTTTCATTGAGGGAGGGTTATAGAAACTGAAGGGAGTGGCAGAGATAGGGAGGGTGATACAAGCCAGAAGCATACAGAGATGGGGAGGTTTGTGGATGTGTGAAGTCAAGCAGGGAATTGAACACCAAGATGAGAATCCTAAAATTGAAAATTACGATTGCAAGCTGATCTTTCCTTTTTCTGTTGTTGGGAAATAAAACCTGTTTCAAATCAGTGGAAAGATGCTATTGCTCAGTCCCGTTAATCTGAGAAAGTTTGATTTTATTGGATCTGTGACATAGCTTCAGATGAATTGTTAACCGAGAAATGATTTGTGTATTCATTTCCTGTCACTCAAAGCCTGCATATGAAATAAAGATGAACCTGGAGCTTTAGTCAAATCCTAATTGTGTTTGCAAAGAATTTAAACTGAAACAATCCTGTTAAAATTAGGACTGAACAAGCAGGAATTATAAAAGCAAACATGCTTGAATCCAATTAATTTTTATGCATCACTTTTATATAACATGAATCCAGTAGAGAACAGTATCAGTCAAACCCCCCAGTGTTTTACTTGACATTTGTATTGTCCAAATTGTTTCTGCTTCAATCTCAATGAGATTGTTGGAGAGATTGACTGAATAAAATCACTGTGGGTGAAGTAACAAGACTCTGTTGCATGAGGGAATTTTTCAAAGCAATGGAGATTTGCATTTGTATATCCCCAGATTCTCAGTATATCACTAGAAAGCATTGCCAACTGTTTATGTGCTGTCACTATTGCAATGCGGGAAAGCTGGTGGGCAGATTATGCAACAGCGGTAACATTACTGTCATTGTGTAAAAGTGAAATATTGCTGGAAATCTGAAATAAAAGACACAAAACCCTGGAGAAGCCCAACAGTCTGGCAGCATCTGTGCAGAGAGAAACAGTGTTAATGTTTCACCTTCAGTGTGACTTTTATGTCTTGAGCTGTCAGTTTAAGGATTCGTACTGGCCAGAGCGTCAGGAAAATGTAAGCAAGGAAATGGTTAGCTAGATTTTTAATGAATATTGGAAATTAAACACAGAATCTCATGAATTTTTTGACTTTATTTGAATTCAAAAGCTCATGGCTCAGGAGACGAAGAGCTTGGTTATGTTTATGTTGTCCTGAAAGAAGGATGGAGGCTTAATGATGTGGGTCTGATTGTGTGCCTTATTAGGACAGTTAGATTAGTGAGCCATGACTCAGGAAGGCATAAAAATAGTGATGAGTTGTAAGAGCTCAAATCAGAACTCAAGTTTTTGTGTAATAATTTGGCCAGGATTTACCCTGCCTTGCAGGGATGGGCTGGGAGGCGTAGGTTGGTCGTAGAAGGTCGCAGGTATCAGATATCTTGCTGCCCCTTGAGGGTGTATTCTCAAAGGCAGGTATGACTGTGGCTCTGTAGATATTAGACAGAGGTGGGTGGCTAGTTAAGTGAATTAACTGGTCTATTTACACTTATCCTACTCTCCTGCCAGTGCTATACCAGTGTTGGAATAGCTGCCCGCTGCTGCACCTGAAGGCAGTCACTCAGCAATGTGTCTGATCCCAAGGCTGTACCTCAGAGAGTCAGACAACTATCTCTTAATTAATGCCACTGTAACCTGGTCAATCACATATTCAGCTTATTCATGTCTTTATCAGCGAGAAACAGGACATAGCCCTTAATAACCTGATTACATAGGAACAGGGAGCAGCTGTGACACTGAGCAGGGTAAGACTGACTAAGTCAATAAACTCTCCTTGCAAAAGAAACAATCTATCAGTCTTGGTTTCAATTTCACACAATGTGGCTTTGATTATCCCAATATCCCCTCAATGATCCAGTGTTTGCTCTCATTAGCTCAGCACCCAGAGTTAGCCCAGTGGGAGAAACCACAATGCACCGGTGAAATTCTAGTTTTTCTTTCCAATTAGTAAACACTTTGCATTATTTGGAAGATTATAAGTTGAACAAGTGAAACTTTAGATTGGGAGTGCAAAACATTTCCAATTATCAAATCTTTTTATCCCAAAGAAAAACAAAAATTGGAGTCCAAAACTGGAGGGACATAGGCTTAAGATGAGAGGGGAAAGATTTAAAAGGGACCTAAGGGGCAACTTTTTCACTCGGGGGTGGTGCGTGTATGGAATGAGCTGCCAGAGGAAGTGATGGAGGCTGGTACAATTACAACATTTAAAAGGCATCTGGATGGATATATGAATAGGAAGGGTTTGGAGGGATATGGGCCAAATGCTGGCAAATGGGACTAGATTAATTTAGGATATCTGATTGGCATGGACGAGTTGGATTAGATGGTCTGTTTCCATTCCGTACAACTCTCTGACTGTGACACTATAAAAGACTGGAAAAACTCAGCAGGGCTGGCAGTATCTGTGGAGAGAGAAACAGAGTTAACCCATCGAGTCTAGTGACCCTTCTTCTTATCCTGTATCTCACTGATCTCAACAGCTGCTGTTTATTGATGAAGTCGCCTACACCAGGGATCCTTTCACATTGACATTTAGAAGGTCTTTATGCCCAGAATTGTGTTCCTGACTATTTGGGCATTCTAGGTGATGGTACAGAGACAATCTAGATTAAGAGATTTGCAAACCCCAAAGCTGCCTTGAGCTCAGCCCTTGGACAAGACAAGTGGAATTGTTGAGAGAGTGTCTAACTGCGGAGATAAAGACTATCATGGTCATGACCAAGCCACCTTCTGCTGAAGAGATACAACATTGACATCCACGAAAAACGTGACAGTAAAGTTTGAGAAAGTGAGGACTGCAGATGCTGGAGATCAGAGTCGACAGTATGTTGCTGGAAAAGCACAGCAGGTCAGGTAGCATTTGAGGAGCAGGAAAAATCAATGTTTCAGGGAGGAGCCCTTCATCAGGAATGAAGCTGGGAGCCTTGGGGGTGGAGAGATAAATGGGAGGGGCTGGGGCTAGAGGGAAGGTAGCTGGGAGTGCAATAGGTGGATGGAGGTGGGGGTGAAAGGGATAGGTTGGAGAGGAGGATGGAGCGGATAGGTGGGAAGGAAGATTGACAGGTGAGACAGGTCATGAGGATGGTGCTGAGCTGGAAGGTTGGAACTGGGGTAAGGTGGGGAGGAGGGGAAATGAGGAAACTGGTGAAGTCCACATTGATGCCCTGGGGTTGAAGGTTTCCGAGGCAGAGGATGAGGCGTTCTTCCTTCAGGTGTTGGGTGGTGAGGGAGGGAGCGGTGGTGGAGGAGGCCCAGGACCTGCGTGTCCTCGGCAGAGTTGAAATGTTGGGCCACTGGGCGGTTTGGTTGATTGGTGCGGATGTCCCAGAAATGTTCCCTAAAGCGCTCTGCGAGGAGGTGTCCAGTCTCCCCAATGTAGAGGAGACCGCATCGGGAGCAATGGATACAATAAATGATATTAGTGGATGTGCAGGTAAAACTTTGATGGATGTGGAAGGCTCCTTCGGGGCCTTGGATGGAGGTGAGGGAGGAGGTGTGGGCGCAGGTTTTACAGTTCCTGTGGTGGCAGGGGAGGGTGCCAGGACGGGAGGGGGGGTTGTTGGGGGGTGTGGACCTGACCAGGTAGTCACGGAGGGAACGGTCTTTGCGGAAGGCGGAGAGGGGTGGGGAGGGAAATATATCCCTGGTGGTGGGGTCAGTTTGGAGGTGGCGGAAATGTCGGAGGATGATAAGATTTATGCGAAGGTTGGTAGGGTGGAAGGTTAGGACTGAGGGGGGTTCTGTCCTTGTTGCGGTTGGAGGGGGGGTTTGAGGGCGGAGGAGCGGGACGTGGATGAGATGCGTTGGAGGGCATCTTTAACCACGTGGGAAGGGAAATTGCGGTCTCTAAAGAAGTAGGCCATTTGGTGTGTTCTATGGTGGAACTGGTCCTCCTGGGAGCAGATACGGCAGAGGCGGAGGAATTGGGAATACGGGATGGCATTTTTGCAGGAGGTAGGGTGGGATGAGGTGTAATCCAGGTAGCTGTGGGAGTTGGTGGGTTTGTAAAAAATGTCAGTGTTGAATCGGTCCTTTTGGATGGAGATGGAGAGGTCTAGGAAGGGGAGGGAGGTGTCAGAGATGGTCCAGGTGAATTTGAGGTCAGGTGGAGGGTGTTTGTGAAACCGATGAACTGTTTGTTAATTAATGAATGGGGAGTTTGAACAGTTCACCACAGGAATTGCAAAACCTGCGCCCACACCTCCTCCCTCACCTCCATCCAAGGCCCCAAAGGAGCCTTCCACATCCATCAAAGTTTCACCAATATCATTTATTGTATCCGTTGCTCCCAATGCAGTTTCCTCTACATTGGGGAGACTGGACGCCTCCTCATAGAGCGCTTTAGGGAACATCTCCAGGACACCAGCACCAATCAAACCAACCACCCCATGGCCCAACATTTCAACTCCCCCTCCCACTCTGCCACATACACGCAGGTCCTGGGCCTCCACCATCGCCTCTCCCTCACCACTCAAAACCTGGAGGAAGAATGCCTCATCTTCCACCTCAGGACCCTTCAACCCCATAGGATCAATGTGGACTTCACCAGTTTCCTCATTTCTCTTCCCCCCACCTTATCTCAGTTCCAACCTTCCAGCTCAGCACCATCCCCATGACGTGTCCCACCTGCCAATCTCGCTTCCCACCTATCCGGTCTACCCTCCCCTCTGACCTATCACCTTTACCCCCACCTCCATCCACCTAACACACTCTCAGCTACCTTCCCCCTAGCCTCACCCCCTTCCAATTATCTCTCCACCCCCGAGGCTCCCAGCCTCATTCCTGATGAAGGGCTCTAGCCCAAAACGTCGATTTTCCTGCTCTTTCGATGCTGCCTGGCCTGCTGTGCTTTTCCAGCAATACACCCTCAATAAACATTTTGAGCTCATTGAAACATACAAAGTTCTGACTGGGCTGGAAATACTGGAAGCAGGGTGATGTTGGGGGTGGGGTGCAAAACCCAGGTCACAGTCTCAGGTCACAAGGTCAGCCATTTTGGATTTGGATGAGGAGAAATGCCTTCAATGAAATAGATAGATTTCTAGAGACTAATGATGTCAAGGAGTAAGTGGGAGAGAGCAGGATAACGGCGTTGAGAGAGAGGATCAGTCATGATCACATTAAATGGTAGAACAGACTTGACCAGTGAATGGCCAACTCTGGAGAATCCATTAGCTCAAATAGCTCAGATTCTGAAGGCAGAGTCAATTTGTGAAATTAGATTGAGATAATTCTGGTCATCTCTGTGCTGGCAACAGCAAAACACTATATTTTGGGAACAGCATCACATCTAAGTTCCCCTCTACATCACTTATCTTTCCCAGTGGGGTTCTCACTGTCCCTGGGTCCGAATATCCTGAAACTCTCTCCCTCATGATATTGTGGGTGATTCCATCAGCCCGGGGACTGCAATGGATCAAGATGGTGGCCAGTAAATGCAACCATTTCAAGGTTTCTTTGTAGCTCTCAAACATCAATGTGTTCTTGTGAGCAACCATATGAAAGAATTCAGCATTGTGTTTTCATTTTACTGGAAATAACACTCTGTAAAACTTTGCAAAGATTGCACTGACCATCCATGCTGGAGTCAAGTATTTTACTGCTTTTATCCTTCATCTCTCGAATTGATTCTATTCAATTATTTTCAAACATTCCCTACAGCAATCGCACAAATTCAACACTTCCAAGCTTTAAACTGGTGATATTTCACATTTGTTGACATTCATTTTCATATGTACAATCTTTGAAAGTAATTTTGTAAAGTGGCCAATAATCTGTACAGCCTACAATCTATCAATTGGTAAAGGGGAGTTTGCAGGTTTGAATTAATATTTCACAGTGAAGTAATTTGAGCTTTCAGTCTGTGAAAAGCATTGTTATAAATGGTCACTGCCTCAGTTCCTATTTGATTAAAATGAGGAAGGTGTCATTTTTGATATATACGGATCTCTCAATGAGTATAAGGACCCAATCATGTTCAGATGTAAGAATATTTCCAAGCCATTACAGTGATTCTGCCTTTGTTGTTTTTAGACTTGACAAGTCCAATGCTTTCTCAATCTGCCTCCCACATAAACTTCAGTTCATCCAAAAATTTGTTGTTCTTATCGTGATCTTTGTCGATGTGCTGGTCACTCTGCTCACTGACCTACACTGCCTTCTTCTAAACTCTAGATTACATCAGCCGATTTTACCCAGTCTCTCCCCATGCCCCAACCTCCTCTCCCCTCACCACCAGCCTCCCTCACCCTCAACCACCATTGTCCCAGGATTAATCATAAAACATCTCAGAAAGAGGTGCATTTGAAAAACAAATCATTGAGAAATTCTTCAATAGCCCTTCACTTTCCAAACATGGTCATGGATACATTGTCATGGGTCTTTTGGATGTAGGGGCTTGGTGGTGGGAAAGGGGAGCTGTGCACCACAACAGCTTAACACAGCCTCGGATAGTCCCTTGGGACTGTTCAGACCTCCTCATTGACTGGGACCCACACTCCCCCAGGATGTGCCTATTTTCTTCTGTGAAGCAGTCACTTTGTAAACAGGATGGCATTTTCTCCTGGCACTGGAGAGTCAGGTGGTCCTGGGTGAAGGTTAACGGTCGATGTGATGTCAGAATCAGTGGCAGAGGTTTGGTTTTCAAGCAACCCATCCTCTACTTATGCGTCCCAATTTAGTTCATCTAGTGCCTTACATGAGATGTGTGGGTTGTGGTGAGTGCGTCGATAACTGTTGTCTCTATCAGACCAGAGTGAAGGCCATTGGTGTCCTCGCCAGTATTTATTCCCCCATTTCACATCACGATAGCAGATTCATCCAACCATCACCTCAACACTGTTTGTGGGATCTTGCTGTGCACAGGCTGGCTGTTGCAAAGATAACAGCACATCAAGAGAACTGCACTTTCTGCGTTAGGATGTCCTTCAGTGACAGGTGCATGGAAGCATTTCTTTGAGCACTGCTTCAGGTCTCCTGCACAATTTTCTGCTGCATTGCATTCTAAATACACTGAAAACATTGCAATTAATTATTTCTGGTATTGTAAGTGGGACAGTGAGAATTCTCTGTCTGCCTAGAATTTTAGATTAATGATCAGGTTTTGTAATTTGTTTACTCATTTTATTTGTCATCTCTTGTAGCCCGGCGTATTGCAACGCCAGCATTACTCTGGCCTTTGAGAATGTGGTGAGCTGGAGAGTAGGACATCTTTGAACATTAATACTCCATCTGTCTATTATTTGCTGTGTTCTTTTAGCATTCTGTCACTGCAGACATTTCGTAATGGTCCAAAATCATGAATCACGAATTTTGTTTTGTGGACAAGAAAAGAAAATGACTTAATTGAGACCTTTAGGGAAAAGAATTTAAAAAGAGGAAAATAAATTAAATAACTTGCAAGGAACTAACTCATTCCTTGAAGCATTGGTGCCACACAGGATACACAAACCTGCCTTCTTTAAAATAACATGCAGACACATGTCCTTGTCAGGAAGTGTAGCCTTCAGCAAGTACAGTAGAACCTATTGTTTCATAGAAACCCTACAATGTGGAGGCAGGCCATTCAGCCCATCAAGTCCACTCTGACCCTCCAAAGAACATCCATCTACACCCACATCCCCTACCCTATCCCTGTAATCATGCCTTTCCCATGGCTAATCCACCTAGCTTGCACATCCCTGAACACTATGGGCATTTTAGCATGTGCAATGTGCAAGGTCCACAGTCGCCCGAGGCTGAAATCGAACCGAGTCCCTGGTGCTGCAGTGCTAACCACTGAGTCACCATGCCACCCACCATTGTTTATTTGGAGGGTCTCAGTTTTCAAAATATGCTAGAGGCTTTCATTTTCTCATTTCTTGTTTTATTTTAGAAAGTGTTTTATCTCTTGCTTGCTTATTTTCTTTTACCCGCGGCACACTTTGGAAACACTGTTATTTGTAAACAACTCGCTGCTGCCTTTGCAATATTAAAATGCTAAACTGAGAGCCTGTCTAGTCTCTCTAGGAAGAATTCCATCGCATTGTTTTGCAAAAGGACAGTGTCATTCTTCTCAATATCTGGATTAGTGGGGCTGGAAGAGCACAGCAGTTCAGGCAGCATCAGGATGAAGGTTTTTGCCCGAAACGTCGATTTCGCTGCTCCTTGGATGCTGCCTGAACTGCTGTGCTCTTCCAGCACCACTAATCCAGAATCTGGTTTCCAGCATCTGCAGTCATTGTTTTTACCTCATTCTTCTCAATATCTGGGCTAATAGTTAGTCCCTAACAATATCCCAGGAACATTATCCAGTTATCGACACATTACCTAGTTGTAGAAACTGGCTGTGCATAAATTGACTGCTCCACTTACAACATTTCAACAGTATCTGTACATTGAAATGATCAGGAAACCATTAGGCTGCCCTGAGGTTATGAGAGATGTGCAGAAATGCAAGTCTTTATTCTTATTTGACGTAGCTTCTGTGACCATTTGGGTCCAGTGGTTTTACCTCTGGCAATCTGTCGGAGATCTATTAGTCAGAGACTTGATTTTAACCCCATTGCTGCTGATGAGAAATGGGGTTTAGTTGGTGTCACGTGGTGCCTAACATTGCAGCTGAGTGATGTTCGCCATGTTCCCAAGGGAGAGCAGGAAACACAGCCACTTCCCCCCTCCCACGCTGTTATTGATGTAATGAGTTAACAAACATCCCAAAGATGAGCATTATAGGAGTTGGGGGGTGGGGGTTTATCCTGTCCTGAGAAATAGCCTGTACACCCTCCAGTGAGTCTGAAAAACCACAAGCTTGTTGGAAATCTTGGTGTGCAAAGTGTGTTCCTGTAGGAACCTATAAGACTGCAACATTGGATAACAGGAATATTAATTGTGGTCTTGGACATATCCTGGTGATTGTGTGATGAAAGGATTGCAGTGCACTGTAGTTTGTGACTGGAAATGTTGCTGAACAGTGATCAGCTGTTGTTCTCCTCAGTGGGTTGCTTCCAAGCAGCTGTTCCACATTTCAAACCACACACCCAGGGTCTTCATTGGAGGAGTCTTTGACTGAGGATTCCAATGGTTTACTGGCTCAGAGATACACTTAGCACATTAAGCCTCAGTGCTGGCGTGTTTATGATTGATACAGGTCATCTTCTATTCCAACTGCCTCACTTCATCCTTCCAGCGTCTCTTTTTATCCCTTTCTCTCTCATAGAGCTGTCTAGTTGCATTCCCGAAACACTAGAGTTGTTGTTGTCCACCATTTTCTCTCATCTTGGGTTTCACCTTCTCACCAATCTCTGAGTAAGTTCATTTCTCACTATTTCTTTTTGTGAGCTTGGATTGGTGAGCCCCAAGGTTTGGATTCTGCCACAACTAGAAATATTCACATTGTCCAACCAGCCCCATCCACCACTTCAAGTAAAGTGAATAAAGAATACAGAAAAAGTAAATCGACAGCAAAGAAAGGAACAATGAGCACAATTACATTTTAATTCTTGGCTTTGTAAGATGCATTTGAAAGCAAAGCTCAGTGACTTTTTTAAATTTATGCACAGGACGTGGCCATCATTTGTTTGTCAGTATTTACTGCCCGTCCCTAGTTGCCCCTTGAGAAGGTGGGGGTGAGCTGCCTTCTTGAGCCGCTGCAGCCCATGTGCTGTGGGTAGACCCACAATGCCCTGAGGGAGGGAATTCCAGGATTCTGACCCAGCGACACTAAGGGAACAGTGATATATTTCCAAGTTAGAATGGTGAGTAACTTGGAGGGGAAATGGTAGGGGATGGTGTTCCCATGTATCTGCTGTCCTTGTCCTTCTAGATGGAAATGATTGTGGGTTTGGAAGGTGCTCTCTGAGGATCTTTGGTGATTTTCTGCAGTGCATCTTGTAAATGGTACACACTGCTGCTACTGAGCATCAGTGGTGGAGGGAGTGGATATGGTGTCAATCAAGCCGGTTGCTTTGTCCTGGATGGTGTTGAGCTTCCTGAGTGTTGTTGGAGCTGTCCCCATCCAGGCAAGTGGGGAGTATTCCATCACACTCCTGACTTGTGCCTTGTAGATGGTGGACAGGTTTTGGGGAGTCAGGAGGTGAGTTACTCACTGCAGTATTCCTTGCCTCTGACCTGCTCTTGTAGCTGCTGTGTTTAGGTGGTGAGTCCAGGTAGATAGTTCCTAATAAAGGCAAAAGTGTGGGGTTCAAACATAAAAGAAATTGCTGAAGAAACTCAGCAGGCCTGGCAGCATCTTTAGGAAGAAAGCAGAATTAACCTGTTGAGTTCAGTGACTTTTCACTTACACCATCCATTCCTTTTACTGGACTCAAAACATTCACTCTATTTCTCTCCCCACAGATGCTGCCAGACCTGCTGAGTTTCTTCAGAAATGTTTGTTTTGGTTTCAGAGCTCCAGCATCCACAGCTCTTTGGTTTACTTTGTATGGAGTTCAAACCTGATTTCAGCTCTGTGGTCCTTTTTTGCAAGCTCCCTTGTAAATTGTTATCAAATCATGGCATAAACCCAGATATCAGCAACCCTTGAATAATCGAGGATGTTACATGAAGAAAAGGATTGTTGCAAGAAAAATACACAGTGTTTGGATCATTGTTTTAATCAGCATTATTGAGACAGTTTCCTTCTCATGAGCCTGGTTACTTTAACAGATTCATTTTAAGATGGCCTTTTCAATAAGCTTTCGATGTCTCATGTGTCCATTACTACAAATATGATACATTAGCTTTACTGGATCAAAGCTGATATATGACTCATCCAGTAGAGATTACAGCATTATATGACTTACTATAGCTATTCAAAATTGCCTTTACTGAATTTTTAAATGTTTCATTGCTCCAGTCTATTATCCCACAAAGTGTATCTATCCCCCAGAGTGTATCAACGAGGCTTAAAGGTGATCCATTAATATTATTGCATCAAGTAGTTATGAACCAATTTCTGATGCTTACCACTGGAAGACAGTTACCACCCTTCCATGACTGTTCCAGTGATAATATCTCACTCTGATTTTGCAGAATGTGTAAAACCACATTTTCTTTTCAGCAATGGACCACAGACTAAAGATATTGATTTAAACCAAGAAATCTGTGGAAGAATATGATGCTCGTTTAAAAATGGGTTACTGGAACTCATTGTGAGTTTATCCACAGGGTGACCTCAGTTCTGTGGGATGATGTTCAGAACAGTTTTGTTAAAGTTGTTCTTTTGATTTTTCTTCCAATCAGGATGTGTTGTGAGTTCAGCATAGTTCAGCATAGTTTCTTGATTGGTTATTGGACAAGTGGCTACAGCTATCTGCTTGAAAAAAAATGCAGTCTGCCATCCCCGCCCCCACCTTCCCCCCCCCCCCCCTTTAATGTTGTCCCCCCTGTACAAGAAGGGTAGTAGGGATAATCCAGGTAACTACAGACCAGAAAGCCTGATGTCAGTGGTAGGAATGTTGCTGAAGAAGGTACTGAGGGATAAACTTTATTCATATTTGGAAAAGAATGGGCTTATCAGTGACAGGCAACATGGTTTTGTGTGGGGGAGATCATGCCTTACCAACTTAATAGAGTTCTTTGAGGAAGTGACCAAGTTGATAGGTGAAGGAAGGGTTGTTGATGTCATATACATGGGCTTTAGTAAGGCATTTGATAAGGTTCCCCATGGTAGACAAATGGAGAAAATGAGGTCACATGGTGTCCAGGGTGTTCTAGCAGGTGAATAAAGAACTGGTTGAGCAACAGGAAACAGAGAGTAGTAGTTGAAGGGAGTTTCTCGAAATGGAGAAAGGTGACTAGTGGTGTTCCACAGGGGTCAGTGGTGGGGCTACTGTTGTTTGTAATATACATAAATGATCTGGAAGGGAACATTGTTGGTCTGATCAGTAAATTTTCAGATGACATGAAGATTGGTGAATTAGCAGAAAGTATAGGGGACTGTCAGAGAATACAGGAGAATATAGACAGACTGGAGAGTTGGGTGGAGACGTGGCAGATGGAGTTCAAACCAGGCAAATATGAGGTGATGCATTTTGGGAAGTCTAATTCGAGAGCAAATTATACAGTAAATGGAAGAGCCTTGGGAAAAGTTGATGAGCAGAGAGATCTGGGAGTGCAGGTCCATTGTGCCCTGAAGGTGGCTGTACAAGTGGATAGAGTGGTCAAGAAGGCATATGGTATGCTTGTCTTCATCAGAAGGGGTATTGAGTACAAGAGCTGGCAGGTTATGTTAAAATTGTACAAGACTGCATTTAGAATACTGTGTACGGTTCTGGTCGCCACTTTACCAAAAGGATGTGGACACTTTGGAGAGGGTGCAGAGAAGGTTTACGAGAATATTGCCTGGTATGGAAGGTGTTAGCTATGAAGAGAGGTTGAGAAGATTAGGATTGTTTTCATTAGGAAAAAGGAGATTGAGGGGGGACCTGATTGAGTTCCACACAATCATGAAGGGTATAGACAGGGTAGATAGAGATCCCAGAGTGAGGGATTCAATAACAATAGGTCACATTTTCAAGGTGAGAGGAGAAAAGTTTAAGGGGGATGCAAGTACTTCACACAGAGGATGGTAGGTGTCTGGAACGCGTTGCCAGTAGAGGTGGTAGAGGCAGGCACGGTAGATTCGTTTAAGGTGCATGAGTAGGTGGGGAGCAGAGGGTTACAGGCCCTTAGGAATTGGGTGATAGGTTTAGACAGTAGATTTGGATTGGCTCAGGCTTGGAGGGCTGAAGGACCTGTTCCTGGGCTGTAAATTTTCTTTGTTCTTTGTTCTTTCTCTCTCTGCCTTTCTCTCCCACTCCCTTCCCCTCTCTCTCTCTCTCTCTCTCTGTCTCTCTGTCTCCACCTGTCTATCTCTATCTCTCCTTCTCTGACCCTCCCTCTCTCGCGCTCTCCACCTCTCTTTATACATAAATATATCTATCTCTCTCTCTCTCTATCTCTATCTATCTCTCTCCCCTTCTCTCTCTCTATACCTTTCTTTTTCTTTCACTCTCTCTCGCCAACCCCTCTCTCTTTCTTCCTCTCTTGCCCCCTTTCTCTCTCCCTCTGTCTCTCTCTCTCTCTCTCCAATGAAAGCTGCAAAAAACAGAACATCACCATCTGTGATCCAGACTAGTGCCAGAACTATGCTTTTCTGACTTTTACTTCCTTTCCCACCCATAATATTTGTGCCTTGTTTCTTTGTGTGACATAAAGATTGTATCTTTTTATTTTTCTATGGTTTTGGTTGTGGACTGAAATGGGACCAGGACTGTTTTGTAAACCATGGGTTGCTGGAGAAGTTGCTGTATCTTTTAAAAACAAGTTATCGAATGCTCATTGTGAGGACTGTTTACACAGCTGTTGGTTCAAGCAGCTGGGTAAACTGAGCTATAGATGAGTTGGAGCCAGAGGCCCGTGTACAAATAGAGCAACAAGTAGCTGATTGGTCTGTGAAATGGTATCCAGTTATACCTGACAAAGGTCTCCTGCCTGTCAACAACTGAGCAATTAGCTCCGAGGTATTGTAGGTGTTTAAATAAGTTTAAGTAAAATACCATCAGACCTCTGCAAGGGAAGGAGCTGTGCTTCTGCCCTGCAGTAAAAGAAATCTCGAGCCTGAAGAGAACCAGATTATTTCCCTTCATCAGTTACTGTAATCAATGGTTTTTAACTCATAAGTCAGAGATCTTTGAGGGGTGGCACGGTGGCTCAGTGGGTAGCACTGCTGCCTCACAGTGCCAGGGACCTAGGTTCGATTCCAGCCTCGGGCGATTGTCTGTGTGGAATTTGCACATTCTCCCCATGTCCATGTGGGCTTCCTTGGGGTGCTCTGGTTTCCTCCCATAATCCAAAAATATGCAGGTTAGGTGAATTGGCCATGCTGAATTGTCCAATAGTGTTCAGGGCTCGAATGCTGATTGAACTGCTGTGTTTTTCCAGCACCACTCTAATCTAGAATCTGGTTTCCAGCATCTGCAGTCATTGTTTTTACCAAGGTGCATTAGTCAGGGGGATATATAGGATAATTGGTTAGGGGAATGAGTCTGGGTGGGTTACTCTTCAGAGGGTCAGTGTGGACTTGTTGGGCTGAAGGGCCTGTTTCCTCACTGTAGGGATTCTATGGTTGTATGATCTTTATTCATGGTAGTTACAGATTTTTTTGTCAACCTGGATCTCAAAGTCAGGAAAATTGTGGAACTTGGCAACTTTTTAAAATCTTTAACTTTTGGAATAATCTGGGAATAGCAGGGATTGATTACTCGCATGCTACCCAGTGTGGGTTAACAATGAGAATTTTTAAAATGGGCAGAGTTTAGGTCACATTTGCAAATATAGTTTCATTTTTGCCGTTGGTTATAAAAGCAATTTCATTTCAAAAATCAATGTTTTTCTGTTGATGAGAAATTTTGTCTGCATATTCTTGTAAACTGAATAACGGAGTGAGGCACAACTGGACAGTTCAGGGGTTTAATTAATTTTTCAATTTGATATGACTCCAGGGATAATGGGCCAAATTTGACCCCATTGGGTGATGGCAGGTAAATCGAGCTGTCACAGAGCCAGACTGAAACTTTTTGTTCCATACATAATCACCAGAACTTACGATGCCAATGCACTGCTATTCAATACCTGGACAGCTCCAAACTGAAGCAGTGTAAACAGAGAAATTGATACGGCATTGTTGCATTTATATAGCAGCTTCCTTGATGCAGAATATTCACAGTGAACACATTCCTGACAATCTGCAGTCACTGTAATACTGTAGGGAGTTTAGGAGTCCATGTTCTGCACAACTCCACAAACAGCAATGTGGTAATGGTCAGAGCTGTTTCTTGCCTTCCTGATTTGTTTTAGATCCTTCTTTTCCTTTAAGGCTTACCTCCTCAACCAATCATTGTGTCAACTGCCTTAATATCTCCTTAAATGGAGCAGAGTCAATCTTTTTTCTGATTACATTCCTGTGAAGTGTGTTGGGATGTTTCATTACCTCGGCGGTGGGGATGGGGAGGGGGGCAGTTAAATGCAGCTTGTTGTTGTTATCGTTATATCAGTGGACTTGCTCTCCAATGCTAAGGCAGTCTAACCCTGTTGTATCTCAGGCTGAAGAGCATGGTTTTATTCAGATTAACACTCTTGCTGCAATTTAACAGCATCATCAATAAAGAAATGGTGTAATGTCTTATTCAATTTGCTGTTTATAGGACTTTGCTGTTTGCAGAATGGGTGCTTAAATACCAACACTGTCATCAAGTAAAGAAGTACTTTATGATATGTAATGTACTGAATTTAACCTTGGTTCTAAATCAAGTCAGCTGCATAAACATATCATGCGAAGTCAAGGGGAAAGCATGTATTTTCCTAAGTTTCAGATTGCATTGCCACCTCTGGAGAGTTGTCCTGAATTTAATCCATGCAGCTGAATCTATTTGGCTGATGAACCACTGACTAACTTCTCTAATCCAATCCTTATAAAGCTATCGCTCTGGACTAACCAGTCTCTCACATTTGACTCCCTTCCAACTCTCCAGGATTCAATTCATATATTTGTGGTACATGTGTGCAATCCTGGTGAGCATATCTCAGTATTAGTCCTTGTCTTTTTTTATGGGAGCTCCACACCCTGATTTCCCTTCAGATGAATACTATCTTTTGCTCATCTGGTGCATCTAAAAAAAATAGCTTTTCAGAAATGAATTTGATCTTGATCGCATTTGGGTGCGGTTTGATATTTAATCCAACTTTCAGTGATCTTATTCAAAATGCAATCTTCATAGACTCACGGGATTATGCATCACAGATGGAGGCCAATCAGCCCATCTTCCTATTTTGGGGCTTTGAAAAAGCACTCTGCTTAATCCCATTGCCCCATTCTTTCCCCAGAACCTCATAATTCTTTTCTCCTTTAAGAATTTATTTTGCTTTTGAAGGTCGCAATTGACTTGAAATTACAAAAAGCTGGCATCCAAGTTCAGTGGGTAAGAGTGAAAGCAAGTAAACTGTTGGCCTTTATTTTAAAGTGAATGGTATATAAAACTAGGGAGGATTGACTAAAATTCTACAAGGAACTCATCAGGCCACAGTTGGAATACTGTTAGTTCCTGAAATAACTGCACAGAGGTCAGTATCCCATCAGGTCATCCTTTATGGCGCTGTGACCATAGAGCTCAGAGGCAGTCCTTGAACTGAGGAGATTCTCAGTCCCCTGTTTCTATCTGTCAGCCAGGGCTCCCTATTTGGCCCAGGTTAACAACCCCAATCAAGGATCTCATAGTCAATAAGATCCACCTGATTCCAACCAGTACCGTCTCCTTATTGAAAGAGAAAGTGTTGTGTTATTGGAAGCAGTTCACTCAGTTGATTCCAGATATGGAGGGATTACCTCATGAGGACAGGGTGAGTAGGTTGGACCTGTACTCATTGAAGTTGACAATAATGAGAGGTGACCTTATTGAAACATAGATTTCTGAGGGGAATTGACAGGGAGATACAGAAAGGTTGTTTCCCCTTGTCAGAGAGTGTAGGACATCATCTCAGAGTAAATGGTCACCCAATTAAGACAGAGATAAAGAGGACTTTTTCTTTTTCTCCAAGGGAAGTGGATCTGTTGAATTCTTTACCACAGAGGACTGTCCGGGCTAGGTCATTAAGTATAATCAAGGCTGAGGTAAGAGGTTTTTTTTAATTAGAAAGGGAATCAAAGGATATAGGATAAGGCAGGAAAGTGAGTTGAGGATTATCAGATCAGCCACGATCTCATTGAATGGTGGAGCAGACTCGATGGGCTGAATAGCCTACTGCTGCTCCTATATCTAATGCTTGTATTGATCCTGCAGCCTGCCTGGCAAGGTATTCTAAATCCTGACTGTCTGTGCTCATCTTTGCTGCCTTTATTCACTAACTGCAACATTTTGAATCAGTCCATCCATTGTTTGAATTCTGATCCACTCCCAAAGCTGTTTCCTGTGCAGATTAGAGAGAGACTGGGATTGTCTGCCTGACAACAGAGAAGGTTAAAGGAAGTTTTGAAAGAGGTTGATCAAAGCCAAAGAAGATTGTGATCAGATGAATGAAGACAAATCGATTCCAGAAACGGGAAGGTCAACATTGAGGGACACGAACAAAACCGGAAATTCCTGGAGATTTCAACAGGTCCGGCAGCATCTGTGCAGAGAAATCAGAGTTCAGTTCTGATAAAGGGTCACCGGACCTGAAATGTTAACTGTTTCTCTCATCACAGATGCTGCCAGACCTGCTGAGTTTCTCCTTACTTTGTGTGTTTCAGATCTCCAGCATCCATCTGCAGTTGTTTTATTACAGATTTATTATCTTTACAGATAATCTGTAAGAACAATATTACAGATCATCTTTATTACAGATTTAAGATAGTTGGCTAAAGATCTGGAAGTGACAGTAAGAATGACCTTTGATACAGTGAGCTGTTGGTAGCTGGATTGTGCTGTCTGTAAGGTTGATGGAAATAGAGTTAATGAGAACTTTCAAAGAGAATAGATGGATACTTGGAAAAAACATGTGCAGGGCGTTTGTGGGATTAATTTGATGGTTCCACCAAAGAGCTAGCATCTACAGGATGGATTGAATGAGCTCCCAGTGTGCCTAACCATTCCATAACTCTATTCCATTCAGAACTAAATATTATAAAGATCTTCATTTGATCTCAGGTAGAGCTTGTGTGGGTAGCTATGTATAATTACAAACATCTTGGGAGCAACAGATTAATGATTCCCTGGAATGTTGTACTCATTTGTTCAGCAGACTCATGAGATTGAGTCATGTTGAATGTTGTTCTGCACCTTTTTATATAGAGAGCTACTCCTCAGAGTTGAATCCTCAGAAATATTTCTCAGAATCCTCAGAAGCCTGATGAAGGGCTTTTGCCTGAAACGTTGATTTTCCTGCTCCTCGGATGCTGCCTGACCTGCTGTGCTTTTCCAGCACCGCTCTAATCTTGACACTAATCTCCAGCATCTGCAGTACTCACATTCTCCTCCGAAACTTCCCAATAGGACTTTAGAAGTGACTTCCAAAATATCCATAAGCCTGTGCCTCTGGTGGAAGTGAGACTCTTTGATCTGGGCTCACAGCTAGTGTTGTAGCTCAGGCTCAATGGAGCAAGGCTGATCCCTGATGGGACACCAAATAGGGGCAGCTGCTGCCCCTCATGGGGAGGGTAAAGTGATGAAAACATATGCGAGCAAGAAATTTCCCAGGTTCAGCTGCCCGGACTCTGGATCTGGAATTCTCTCCCACACCCCATTTCTCACAAAACACACCCTCTGAAGCCTAACTCTGAAACAAAACTGTTTCTTGTCTCTTGTACTATTTTGGGATGCTAATTAATCAAAGAGGCACACTGAGAAAGGCCGGAAAGAGTCACTTCATTACGCAGCTTGGGGTAACATTCCATTTGCTCCAGTCAGCACCTTGATGAGTGTGTTCCTTTCAGGTTTTGTATGACAATAAGATGTTCCTGTTTCAGCCTTACCCCCTCGATTATCTGCAGCTGATCACTGGCCATTTCAGCACTCAGGAGAAAAGGGTTCAGAAAAGATTCACAAGGATGTTGCCAGGGTTGGAGGGTTTGAGCTACAGGGAGAGGCTGAACAGACTGGGGCTGTTTTCCCTGGAGTGTTGGAGGCTGAGGGCTACCTTACAGAGGTTTATAAAATCATGAGGGATATGGATAGGGTAAATAGACAAAGTCTTTTCCCTGGGGTCGGGGAGTCCAGAACTAGATGGCATAGGTTTAGAGTGGGAGGGGAAAGATATAAAAGAGACCTAAGGGGCAACTGTTTAATGCAGAGGGTGGTACGGGTATGGAATGAGCTGTCAGTGGAGATGGTGGAGGCTGGTACAATTACAACATTTAAAAGGCTTCTGGATGGGTATATGAATAGGAAGGGTTTGGACAGATATAGGCCAAATGCTGGAAAATGGTTCTAGATTAATTGAGGGTATCTGGTCGGCATGGATGGGTTGGACAGAAGGATCTGTTTTCGTGCTGTGCATCTCAATGACGCTATAATTGCTGCTTCTCCTGATGATCGGTGAAAGCTCTGAACTCTCCAGGTATCAAAAGGTTAAAGATCAGACCTCCCAGCCACAGCCACCAACAGAAGCTCACAGCGTTACAACCAAACTGAGACACCTTACAAAAAATAGGAAATAGGAGCTGGAGTAGACCGTTCATCCCTTTGAGCCTGTTCCATCATTCAGTAGGATCATGGCTGATCATCCAACTCAATCCCACTCCCTACTCTTTCCCCAGACCCTTTGATCCTTTTAACCCTAAGAATTATATCTAGCTCCTTCTGGAAAAAAATTCAATGTTCTTTTTTTAGATTAGATTACTTACAGAGTGGAAACAGGCCCTTCAACCCAACAAGTCCACACCAACCTGCCGAAGCGCAACCCACCCAGACCCATTCCCCTACATTTACTCCTTCACCTAACACTACAGGCAATTTAGCATGGCCAATTCACCTGACCTGCACATTTTTGGACTGTGGGAGGAAACCGGAGCACCCGGAGGAAACCCACACAGACACGGGGAGAATGTGCAAACTCCACACAGAGAGTCGCCTGAGGCGGGAATTGAACCCGCATCTTTGGCGCTGTGAGGCAGCAGTGCTAACCACTGTGCCACTGTGCCGCCCAACTGGCCTCAACTGTTTCCTTGCTGCAGTGAATTCCACAGGCTCCCCACCCTCTGGGTAAAGACATTTCTCTCCGTCGCAGTCCAAAATGGATGAAATAGATGTGTAGTGGATGCTTCCTCTTGTGGGGGCATTCAAGAATGAGAGGTTATAGTCTTAGGATAAGGGGGAGCAAATTTAAAACAGAGTTGAGGAGAAAATGCTTCTTCCAAAGGGTTGTGAATCTGTGGAATTCGCTCCCCAAACAGCAGTGGATGGTGGGACAGTGAGTAAATGTAAGGAGGATTAAGACAGATTTTTAATTGGTGATGTGTTGAAGGGATATGGAGAGAAGGCAGGAAAATGGGGGTGAGGAGCAGATCAGCCATGATCGAATGGCAGAGCATACTCAATGGGCTGAATGGCCTAATTCTACTCCTATGTCTTATGAACTTAAGAATCGTAATAATCCTTAGTCAATGACCCCCGGTCCTGGACTCTCCCACTATTGGGAATACTGTTCCTGCATCTCGCCAGTATAGTCCTGTTAGAATTTTCGAGGTTTCTCAGAGATGCTCCCTCATTCAGTGAATACAATCCCAACTGACTCAACTTCTCCTCTTGCATCAGTCCGACCATCCCAGGAATCAGCCTGGTAAACCTTTGCTGTATTCCCTCTATACCCAGAACATCCTTCCTCAGATAAGAAGCTGAAAACTGCTCTCAGTGCTCCAGCTGTGGCCTCATCAATGTTCTGTATAATTGCAGCAAGGCATCCCTGCTCCTGTACTCAAATCCTCTCACTAGGAAAGCCAATATACAGTTTATCTTCTTCACTGCCTGCTACACCTGCAATGCTTAGTTTCAGTGACTAGTGCATATGGTTACCCAGGATTCGCAGGAAGAGAGCTTCTTCAAGGAAGGCATCCTTGTAAGAGGATTCGCAGGGCTTATGCCCGAAACGTCGATTCTCCTGTTCCCTGGATGCTGCCTGACCTGCGCTTTTCCAGCAACACATTTTCAGCATATGGTTACCCAGGTCTCACTGAACATTCCCCTCTGAATTCCTGCATCTACCCTGTCTTGTCTTGTTGGAATTTTATTGGGTTCTATGAGATCCCCCCTCATTCCTCTAAATTCCAGTGAATATAGTCCTAGCTCATCCAGTCTCTCATACATCAGACTCAGACCATTTTATTCATGTAACATTTGCACCGTCAATCAACTCTGCTCAGATGGCAGTAGTTCAAATAATCACAACATCTAACACAGCATTATGCAGGATGTGACAGGATCTCCCCAGGAATGTCTGTGATCCTAATATCCAACATCTGCTATGACACCTCAAGTTTATATGAGCCAAACCATGAACATCTTCACACATTCCTGATGATAGAATTATAACACAGGAATCCAATCAGACCATTGTATCTTTGAAAGAGCTATAAGTTCAGTCCCACTCTCGTCCTCATTCCCCAATAACCCTGCAAAACTTTCCCTTCTTAATATTTATCCATGACATGGAGGTGCCAGTGTTGGACAGGAAGGGGGCAAAGTCAGAAGTCACAAACCACCAGTTTATAGCCCAACAAGTTTATTTGAAATCACAAGCTTTTGGAGCACTTGGGATTTCAAATAAACCTGTTGGACTAAACCTGGTGTAGTATGACATCGAATTTCTATCCAATTTTCTCATAGAGGTTCCTGTTGAATCTGCTTTCACTGTACTTTCAGGCAGTATGTCTCACATCACAATAACTCACTGCATCAAAACAAACTGTCCTTTCGCCCCCATCCCACTTCCTTTGTCAATCATCTTCAATCTGTCTCTGCTGGTTACTGCTATCACACCAGTGGAGCTAATTCCTCTGTAGTTGCTTTATTAGTCCTCAGGGTGATGTGAAATGTGGCAGAGCTTGAGACTGAAGTGGTAGGTATTCAGGGACAATGACACTTGCTATTGGAAGGAAAAGATTAAACTCTGGTCTTCTTTGGTTTGAGTCAACAGTAACATTTATAAAGTACTGAGTTTGAACGGAATACAATTTGTGCCTGACTCTAAAACATAATGTGAATTTTTCAAGAGGCAATAACATCTTAATGGAAAAACATTTGACAGTGGAAATATTCCTCTTCAGTGTCGTACTTCAGCTGTAAATGACTGTTGGTTTTTCTGTGATTAACTGAGCATTCCTGAGCTTATTCAGTGTCATTTAACATGTCCGAAACACTGAAATCAAACCCCTTCTACAAACATTGCTCCTTTAACTTAGAAAGAAGAGATTAAACTTCACAATGAGATTTGCCAATGACAGTAAGCTGGAAGAAGCAAAGTGGCAGCTGAGGAACAAAGAATAAATCCAAGATTGTCCCGAGTTGGGTCTAAAGCAGCTGAAGGTGCGAGAGGATAAAGAGGCCAGGAGTGAGAAACAGGAAACCACACTTAGAGTATTGTGGGATTCGCACTGACAGGAATGAAAACTCATCGTCAAACCAGGCGATGGGGCACAGCGGGGAGGGGTGACAGCATTCCCATTGTCTTTCATGCTCTTGTTCGTCCGACAGGTAAAGGCCATAAGAAAGAGGGAGACGGAAAGAGGGAGGGAGATGGGAAGAAGCAATAGTCCATTCTGTTACGAGAGAAAAATCATTCTGTTGCAGTGCACCTCTGATGACAGAACATGGAACATACAAGCAAGAATAGATCATTCTGCCTTTTGAAACATTCACTAAGATCATCATTGATCAGGTTCTGGTGTGATCTTCACTTTCCTGTCTGCCCCATTACCTTGTCTCATTTCCATCTATCAAAACATCTATCTGCATCAGCTTTGAATAAATTCAATTCCCCAGCTTTCACTGCTTCCCGAGAGCAGAGATGTCAACAGAATAACAACTCTCTGAGAAGGGATTATTCCTCATCCCAGGGAGACCTTTTATATCACATAGGGAGGTTTAATCGGATCATTGTTGATGTCTATTTTGTTCCACAAATCCAGACGATGCAAGTTTTCTGTACAACAGCAGTAGCTTAATTATCGGACAGCCGCCGAGAGATTCAAAGCATCTTCAAAGTAGCTGTATGTCTACTTGTGGTGACACCTCTCCACGAATCTCTGCCCTACACACACACAGACAGTATATTTTATAGGAATTAAACAAAAGGTTTATCAGTCACATGGGTGATTCTCATCACATAGTTTAAAGTAGGTAATTGTGAATTTACAAAGCCCGATGAATGTCGATGCCCTGTGATAACGTGTGAATGGATTACAGAAACTGATTATTGTATTGTTCAGGATTATGTATTGAAGGGAAGAGATTAAGGCAAAAGGGTTCTTCCTTCAGTAAATGGGGGATTCACATCCCTATGCTAATATGGAGGGGGAGTAGGACAATGGGAATAGGGGGCAGTTTAACAGGGTTGTAGCCAAGGCTATCAGTCTTGTCTGGAAAGGACAAATGCCTCCATCTGGGGCTACAGGGGGAATCCACATGTGTGGCTCCACTAGGCTCCATTTCTGAAAGACAGTCAGCCTCCCCATATTGAGATGTTGTGACTGTATTGTAAGAGTACAGGCTTTCTGTTGATACTGCAGTCAGTCCTTTGGCAGTGAGATGTTTAACTCTTGAGTCCCCAATGTGTCCTGAAAGAGAAGCAAAGCATGGAACTGACCCCTCTGTGGCATTTTAACTTCCTCATCATGACCTCAAGTTACAGGACAAGAGGGCAACATGGTAAAAAGCAAGCCCACTGGTTGGCTGGTGGGCTGGTGGAGGGAGTGGCTTGTGAGCTCTGAATCACAGGCAGAGGCTCGAATGTTCCTGGGTTTCTCAGATGTTGTCCAGAGTGGAACCTGGAGGAGAAGAGGAAGTGCTCGATCCAATGTGTGCCCTGATGAGACGAGAGGGACTTTGAGATGTCAGGATGTGAGTATCTCAAAAATAAAAAAAACATTGTATTTTAGGAAATTGGTCAGAAACGGAGTTCAAAGGTAATTCTTTGATGCGATAAAACCAAAAGGAAAGCCTGATAGGATTCCAATAATGTTTGATTCCAATGCACTGCATGTGATGGTCAAGGATTAAATTTGTGACCATCAGTAAGAGTTAGAACATAGATCAGAGAACAGTACAGCACAGAACAGGCCCTTCGGCCCTCGATGTAGCACCGACATGTGAACTAATTTAAGTCCATCCCCCTACATGATCCCAAAATCATCCATGTGCTTATCTAAGGATTGTTTAAATCTCCCTAATGTGGCTGAGTTGACTGTATTGGCAGGTAGTACATTCCACACCCTTACCACTCTCTGAGTAAAGAACCTGCCTCTGACATCTGTCTTAAATCTATCACCCCTCAATCTGTAGCTATGCCCCCTTCGTACACGCTGACATCATCATCCTAGGAAAAAGACTTTCACTATCCACCCTATCTAATCCTCTGATCATGCTGACCAGATATCCTAACCTAACCTAGTCCATTTGCCAGCATTTGGTCCATAACCCTCTAAACCCTTCCTATCAGAACATAGAACATAGAACACCCTACCTAATCCTCTGATCATCTTGTATGTCTCTATCAAATCCCCTCTTAGCCTTTTTCTCTCCAATGAGAACAGACCCATGTCTCTCAGCCTTTCCTCATAAGACCTTCCCTCCAGACTAGGTAACATCCTGGTAAAGCTCCTCTGCACCTTTTCCAATGTTTCCACATCCTTCCTGTAATGGGGCGACCAGAACTGTACACAATATTCCAAGTGTGGCCGCACTAGCATTTTGTACAGTTGCAGCATGACATTATGGCTCTGGAACTCAATCCCTCTACCAATGAAACCTAACACTGTATACCTTCTTAACAGCACTATCCACCTGGGTGGCAACTTTCAGGGATCTATGTACATGGACTCCAAGATCCCTCTGCACATCCACACTACCAAGAATCTTTCCACTGACCCAGTACTCTGCCTTCCTGTTATTCTTCCCAAAGTGCATCACCTCACATTTATCTGCATTGAACTCCATTTGCCACCTCTCAGCCCAATTCTGCAGTTTATCCAAGTCCCCCTGCAACCTGTAACATTCTTCCACACTGTCCACTACTCCACCGACTTTAGTGTCATCTGCAAACTTACTAATCCATCCACCTATATACCTGTGTCTAAGTCATTTATAAAAATGACAAACAGCAGTGGTCCCAAAACAGATCCTTGCGGCACACCACTAGTAACCAGACTCCAGGCTGAATATTTTCCATCAACCACCACTTGCTGCCTTCTTTCAGAAAGCCAGTTTCTAATCCAAACTGCTAAATCACCCTCTATCCCACGCTTCTGCATTTTCTCCAACAGCCTACCATGTGGAACCTTATCAAAGGCCTGACTGAAGTCCATGTACACCACGTTAACTGCCCTACCTTCATTCACATGCTTGGTCACCTTCTCAAAAAACCCAATGAGGTTTGTGAGACATGACCTGTCCTTGACGAAACCATATTGGATATCTGAACTCAAATTGTTACTTGCTAGATGATTATGAATCCGACCTCTTACAGTCTTTTCCAAAACTTTTCCTTCAACAGACATAAGGCTCATGATTGGCACAAGACAGGAATACCCAATGGGAGATGGTGAATTGATAGTCCATTTTAGATTCCTCTCTGTTTGTCTTTCTACTGAGTGTTAGTTTCTGTTCAAATTAGAAAACCATGTTAGTTTCAGGGAAGTCAAGTCAATGTGTGGTCAGTTGGAGCTAAACTAGTGAACACAATGAGGCATGTGTGCAGGAACATGAACTGCTCGTTTACCATTCCCCTAGAGTTTTGGGCCTTCCATTTGTTCTCATGATCCCAGAATTCTCCCACTGTCCTTTATTGGAATGAGTCTGGGGGTCCCTCAGAATTTATTATCTCCTCAAAAAACCCTTCAGGGTCCCGTCGTGACTGTAGTGTGTTTGATGTTGCAGGGCTGTTTACTCACAGTGTTTGCTTGGTTAAACCTGTGTGTGGACTCAGGGAAAAGTAAACAAGGTTCCAGAAAGAGTTGGGAGCCAGAGTTGAAGCCTGGAGCAGACATTGCACAGCACTGTGAATTAAACCAGGCACGTTTCTTTGGCTAAGTGCCAGTTTCATTGAATTTCATGGAGGGTTCCTCTCTCCAAGGTCCAGTGAGGTTTCCCTCAATCTCTTGTCCCAAACCCTCCTCATTAACTACCTCCTACACCACTCTGTCACCCCCCTTGTCCAATGCTAGCCTGACTCGCTCACTAGTTGGAGCTGGAGAAACTCACCACTGCCTGGATATACTGGAAATAACTGGAATCCCTGGCAGCTGAGCCACCTTTTAAAGACCATTGCCAGACCTCAGTCATAACTACCCTGTGGGGTTTAGAACATCTGCCCTGGGAATGGTATGTAGGGGAATGTGACACCTGGTATTGTGGCAGACAGCTACCTTGGTTGCAGAGAAGGACTATCGTCTTCCCCTTCACAGACCGAGGTCACTGCTGGGGTCAGTGCGATCCCAGCTGTCTGCAGGAAAGCCCAGTCGGGTAGGCCACAGGGGCAAGAGCAGCTCTACCCTCAGGGTAAATGTTACCCTCTCCGCTACCTCACCCTTGCTCCGTCACGGAGACTGCACCCACCTCCCACTCAGGCTCAAACTCTCCCACTCTCACTATCGCCTGCAGCACCTTCCCTCACTCACCCTCACTCATCCTCCATCACCCTCACTCAGCCCAGACTCCCTACATCATTCACCCTCACTCAGCCCAAACTCACTACGTCACTCAGGGTTAGAGTGGCGCTGGAAAAGCACAGCAGTTCAGGCAGCATCCGAGGTGCAGGAAAATCGACGTTTCGGGAAAAAGCCCTTCATCAGGATTTTCCTGCTCCTCGGATGCTACCTGAACTGCTGTGCTTTTCCAGTACCACCGTAATCCAGAATCTGGTTTCCTGCATTTGCAGTCATTGTTTTTACCTCACTACATCACTCACCCTCACTCACCCTCCATCTCCCTCATTCAGCCCAGACTCCCTACATCATTCAACCTCCATCACCCTCACTCAGCCCAGACTCCTTGCATGACTAACCCTGCGTTCTCTCTGAGCTGCCTACTCACTGAAGCAGAGCCTCTACAGCTTTCCCTCACCTGCACCAGGGATACCAACCAAACATACCAATGAATTCTCCCTTAGTCACTCCGTTTCCTGGAGAAAGCAGCCCACAGTTTGGCACCGTCCATGTCACCCCTCCTAAGGACAGTGTTCTGACTCTGACCTCCTGTGGTGGCTGACTGACCATGCCTGAACCTCTAGACTGGTATCCCAGGTTGCCCTTGACTCACTGTGCCAGGACCCCACACCCCGACACAAGGCTGTCTGCTCTAACCTGACTGATCGCTGCTGTGAACCAGGACACGCTTCCTGATTTTGTGTTAGAGGCAGAAATACTCTCAGCCGAAACCAAAGTCTGAAATTACTGGGGAAACTCAGAGGGTCTGGCAGTATCTGTGGAGACAGAACAGAGTCACTGGACTCGAAACATTAACTCTGTTTCTCTCCCCACGGATGCAAAACCGCTGAGGTTCTGCAGCACTTCCTGTATTTACTTCAGAATTCCAGCATCCACATAGCTCTTTGTTTTATTTTGATAATAATGCCAGCTCAAGCTGAGGGGGATTAGCACAAAAAGGCAGGACGGGGCAGGTTCAGGGTGAGTGACGCTGAGAGAGTGAGTGAACTGTGCTGATGGTGCAGACTGGCGCCCTTCCCTGCACACACTGTGTCCTTGCTGCAGTGTTACGATGCCAGCCACTGGCACATTCCATTGATTCACAGACGGGCATATGCTGAGGGGTGTGGAGAGGTTGGCACATGCGTGATGCTGAAGTCTATGGACATGGGGTCCTTGTTCTAAGAAGCTGTGCCGAGGGTCTGCATTGAAGATCCAGGGGTAGAAGCGGGGAACTCGAGGAAGCACCCCCGCTTGTACTGGAAATTCCTGACATCTAGTTTCCTTGCCCAGGGCAGTAGGACAGAAAGCTGCATATTAACCAGGCTGGCAACCATTCATTGGAACCTGGCCACGGTCTAGTGAGAATCTCACCTCAGTGCTCAGGACTCGCTTTGAAAATTAGACCAGTTCCTCCTGATGTCAAAAAGGTCTCATTGGGTGTCTCACCTGATTTTCCCCAATTTCGTTCTACCATCCTGGTTGTTTAGATCACTGCACACTGTGGAAACTAGTGCCCTCTGTCTATAACTCTGGGGACTAGAAAATCTTCAACAATGGCCAATTTGCAGGTCCTAACCCAGAATTCAACTTGTCCTTGAAGACTCTGTGAAGTCAATTTCCAGGCAGCAACTCACATACATTCCATTGCATCATCGTTTCCTCCCAGAAACATTTTAATCTGTCCCAGAACCATGGATTGTCTGAAAACCCAACTGGGTAATCAGTGTCAGAAAGAGAGAAGACGGTTCAGTTTATTTTTACAATGGCTCATATCTTACCCTATAATCTTTCATTTCTCTTTTAAATCTCAACTGAACTTCTGTCCTGTCCCAATATTTGTTTTTCATTTAAATTTCATCCATCCATAATTGCCCTATGAGAAGGTGAAATGACTCTACAGAAGTCGATATCCCTTCAGGAAGTCACTCTTTATTTACACATGAACAGTCTTTAATATTGTCTCATTCAGAGTCAGCTACCAGAGGGTCAGCATCTCTGACACTGCCCTTTTTTTTTTTATCTTTTTTTTTACAGACCCAGCAAGCCCCTACCCCTCCCACCTTCCGTTTCCTGGTTATATTTTTTTTTTCTCATTTTTTTTTCTTTTTTTTTACAGACCCAGCAAGCCCCCACCCCTCCCACCTTCCGTTTCCTGGTTATATATATATATATTTTTTTCAAGCCCCCACCCCTCCCACCTTCCGTTTCCTGGTTATATATTTTTTTTTTCTCATTTTTTTTTCTTTTTTTTTTACAGACCCAGCAAGCCCCCACCCCTCCCACCTTCCGTTTCCTGGTTATATATTTTTTTTTCTCATTTTTTTTTCTTTTTTTTTTCCTTTCTTTTCCTTTAACCCCCACACTACCACCTAAGTGCGGTAGTGCTTATTTTTTTCCCCAGCACCCATGGTGTGTGTGTGTGCAGGTGTGAGACACAGTGGAAGACGACACTGCCCTTTTTATCTGTCAGCCAGGGCTCCCTGATTGGTCTAGATTAACAGCCCCAATCAAGGAACTCAGATTCTATGACGCTGGGCTGACTGGCCTTGTTACAATCACTACCCCGGGCAAATGGTCCTTGATTCATGGATAAGGTTTTGTGACAACTGAGAGGCCACTTCAGATGGCATTTAAAAATTCTCCTGCTGATGAGGGCCTGGATCTACTTAAGGGCCAGACCAGTGGAAGACAGCAGTTTTCTTCCTGAAGAGATATGAGTGAACCAGTTGAATTTTATGACAATTTGACAGGTTCATTTTTTTTTATGTTTCACAGCTTCACAGAACGAGGATGTCACTAACTGAGCCAGCATCCATTGCCCATTGCTAATCATCAAGAGAGCAAAGTAAGAGTCAGTTACCTGTTGTTCTGCCAAAACACTTGTTTCATTAAAGCGAGTTCACTGTAATGCAATTGATGAATTGGGGCTGTTGTTTCTAAAATATAAACTTTCAAAACGTGTTGGTTGTAACGTGATTACATCCTCAACACTTTTAACACATTCCTAAAGTGCATTTTTTCTATAACATGGAGTTGCACAAGAACACAACCACTGCGTTACAGAAGAATTATTAGTGAATTACCGGAGTCACATGTCAGCCATGTGACAATGCTACTCCTTTAACAAGGTTAGACGGTCCTTGGCTCTTTTTTCAGCGAGGTCATAAAAGCAGCAATTCTGAAATGTCTGCGGTTGATCTACTTGAAAAGGCTTTCAAGTTTTAAAAGAAAACACTTTTTCAATGAAAGGGGAGTGGCCAGTTCTCCCAGCTCAGCTTTCTCTGGTTTGGTTTGGTTTTTGTCAGTCTGGCTATTTACTGAACACAGTCAGGCAGCTATGAAGCTGCTGGACCCAAGAGGAGCAGCTCCATGCTGACCCTCCCTCTCTCTGACTTCTCTGTCCTGTAAGATCCTGGGTTTGATTTTAACCTTTGTGCCTAGTGGTGTTTAACGGGATTGTTGCAAGTATTGGGAACAGCATCATTAACGTTGGGCTAATCTGCTGGGTTTTCGGATAGATTAAGTTATTCTATACTCTGCTCTCTTTTGTTTGTGTTTCGTTTGGAAATCTTGTCAATAAATTCTGTTTTGTTTAAGACTGAGTGGTTGGGCCAGCTGCATCCCTCCTGGGATATCCACTGTACACCTGCTTAAAGCAATGAGCAATGGTAGGGACAAGTCACTTTCATGAAGTGTTTGTAGTTGTCTGGCCCGGTCTGTAACAGCCAGACCAGGTAAGATTCGTAGTTTCCCTAAAGACCATCAACAACAGTTTCATGGTCACCATCAAATTCCTGATTCCAGGCAGTTATTGAATTCAAGTTCCACCATCTGCTATGGTGGGAATCAAACCTGGGTGCCTGGAATATTACCGGGGTCTCTGGATTAACAGGCCAGTGATAATACTACGAGGCCATCAGTGATAAGTAAAATTCAAGTATTTATTAACAGACTTATTAACTAATTTTCAAACTACCTCTGATGGGATTTGAACTCATATTGCAGGGATGTTCATTCAAGTCTCTGAAATAGTCATTCAGTGCTGTTTGATGATGCACTTGTTTTGTATTTGGATGGATTCTTTTTTTTATTTCAAAAATATACTTTATTCATAAAATTATTTTGATATCTATACAGTTGGTGATGCCATACATACGTATATATTCCATTTCTTTACATACAGAGATCGGAATTAATCATTCGTATATACAGGTCCATATATTTAGCTGAGGAGTCAGTGGAGCCCAAATGACTGCGTGGGCCCCCTGTTCTTCTTAGGCAGGCAGATGGTGGTCTTTCCCCACCGCGCCTTGGTGGCAGCTGCCCCAAGCTTCAGCGCATCCCTCAACATGTGGTCCTGGACCTTGGAATGTGCCAGTCTGCAACACTCAGTTGGGGTCAACTCCTTCAGCTGGAAGATCAACAGGTTTCGGACAGACCAAAGAGCATCTTTGACCAAGTTGACGATCCTCCAGGCACAGTTGATGTTCATCTCAGTGTGCGTCCCGGGGAACAGACCATAGAGCACGGAGTCCCACGTCAGAAGATGCAACTCGGAGGGAGGTTGATGCATGAGTTAATCATTTTCCCTTTGATCTCTGTCTAGTGTGTTTTGCGTCATGCTCATTCTAATGATTATAAAGTTTGAGTTGAGCAGATACAAGACAGTAAATGAATTGTAATGAGACGTTGTATTGAATTTTCATCAAATGATTCAAATCGAAGATTCAAGGACCAATTAATTCGCAATGAACTGTTCTAAGTAAAGTGAAGGAATAAATCACCCAATGTCACTGAGTTTCCTGTGATCTATTCAATTCTCCTTCAGTTTCAACATGCTTTTACAGCCTGCCGTTAATGAAAGCTGCTCATAGACCCTTCACAGGAGCATAATCCAACTATGTTTGACACCAAGGGACAGATACTAGGACTGGTGAGCAAATGCTTGGTGAAAGAAATGGTTTTAAGGAACATTTTGGTGATAATGAGAGAGAGACATGGAGAGGTGGAAAAGTTTAAGAGAATTTCAGAGCTCAGAGAGTTAATGCACAACTGTCAGTGCCAGAGAGATTAAAATCTTGACTGCTCATGAACTACTGATGCTGGAGAGGTAATGTCACTGCCTAATAATCTAGAGCCAAGCTAATGAGTTCAAATCCCATTGTGGCATTAAAATTTATTGAAAATCTGAAATTGAACAGCTAATCATGATTACGTATCAATGACCTGGATGAGGGAACTAAATATAACATTTCCAAGTCTACTGATGGCATGAAACTGGGTGTGGTTGTGAGGAGGGGTGCAAGGATACTTCAGGGTGATTTAGACAAGGTGAGTGAGTTGGAAACACGTGGTAGATGCAGCACCATGTGGTTAAATGTGAAGCTATAACCTCAGTGTGAGGAACAGAAAAACAGGGTGTGATTTCAAAAGTGACTGATTGGGAAGTGTGGGTATACAGAGGGATCTGGATACCAAAAGGGAAAATGCTGGAAAATCTCAGCAGGTCTGGCAGCATTTGTAAGGAGAGAAATGAGCTGACGTTTTGAGTCTAACTGACCCTTTGTCAAAGGGATCTGGCTATCCCTTGTTCACCAGGTCAATGGGAGTAACCAGGACTGTGCAGCAGGCAGTTAGGAAGCTAAATGATACACGGGCCTTCATTGCAAGAGGATTTGAGTTCGGACGTAATGATATGTTCCTGCAGTTACACAGGGCCTTGGTGAGACCCACACTGGGAGGATTGTGTGCAGTTTTGGTCTCCCGATCTCAGAAAGGATGTACTTACCAGAGAGGGAGAACAGCAGGGATTCACTGGGCTGATACTGGGGTGGCAGGACTATCACATGAGGAGAGATCGGTTTGACTGGGCCTGTATCACTGAGTTTAGAAGGATGAGGAGGATCTAATTAAAATGCATATAGTTCTAACAAGGCTGGGCAGATTAGATGCAGGGAGACAGAAGCAGAAATTGCCGGAGAAACTCAGCAGGTCAGGCAGCATCTGTTAAGAGAAAGCAGGGTCCAGTGACCCTTCCTCAGATGCATGGAGGATGTTTCCTCTGTCTGGGGAGTCTAGAACCAAGGGAAACAGTCTCAGGATGCAGAGTTTCTATAAGGGAGCCTCCGAAATGTCCACCTTCTTCAACCGAGGATTCCCCAGCACCATGGTCGAAAGGGGTCTCGGACAGGACTGACCCATCTCCTGCACTTCCACCCTCATCCCCTCTCTTCCCTACCGCCACAGCGATAGGGCCCCCTTTATCCTTATCATGCTAAACTGCCCACAGTGTTCAGGGATGTGTAGATTGCGTGCATTAGTCAGGGGCAAACATAGAGAAACAGGGTGGAGGAATGGGTATGGATGGGTTACTCTTCGAAGGGTCGGTGTGGACTTGTTGGGTTAAATGGCCTGGTTCCACATGATAGGGGTTCTATAGCGGATCACATTCCCTTCCCTGCCCTTCCGCAGGGACCGTTCCCTCCGGGACACCCTTGTACACTCCTCCTCCCCTTCCAACACCCTCCACAATCCCTCAACACCTTCCCCCTGCAATCACATAAGGCAATACCTGCCTGCTTACCTCTTCCCTCCTCACTATCCAAGGGCCCAAACACACCATCCAGGTGAAGCAGCACTTTACCTGCACTTCTCTCAATCCAGTCGACTGCATTTGCTGCTCACAATGTGGTCTCCTCTACACTGGGGAAACAAGGCATAGACCGGGTGACTGCTTTGATGGAAGATAGACCCTGAGCTTCCAGTTACCTGTCACTGTTCCCTGTTCCCTGGCCAACATCTCTGTCTCAGGCTTGCTCCAGTGCAGCTCAGTGATAACTGGAAGAACAGGACTTCATTTTCCTCTTGGGAACGCTGCAGCCCTCTGAACTCAATACCCAGATCAATAATCTTCGGGCCTGAGCACCTTCTTCCATGTCCTTACCCCAATTCCCATACCCCCAGGCCTTATCACCACATAAGCTGCTATCATACACAGCCCATTGTCAGTCACTAATGGTCCCCAGACTGTTCATCCATCCTCCCAGACTGACCTTTACCCAATCCTCTGCCCAACAGTTTTTCTCTCTCTCTCTCTCCCTGGGGTCCACCTTCACCTATCATTTACACCTCTTCTCCCGCACACCCCCAGCCCACCTTCAGCATATATGACAACTTTTTCCTGCAATCTGTTGTGAAGAAGGGTCACTGGACCCAAAAGGTTAACTCTGCTTTCTGTCCGCATTAGCTGTCAGACCTGCTGAGTTTTACCAGTAATTTCTGTTGGTGTTTCAGCCTCACCCTCTCCATTCGGTGGACGATTACTGTTGATTGATATGACCAAATGAGTGATGTCTAAGAGTGATGTGGGTTCGGGAAAGGAGATACGAGCAGCAGCTTATCACAATGTGAGCTTGATTATGACAAGGACTGAGATAATTAATCATCGTGAGTCAGAGTACAGTATATGTTTGTCATTGGTTTTATTCAACTTCCACATCAGTTTTGTAATCTTTGCTTCTCTTCTTTCACCAGTGTCAGAGAGTCATCAAGCTCCATCGCGCTAGAGAAAGCCCCTTCAGCTCATCAAAGCAGGTTCGGACCTGCCCCGGTCAAAAACCACCATCTCCCAAGTCTAATCCCATTACCCAGCACCTGACCGAGAGCCTTGTCTGCTGTGGCATTGCAAGTGTCTATCTAAATCCTTCCTCTTCACAATGAAGGTTTCTGTCTCTCCCATCCGTACAGGCAGGCAGTTCCAGATTCCCAGCACCCTCTGGGTGAAACAGGATTTCCTCACATCCCCTCGAAACCGCTTACTCCTTGCCGTAAGTTGATTTGTGTAACATTATTATTGATACCTGCATTTCAGCAATTACATGATGAATCAAAGCGGATAAACTTTCAGTAAAGTAGCAGCCTAAGTGAGGAATGCATTATTGCAGTGTTGCTGAATCCAACGTAATTAATGGAGAGCTGGAAGGCAAACCTGAGAGTACACAGCGTTGGAAATATTCACTCAATCTCAATTACCAAGGGCCACAACTCATCAATCTTTCCAAACACCCACATCATTCATTCATAATGTCCCATGGGTAATCCCAGTCAATACAGACCGTCACATCCTTGAGAATTCAATCACATTGGTCTGAGGGTTAATTCACTCATCTGAGTCGACCTTATTCAATTGCCGTGCCGCACCGTCGGAGGGTCAGTGCTGAGGGAGTGCCGCACCGTCGGAGGGTCAGTGCTGAGGGAGTGCCGCACCGTCGGAGGGTCAGTGCTGAGGGAGTGCTGCACTGTCAGAGGGTCAGTGCTGAGGGAGTGCCCCAACGTCGGAGGGTCAGTGCTGAGGGAGTGCCGCACTGTCGGAGGGTCAGTGCTGAGGGAGTGCCGCACTGTCGGAGGGTCAGTGCTGAGGGAGTGCCGCACCGTCGGAGGGTCAGTGCTGAGGGAGTGCCGCACCGTCGGAGGGTCAGTGCTGAGGGAGTGCCCCAACGTCGGAGGGTCAGTGCTGAGGGAGTGCCGCACGGTTGGAGGGTCAGTGCTGCACTGTCAGAGGGTCAGTGCTGAGGGAGTGCTGCACTGTCAGAGGGTCAGTGCTGAGGGAGCGTTCACTGTCAGAGGGTCAGTGCTGAGGGAGCATTCACTGTCAGAGGGTCAGTGCTGAGGGAGTGCCCCACTGTTGAGGGAGTGCTGCACTGTCAGAGGGTCAGTGCTGAGGGAGCGCTCACTGTCAGAGGGTCAGTGCTGAGGGAGTGCCCCACTGTTGAGGGAGTGCTGCACTGTCAGAGGGTCAGTGCTGAGGGAGTGCCCCACTGTCGGAGGGTCAGTGCTGAGGGAGTGCCCCACTGTCGGAGGGTCAGTGCTGAGGGAGTGCCCCACTGTCGGAGGGTCAGTGCTGAGGGAGTGCCCCACTGTCGGAGGGTCAGTGCTGAGGGAGTGCCCCACTGTCGGAGGGTCAGTGCTGAGGGAGTGCCCCATTGTCGGAGGGTCAGTGCTGAGGGAGTGCCCCACTGTCGGAGGGTCAGTGCTGAGGGAGTGCCGCACTGTCGGAGGGTCAGTGCTGAGGGAGTGCCGCACTGTCGGAGGGTCAGTGCTGAGGGAGTGCCGCACTGTCGGAGGGTCAGTGCTGAGGGAGTGCCCCACTGTCGGAGGGTCAGTGCTGAGGGAGTGCCCCACTGTCGGAGGGTCAGTGCTGAGGGAGTGCCCCACTGTCGGAGGGTCAGTGCTGAGAGAGTGCCGCACTGTCGGAGGGTCAGTGCTGAGAGAGTGCCGCACTGTCGGAGGGTCAGTGCTGAGAGAGTGCCCCACCGAAGGGTCAGTGCTGAGAGAGTGCCCCACCGTCGAAGGGTCAGTGCTGAGGGAGTGCCCCACTGTTGAGGGAGTGCTGCACTGTCAGAGGGTCAGTGCTGAGGGAGTGCTCACTGTCAGAGGGTCAGTGCTGAGAGAGTGCCCCACTGTCAGAGGGTCAGTGCTGAGAGAGTGCCCCACTGTTGAGGGAGTGCTGCATTGTCAGAGGGTCAGTGCTGAGGGAGCGTTCACTGTCAGAGGGTCAGTGCTGAGGGAGCATTCACTGTCAGAGGGTCAGTGCTGAGGGAGTGCCCCACTGTCGAAGGGTCAGTGCTGAGGGAGCGCCGCACTGTCGAAGGGTCAGTGCTGAGGGAGTGCCCCACCGTCGAAGGGTCAGTGCTGAGGGAGTGCCCCACCGTCGAAGGGTCAGTGCTGAGGGAGTGCCCCACCGTCGAAGGGTCAGTGCTGAGGGAGCGCCGCACTGTCGAAGGGTCAGTCTCTCAGACAGTATCGCAAACATGTCTGCCCTGTCAGCTGATGTTTAAAGATCCTGTTGAACTATATTTAAGAAGACCAGGTGAGTTATCTCCAGCTTCTGGCTCAGTATCCATCCTGTATCAGCAACATGGAGACAAGTTAACTGGTCATTTTCACCTGGCTGTTGATGGGATCTTGCTGTGTGCTGATTGGCTGCTGTGTTTCCTTCATGGTAACAGTGACCATTCCTCAGAAGGACCCTGCTGGCCGTAAACTGCTTGGAGCCACAGTGAGGCAGTGGAAGGATTGTTCCCTTCACATCACAATACTGTCCAGTGAATACACAACTCACAGTGAGCCACTCCCTTATTCTGCCTCCTGGGCTTCAGTTATGTAGTGATATAAAATCAATCGCAACTCCGTTAATTATGAATTAAATTCACACTTTGATTTGTGCCAATCTCTCCTGGCATCTAATTTTCTTCCCTACATGTCAAATACTGCAGGCAGTGCGAAACAACCCTATTATCACATTAAATCTGTCCTGTCGATTAAGTGGATTAATGACCTAACAACTGACAGAAATGGCGCTACAGAGAGCTCCAACAGTGGGGAATATAACAGAAACAATGAAGAAGGCTCAAAATGTTAAAACACAAAGTGCTGGAGAAACACAGCAGGTCTGGCAGCATCTGGGGAGGGGGGGAGAGAGTCAGAGTTAACATCTTGCGTATGATATGACTCTTGGAATTTGAAAGAAAATTCATAGCAGACTCAAAATATTTACTCCCTTTCTCCCTCCATCGATGTTGCCAGATCTGCTGAGTTTCTCCAGCAACTCCTGTTTTTATTTCAGATCTCCAGCATCTGCAGTATTTTGCCTTCATTTGGGTATAATTGCAGCCTAGGTTAAAGAAATCCAGAGAGATACAGTGCTCAATGGTCATATAGATTTGATATCAGCAAGTGACTCTTTTCCCAATGAACTGTGAACTTCTGGATTTGGTCAGAAGTCACTTGACACCAGGTTCAAGTCTGACAGGTTTATTTGAATTCACAAGCTTTCAGAGCACTGTCCTTTCATTGGGTGGAATCTACTTGGTGTTGTGTGACTTGTGACGTTGTCCATTCCAGTCCAACAGCAGCACCTCCACATCATGGCCACCATTGACACCGCAAACCCCCAGCTGAAAGTGGAGAAGATCTTCATGAAGAGCATCCTTATCAACATGGACACCAAGTTTCTGCAGAGGTGCAAGAAACGAGAGAAGATCCCGAAAGGACTACAGATCGCAAACCCCTTAAGTCAACACTTCCCTGATGAAGGGGCAGAGTCCGAAAGCTTGTGATTTCAAATAACCTTGTTGGACTATAACCTGGTGTCATATGACTTCTGACCTTGTCCACCCCAATCCAACGCCGGCACCTCCACCTCTGGATTTGGTGTGCGTTGTGTTTCTTTTACCAGTTTCTGGCTGGAGTAGGGATTACCTTGGAATCATTTGGAACAATGCAATTCTATCCTTAGTTTACTGGCTGGCTTGCTATAGCGTGACACTCCAACCCCAGGGCATCAATGTGGACTTCACCAGTTTCCTCATTTCCCCTCTCCCCACCTTACCCCAGTTCCACCCTGCCAGCTCAGCACTGTCCCCATGACCTGTCCCACCTGCCAATCTTCCTTCCCACCTATCTGCTCCATCCTCCTCTCTGACCTATCACCTCCATCCACCTATTGTACTCTTTGCTACCTTTTCCCCAGCCCCCTCCCCCTCCCCCTCCCATTTATCTCTCCACTCCGGAGGCTCCCAGCCTCATTCCTGATGAAGGGCTTTTGCCCGAAATGTCGATTTTCCTGCTCGTCGGATGCTGCCTGACCTACTGTGCTTTTCCAACACCATTCTAATCTTGACTCTGATCTCCAGCATCTGCAATCCTCATTTTTGCCAATGTGACCTGTGTGTCCACTGCCCATGTCTTTGTGAGATAGATAGACAGACAGACAGCAGCTTCCGAACCCAGCTTCACGGTGATAGCAACTACTAATAAAAAACAGATTTAAAATCTTGGCTCTGTGTGAGTTTTACCCTACTATTCAGGTTGCTCCTATTATTCCAATCTTAGAAAACACCAAGGCCTCACAAGCTGTTTGCTTTATTGGCTTTGAGCAGACCGGCTCATCACTTCTGCCACAACCTTTCTTCATAAAAATAAGCCAGGACAAACTACACCTGTGAAAGCTATAGTATCATCACAATAGTAATACAATTCCTTAAAAGCCCTCTATATAAAAGTGAATTCGCCCTGCTATCAGGGACCTTGCTCAGGAAGGAGGCAGCATTGCAGCTTAACTCACTGAAGAACAGAAAAAGCCAGGCTGGAGAGATTTTGAAAGCTTTGACCCTCACATTAATGTTGCCGATGAATGGTGTTTGTCTCGGTTTCAGGGTGAGTGTGTGAGACTGTCAATTGGTATGTGACTGCACTAATGCATATAATTGAGTCCAGGTAAATGTCTGGAGCAACTAATGATCAAATACAAGGATGGAACAAAATGTGGGGCTGAATGGTGTCCTTGAATCCCATTGATTCCAGTGCATAAACAGATTCGTGAACAATACCAATTTGTTACCAAAGATTTAAATGTGATTGCACACTGTCATCATATTAATAAATTGTTCTGTAATATACCAGCCACTTCTTTCATATTAAAAATTGCTGCCTAGGGAAATTTAATGGAGGTAGAAATTGAATGATGAAAATTAAGCTTTCTTTCAGGTTAATGTTATATACGCAGATGGAAAATTTACATTTCCGAACCTTAATTTTGCACACTTAATGCCATAGAACACCAAAATCTATTCTTGAAATGAGGAAACTATGCAGTAAGCAAAATAATTATGATTATTCAGCTTAGCTATAATTGTATTAACCCAGTGACAAGATTTCCATGTCAATTCAGTCGGGCTCCATTTCTTTTGCAAATTGTACCATCGTTTGTATGACACTGGCCACTGAGGGATGACAGACTTCGTTTGCTCCTCACTCAGTATTGATTTGAATCTGAATCTGAATTAATTTCTAGAACGTACAACCAAAACAATAACAAATTAACAGTCAAAGCCCCAAAGCTGTTCGCAGGATGGATTATCAAACAGGATTTGTCACTGAAACAAAGAAGGAGCTGTGGGATGGTAGGGTAAAACTTTGGATGGCAAGGTTGGTTTTCTGTCCCCTGGTAATGAAGACAGCAGCGGAGAGGGGGAGAGATTTAAAGAGGGAATTTGAAAGCTTAGGAGCCCTGTGACAGAAGACACAGCAACCAAAGGTGGAACAACGGGATGACACCATCTTCAAGATGTGCTGCAGCAACTCACATAGGATCCTCAGATATCGTCATCCAGAATGCCAGTACCTCCACCATCCGGAAGGACAAGAGCAGCAGATACATGGGAGCAGCATCACCTGCACGTCCCCCCCACCATCCTGACTTGGAAATAGATCGCCATTCCTTCAGTGTCACTGGGTCAAAATCCTGGAACTCCCTCCCCAAGGACACTGGACTGCAGCGGTTCAGGAAGACAGCTCATCCCCATCTGGAGTTGCAGATAGTGAAAGAGACTGTCACAGAATACAGAGGAGGTGGCAACGCAGGTTAATAGAGTGGTCAAAAAGGAATAAGGCATGTTTTCTTTCATTGGACGGGGTATTGAGTACAAGAGTTGGCAGGTCATGTCACTTTGGTTCAGCCACATTTTGAATACTGTGTACAGTTCTGGTCGCCACATTACCAAAAGGATGTGGATGCTTTGGAGAGGGTGCAGAGCAGGTTCACCAGGATGTTGCCTGGTATGGAGGGTGCTAGCTATGAAGAGAGGTTGAGTAGATTAGGATTATTTTCATTAGAAAGAAGGGGGGACCTCACTGAGATCTACAAAATCATGAGAGGTATAGACAGGATGGATAGCAAGAAGCTTTTTCCTCCCAGAGTGGGGGACTCTATTACTAGGAGCTATGAGTTCAAGGTGAGAGGGGAAAGGTTTAAGGGAGATAAATAGGAACAGTTCTTTGCACAGAGGGTTGTTGATGCCTGGACTGCATTGCTAGGGCAGGTGGTCAGGGCGGAAGCTATAATGGGCAAAAGTGAGGACTGCAGATGCTGGAGATCAGAGTCCTGATTAGTGTGGTGCTGGAAAAGCACAGCAAGTCAGGGAGCATCCGAGAGGCAGGAAAATCAACGTTTTGGGCAAAAAGCCCTTCATCAAGAATAAGGCAGGGAGCCTCTGGCATGGAGAAATAAATGGGAGGAGAAGGTAGCTGAGAGTGCAATAGGTGAATGGGGGAGGGGATGAAGGTGATAGGTCAGAGAGGAGGGTGGAACGGATAGGTGCGAAGGGAGATTGACAGGTGGGACAGGTCATGGGGACGGTGCTGGGCTGGCAGGGTGGAGTTGGGGTAAGGTGGGGGGAGGAGAAATGAGGAAACTGGTGAAGTGCACATTGATGCTCTGGGGTTGAAGTGTTCCGAGGCGGAAAATGAGGCGTTCTGTCATTTAAGATTTATTTGGACAGATACATGAATGGGCAGGGAGCAGAGGGATACAGATCCTTAGAAAATACACAACAGGTCTAGATAGAGGATCTGGATTGGCGCAGGCTTGGACGGCCGAAGGGCCTGTTCTTACGTTGTAAGGTTCTTTGTTCTCAAGGGGAAACCAGGGATTGGCAGTAAAGGCTGGGACCAGCCAGTGACACCCATGTCCCATGAGTGAATAAAAGAGAGGTCAACTTTTCAGGAATTCAGAGATTTAGGACAGTTGGAGGGTTGGTGAAGGTTACAGAGATAAAGGAAGAGCTCCAAAGAGATTTGGACAGGAAGTGGAGAATGTGAAGTTTGTTGTTTTTGAAGCTGGAAGTTGGTGTAGTTCAGTGAGCACAGCGGTTCTAGGTGCAGGAATCAGGATTTCTGACTGGATTCAGGAAGCATATTTAGGGAGGAGCTAAAATTCAAGGAGGATGTGAGGCTGGACAGGGAGACATGAGAAGGACTAAGTCAGAAGATGACAAAGGCACTAACCAGGAGATTACCTGGTTACCCAGTGTGTTAGATTGTCTGATTCGAGAGTTCACCAGCATTGAATATTCTTTGAAACTGGAATTTGTCAGTGACGGCAGAGTGGGTAGTGTTGGGGCCCCTGGACCTGGGGCACATCCACTCCACCCAATTTTCTTTTATGTCCTTCTTTCTTGGAGAAAGTGAGGTCTGCAGATGCTGGAGATCAGAGCTGAAAATGTGTTGCTGGAAAAGCGCAGCAAGTCAGGCAGCATCCAAGGAGCAGGAGAATCGACGTTTCGGGCATGAGCCTGAAGAAGGGCTTATGCCCGAAACGTCGATTCTCCTGCTCCTTGGATGCTGCCTGACCTGCTGCGCTTTTCCAGCAACACATTTTCAGCTCTGTCCTTCTTTCTTCTTTAACTTTCACTTTATACATTTTGCTTCCACTTACTGTCTGGGTAGAGCTTGGTCAAGGTGGCATTGGCAGTGATGGCATTGACCAGGATCGTGCTACGAAGATGGTTTCGTGGGGGTCTGGAGCATGACGGCTGGTGAGATCAGAGCGGGACTCTGACGGACGGTGGTGAAGCAGTTGGCGGAGGGGTCAGCATGGGTGCTGGCATCGATTGCTCCATCAGTGAGGTAGGCATGAGGATCAGCAACTTTAATGTTGGCAGTGGCAGAAGGGCTATGGACTCTCTTTAAGCTATATCTTCTTATAAGTTATTTGTAAAACTATTCAAAATGGCGTTGGGTCATGGCAATGGTGGAAGCTTTTCACTGTATTTCTTCATTGTAAAATACACATGACAATAAAATCATTCATACTTCCATGATTATATTGTGAGCAATTTTGGGCCCGATACCTTAGGAAGGATGTACTGGCCCCTGGAGCAGGACCAGAACAGGTTCACGAGAATGATCCCAGGAATGAACAGCTTGACAAACGAGGAACATTTGAGGACTCTGGGTCTATACTCGATGGAGTTTAGAAGTATGAGGGGTTAGCTAATTGAAACATACAGAATACTGAAAGGCCAGGACAGAGCACTCATTGGAAAGATGCTTCCATTGGTAGGAGAGACTAGGACCCAAGGGCACAGCCTTAGAGTAAAGGGAAGACCCTGTAGAACGGAGATAAGGAGAAACTTCTTCAGCCAGAGAGTGGGAATCTATGGAATTCATTGCTACAGAAGGCTGTGGAGGCCGGGTCATTGAGTATATTTAAGACAGAGATAGATAGGTTCTTGAGTATCAAGGGGATCAAAGATTATGGGGAGGAAGTGAGAAAATAAGGTTGAAAAACTTAAGACACCTTGAATGGTGGAGCAGACTCAATGGGCTGAATGGCCTAATTTCTGCTCCTATGTCTTATGCTCTTATGGGAAGTTAACTAACATTGAATTGAGTATAGCTGCTCATCCAATAATCAAGGTTACCAAGTGCAAATAACCTGATTCAGTGATTTGTTTAAACTGGAAGACTCTCCACTATTTGAAGGATCAACATTATGAAGGTATGTCAGAGATGGGATGTGAACTGATGAAATCTCAATAATTCGTCTGTTCTGCAGCCACTGAAAGGTTAGCTTGTGTATCCGTGTAATTGGGTTGAGGATTGGCTCTGGATAATGACTCAGTGCATTGATTGTCACATGTATCATGTCAAAGACTCCCTTTGCCCCCAGGAATGCCAGCCAGATTGGTAAGTGTGAGAGCTCACTCATTCTGACCCACTCATGAGAACAACTCTGACAAACCCAGCATTAGCTACTCATGAGAAATTCATGTCCAGATTGTGAGATTGGACTAAATTTCACACGGTGGCACAGTGGTTAGCACTGCTGCCTCACAGCACCAGAGACCCGGGTTCACTTCCCGCCTCAGGCGCCTGACTGTGCGGAGTTTGCACATTCTCCCCGTGTCTCCAGTTCCCTCCCACAGTCCAAAAAATGTGCAGGTTAGGTGAAGTGGCCATGCTAAATTGCCCGTAGTGTTAGACGAAGGGGGTAAATGTAGGGGAATGGGTCTGGGCGTGTTGCTGTTCGGAGGGTCAGTGTGGACTTGTTGGGCCGAAGGGCCTGTTTCCACACTGTAAGTAATCAAATCTAATCTAAATCTAAATTTCACCAACTATTCTCTGAAATGAGACTGAGCTGAAACTAAGGGGCTGTGGTAACTTTCAAAACCTCTGTCGATCTGCAGGAATCACAGGTTTGGTACAGCACAGCAGGAGGCCATTCAGCACTGGGTCAGCATTTCACTCCATCCCACCTGTCTGCTTTCTCTCTAACCCCACAAAACAACCCACAGTTAAAACACAGCTCAATAATCCTTCACTCATTAAAATGGAGCAATTAACAAGTTCCCTTTCCTTCATGAATTCACTGGGAAATCTGCCAGTACTGAAAGCCTGGAGTTACTGATCAAAGTACATACAGGGATTCCTCCAGTCTAACATGCTAAAAGATATGATTTGGAGATGCCGGTGTTGGACTGGGGTGTACAAAGTTAAAAATCACACAACACCAGGTTATAGTCCAACAGGTTTAATTGGAAGCACACTAGCTCTGAAAGCTAGTGTGCTTCCAATTAAACCTGTTGGACTATAACCTGGTGTTGTGTGATTTTTAACCATGCTAAAAGATAGATTGAATTAACAACCTCATGAAGAGGACCTTAGGCATCTACTCACTATGTAAGCTCAGCACTGAGCTAGGGCATATCAAACTACCCTGTGAGGTAACAGATACCATGATCACATCAACACTTACTGTCATTGAGTCATAGAGATGTACAGGATGGAAGCAGATCCTTCGGTCCAACCCATCCACGCCGACCAGATATCCTAAATTAATCTAGTCCCATTTGCCATCTAGACCCATATCCCTTTCAACCCTTCCTATTCATATACCCTTCCAGATGCCCTTTAAATGCTGTAATTGTACCAGCCCCCATCACTTTCTGGCAGCTTATTCTATACACATACCACCCTCTGCGTGAAAAAGTTGCCCCGTAGGTCCCTTTTAAATCTTTCCCCTCCCACCCTAAACCTATGCCCTCCAGTTCCAGACTCCCTCAACTCAGGGAAAAGATTTTGTCTAGCCATGCCCCTCATGATTTTATGAACCTCTATAAGGTCACTCCTCAGCCTCCAATGCTCCAGGGAAAACAGCCCCAGCTTGTTCAGCCTCTCCCTGTAGCTCAAACCTTCCAACCCTGGCAACATCCTTGTAAATCTTTTCTGAACCCTTTCAAGTTTCACAATATCCTTCCGATAGCAAGGAGACTGATGCAGGAAGCCTAGTGATGGGAGATAAGGAAATAGCAGGAGAACTTAACAAGTACTTTGCGTCAGTCTTCACAGTGGAAGACATGAGTAATATCCCAAAAATTAAAGGGTATCACGGGGCTGAGTTGAGTATGGTTGCCATTACGAAAGAGATAGTGCTAGAAAAGTTAAAAAGTCTTAAAATTGATAAATCTCCTGGCCCCGATGGGATACACCCTAGAGTTCTGAGAGAGGTGGCTGAGGAAATAGCAGAGGCATTGGTTGAGATCTTTCAAGAGTCACTGGAGTCAGGAAAAGTCCCGGATGATTGGAAGATGGCTGTTGTAACCCCCTTGTTCAAGAAAGGATCAAGGCAAAAGATGGAAAATTATAGGCCAATCAGCTTAACCTCGGTTGTTGGTAAAATTCTAGAATCCATCATTAAGGATGAGGTTTCTAAATTCTTGGAAGAGCAGAGTCTGATTAGAACAAGTCAACATGGATTTAGTAAAGGGAGGTCATGCCTGACAAACCTGTTGGAATTTTTTGAAGAGGTAACAAGTAGGTTAGACCAGGGAAACCCAGTGGATGTGGTCTATCTAGACTTTCAAAAGGCCTTTGATAAGGTGCCACACGGGAGGCTGCTGAGCAAGGTGAGGGCCCATGGTGTTCGAGGTGACCTGCTGGGATGGATTGAGGATTGGCTGTCTAACAGAAGGCAGAGAGTTGGGATAAAAGGTTCTTTTTCAGAATGGCAGCCGGTGATGAGCGGTGTCCCGCAGGGTTCGGTGCTGGGGCCACAGCTGTTCGCATTATATATTAACGATTTGGATGAGGGAACCGGGGGCATTCTAGCGAAGTTTGCCGATGATACGAAGTTAGGTGGACAGGCAGGTAGTACTGAGGAAGTGGGGAGGCTGCAGAAGGATCTTGACAGGTTGGGAGAGTGGTCCAGGAAATGGCTGATGGAATTTAACGTGAGCAAGTGCGAGGTCTTGCACTTTGGCAAAAAGAATAAAAGCATAGACTACTTTCTAAATGGTGAGAAAATTAATAAAGCCAAAGCACAAAGGGATCTGGGAGTGCTGGTCCAGGATTCTCTAAAGGTAAACATGCAGGTTGAGTCCGTGATTAAGAAAGCGAATGCAATGTTGTCTCTTATCTCAAGAGGGTTGGAATATAAAAGCAGAGATGTACTACTAAGACTTTATAAAGCTCTGGTTAGGCCCCATTTGGAGTACTGTGTCCAGTTTTGGTCCCCACACCTCAGGAAGGACATACTGGCACTGGAACGTGTCCAGCGGAGATTCACACGGATGATCCCTGGAATGACAGGTCTAACATATGAGGAACGGCTGAGGATACTGGGATTGTATTCGTTGGAGTTTAGAAGATTAAGGGGAGACTTAATAGAGACGTACAAAATAATACATGGCTTGGAAAAGGTGGATGCTAGGAAATTGTTTCAGTTAAACGAGGAGACTAGGACCCGTGGACACAGCCTTAGAATTAGAGGGGGTCATTTCAGAACAGAAATGCGGAGGCATTTCTTCAGCCAGAGAGTGGTGGGCCTGTGGAATTCATTGCCACGGAGTGCAGTGGAAGCCGGGACGCTAAATGTCTTCAATGCCGAGATTGATAGATTCTTGTTGTCTCGAGGAATTAAGGGCTACGGGGAGAACGCTGGTAAGTGGAGCTGAAATGCGCATCAGCCATGATTGAATGGCGGAGTGGACTTGATGGGCCGAATGGCCTTACTTCCACTCCTATGTCTTATGGAGACCAGAAGTGCACGCAGTACAGAGGAACCTCGATTATCCGGCATTCAATTATCCGAAAGCAACCACCCCAATACACACAAACGAAGTTGCATCAAGACACTATTCAAAAGGACCACAACACACTGCAGTACACCAGAACTGCAAAAAGAGGAAGAGGAACACCTATACAATGTATTCGCCAAAAACGGATACCCGCGCAATTTCATCAACAGATGCCTAAGGGAAAGACAACGGAACGAGGACATGCCGCAACCCAAAGGACTAGCCACACTATCATATATCAAGAACATCTCTGAAATGACAGCCAGACTACTGAGACCACTAGGACTTATAACAGCACACAAACCAACAGCCACTCTCAGACAACTCACCAGAACGAAGGACCCGATACCCAGCATGAGCAAAACCAATGTAGTGTACAAAATCCCATGCAAGGACTGCACAAAACACTACATAGGACAAACAGGAAGACAGCTAACGATCCGCATCCACAAACTTCAACTAGCCACGAAACGACACGACCAGCTATCCCTAGTAGCCACACACATAGACGACAAGCAACATGAATTCGACTGTTATAGGGCATTATAGGGCAAGCGAAACAAAGAACAGCCAGGGAATTCCTAGAAGCATGGCACTCATCCACAAACTCCATCAACAAACACATAGACCTGGACCCAATATACCGGCCACTACAGCGGACAGCTGAAACTGACAGCCGGAAGCGGCAGGGACAGGCCACTATAAATGCCGGAGGAAACACCACAGAAGCACTTCACAGGAGGCTCCCAAGCACTGAGGATGTCACCTAGCCAGGGGACGAAACGTTTGCAACAAAAACTTCCAGCTCGGCGAACAGAACCACAGCAATTATCCGAATATTGGATTATTCAGCAAGATCGCTAGGTCCCGATACTTGGCTAAACTATATTATCTAGCATTCGATTATCCAGGATTCAATTAACTGAACAAAATATTCCCTTTCGGTGTCCTTCGGATAATCGAGGTTCCTCCATACTCCGAAAGTGGCCTAACCGATATACAGTCGCAACTTGACCTCCCAACTCCTGTACTCAAATACTCTGACCAATAAAGAAAAGCATACCAAACGCCTTCTTCACTATCCTATCTACCTGTGACTCCACTTTCAAGGAGCTATGAACCTGCACTCCAAGGTCTCTTTGATCAGCAACACTCCCTAGGACCTTCCCATTAAGTGTATAAGTCCTGTCCTGATTTGCCTTTGCAAAATGCAGCACCTTGCACTTATCTAAATTAAACTCCATCTGCCACTTCTCAGCCCGTTGGTCCATCTGATCATGATTCCGTTGGAATCTGAGGTAACCTTCTTTGCTATCCACTACACCTCCAATTCTGTTGTCATCTGCAAACCTCCTAAATATCCCTCTTATGTTCACATCCAAATCTGTCTCAGAAAAACTCGTGAAAGGGCCACATCCACCAGTTTTGGCCTGGAGTTCTGCCCAGTCCATCTCAGATTACCCTGGAAAAGGGGGGGCGGGATGGGGGGATCCCAAAACTGAGAGAGTCGGTGAAATTACCTGCCTCATGTTGTTGCCATGGCAGAGTAAGACTCTCCAGCTGGAACCCCTCTGCCCCACCCAGTTGGTTTATTTTTCTTTTTACTCTCTATTTCTGTCAAGCTTTTAACTTAAACTTACCTGGAGGGGGAAAATCTTCTTTATCCTTACTCTAACTTTTATTTCTGATTCTTTCAAGTCTGTTACAGGGTGGGGTATTAAAGTGGTAGGCAACTGGAGGCTCAGGGTCTTTCTTTGCAGGCAGAGCACCCCACTGTGTTCCCTGGCCAACATCTCCGTCTCAACCAAGCTCAGTGCATCGCTTTCCGCTTGCTGCAGCCCTCCCAGACTCGATATCGAGTTCAGTAATTTTAGGGTGTGAGCTCTCCATGTCCTTACCCCAACCCCCCTTGCTACCACACAGTCTGACAGTACACACTCGCCATTGTCAGCCATTAACAGTCTCCATTAACAGCTGTTCACCCTCCCAGCCTGATCTTTATCCACTCCTTTGTCTGTCCAACTGTTCTTCACTCTTTGGTGCTCTATCCCTACTTATTGTTTACTCTTTACCTGACCCCTACCATATCTTCTGTATATAAGCCAAGATTTTCCCAGGTAATCATCACTTCTGAGGAAAGGCCACTGGACTTGAAATGTTAACCCTGATTTATCTCCACAGATGCTGCCAGACCTGCTGAGCTTTTCCAGCAATTTCTGTCTTTGTCCCTTTCCATTAACTCTGGCCAGTTCCTTCCTCATGTCTTTGTAGTTCCCTTTACTTACTCAGTTGGAAGATCATTATATTTGATTCCAGCTTCTCCCCCTCAGATTGCAGAGTGAATTCTATCATATTATGGTCACTGTCCCCCAGGGAGGTTCCTGGACCTTCAGCTCCCTTACCAAGTGCTGCCTCATTACACACCACCAAACCTAGAATTGCCTGTTCCCTAGTGGGCTGTTCCACAAGCTGCTGTAAAGAAGCCATCTTGTAAACATTCATGAATTCCGTGTTTTGGGATTCACTACCAACCTGATTTTCCCATTCCTCCTGCATGTTGAAGCCCCTATGATTATTGCCTTTCTTGCATGTTGTTCCTAAGTCCTGATTTATTTTCTTCCCCACATCCTGAGTACTGCTGGGAGGCCTGTGCACACCTCCCATCAGGGTCTTTTTCCCTTGGCAGTTCCTCAGTTCCACCCACATGGATTCTATGCCTTCTGACCCTATATCACTTCTTGCTGCCAATTAAATTTCATTTCTTACGAACAAGGTAACCCCATTCCCCTGCCCATCTGCCTGTCCCTTCAAGAGGATGTAAAACCTTGGATATTTATTCCCAATGTTGTGATGTCCACAACATTGTACCCGCTAATTTCAAACAACACTTCAAGGTCATTGACCTTGTTTCATATCCTGCATGAATTTACATACAACACCCTCAGTTCTGTGTGACTGACCCCCTTCTCATAGTTGTTCCCTTATCTGCTGGGCCTGAAGTTAGGTTTCTGACCTCTTCCATACCCTCTGTACTGTTACTTGTTCTGGAAGCTTTAATCATCTCTGCTGAGCCCTCCTTCTTTTGATGAGTCTAAAGTCCTTGTGTGAACTCAATAGAGCCTTCCACTAGGATCCTGGTCCCAGATCAGTTCAGGTAGAGATTGTCCCAATGGTCCACTTGATTCCTGTCCCACAAAATGGAACCCTGCTACGAACAGGTCTTATCAGTTCTCGAAGGAGTGAAAGTAGACAAGTCTCCTGGGCCGGATGGAATTTATCCGAGGATTCTCTGGGAAGCTAGGGAGGAGATAGCAGAGCCTTTGGCTTTGATATTTGAGTTGTCATTGTCTACAGGTTTAGTACCAGAGGATTGGAGGATTGCAAATGTTGTGTCCTTGTTCAAGAAGGGCAGTAGAGATGACCCAGGTAATTAGAGACCAATGAGCCTTACTTCTGTTGTAGGAAAGGTTTTGGAAAGGATTATAAGAGACAAGATTTATCATCTAACAAGCAACAATTTGATTTCAGATAGTCAACATGGTTTCGTCAAGGGCAGGTCATGTCTCACAAACCTCTGAGTTTTTTGAGAAGGTGACTCAGCATGTAGATGAGGGTGGGGCAGTTGACGTGGTATATATGGACTTCAGTAAAGCCTTTGATAAGGTTCCACATGGTAGGCTGTTGGAGAAAATGCAGAGGCATGGAATTGAGGGCGATTTAGCAGTTTGGATTAGAAACTGGCTTTCTGTAAGAAGGCAATAAGTGGTGGTTGATGGAAAATATTCAGCCTGGAATCCAGTAACTAGTGGTGTGCCACAAGGATCTGTTTTGGGACCAATGCTGTTTGTCATTTTTATAATTGACTTCGGCACAGGCATAGGTGGATAGATTAGTAAACTTGCAGATGACACTAAAGTTGGTGGAGTGGTGGACAGTTTAGAAGAATGTTACAGGTTACAGGGAGACTCAAACTGCAGAATTGGGCTGAGAGGTGGCAAATGGAGTTCAATGCAGATAAATGTGAGGTGATGCACTTTGGGAAGAATAACAGGAAGGCAGAATACTGGGTCAGTGGAAAGATTCTTGGTAGTGTGGATGTGCAGAGGGATCTTGGAATCCATGTACATAGATCCCTGAAAGTTGCCACCCAGGTGGATAGTGCTGTTAAGAAGGTATACAGTGTGTTGGGTTTCATTGGTAGAGGGATAGAGTTCCAGAGCCGTAATGTCATGCTGCAACTATACAAAACGCTAGTGCGGCCACACTTGGAATATTGTGTACAGTTCTGGTCGCCATATTTTGGGAAGGATGTGGAAACATTGGAAAAGGTGCAGAGGAGATTTACCAGGATGTTGCCTGGTCTGGAGGAAAGGCCTTATGAGTAAAGGCTGAGAGACGTGGATCTGTTCTCATTGGAAAGAAGAAGGCGAAGAGGGAATTTGATAGAGACATACAAGATGATCAGAGGATTAGATAGGGTAGACAGTGAAAGACATTTTCCGAGGATGATGACGTCAGCATGTACGGGGGGCATAACTACAAATTGAGGGGTGATAGATTTAAGACAGATGTCAGAGACAGGTTCTTTACACAGAGAGTGGTAAGGGTGTGGAATGTCAAGAAGACGGTGCTGAGTTAGAAGGTTGGATCTGGGATAAGGTGGGGGGAGGGGAGATGATAAACTGGCGAAATCCACATTGATCCTGTGTGGTTGGAGAGTCCCAAGGCGGAAGATGAGGAGTTCTTCCACCAGGTGTCGGATGGTGGTGGAGGAGGCCCAGGACGTGCATGTCCATGCCAGAGTGAGAGGGGGAGCTGAAGTGTTCGGTCACAGGTGGTGGGATTGTTTGGTGTGTCCCAGAGATGTTCTCTGAAATGTTCCACAAGTTGGCGTCCTGTCTCCCCGATGTAGAGGGCACCACATTGAGAGCAATGGACCGCTTGCCTACTCTGTCTATATTGCTAGACCCAATATGGACCCCAACACTAAGACCGTTCCCCTCCCCTCCCCTCCCCGCCAACCACCCCCCACTCCAACATCCTTTTAAGATGGTTCGAGATGTCCTTTACCTTGCAGCAGGTAAGCAGCACACCATGTGAGATTCTCATTCCTGCTCACAAAGGATGCTATCTGACCCCTAATTATAGGATCTCCTACTACTATCACTTTTTTTTTTGCGCCCCCTGCCTGAATGATCTCCTGTCCCACAGTGCAGTGGTCAGTTTGACCATCCTCCCTAACAGCCTTTACCTCAAACACAAAGGGAGCAAGCACCTCATCCCTATTGGACAAGGTCCAGGGCTGAGGCTCCTCCAGCATTGAAGTCAGGATCCCTCTGACTGCCTTGCTCATAGTTGCACATTCCTGTGCCTGACCCCAATGAATTTGAGGTAGTTAATCTCTCAGATGTGACTGCCTCCTGACATACACTGTCCAGGTAACTCTCCCCCTCCCTGATGTGTCACATTGTTCAAAGCTCAGACTCCAGCTCAGCAACTCTGAGCTCAAGTTCTTCAAACAACAACACGTTCTGCAGATGTGGTCACTGTGAACCACAATGGGGTCCAGCAGCTCTCACATCCTGCAGTTCCAATACATCACCAACATTATTTCTTCAAATGATTTAATTAGTTTGTAATTTGTATTTTTAAATTTCCTACTCAGGTTCAATTTTTAATCTATAAAATATTTCTCCAAATACCTTTAATCTGAAAGCAGCTTGGAATAGGTTATCAGTTACTAGCCAATGAACTTACAGCTTCTGCTGTGCTGCCACACTGTTTCATTCATGGTATCTGATCCCTGAGTCTGCTTGCACACTGGGTCCTCTCACTCCCGCAGTCTCCCCCATCTTCCATTGCTCTCCCTCCTTTGCGTTCCCTCACTCACCCTCCCTCCCTTGCTCTCCCTCACGCTCTTTGTCTGGACTCTCAGGTAGCAGTATGTAGGCCTCAAGCCTTCACCTTAATTTTTTATTTCCTGCTCAATCTCAGGAGCCTCCCTTGCTGACTCTGCTTTCCCCAAATTCCCTAAGATCTTACTTGGATATTCAAGAGCAGAAGTACTCACCAATGAGAGAAGAGGAGGGACTGATCAGCTGCTCCCTCTTTCATCAAACTCCCTGTTTTAGTAAACTCCAGTTATGCGGACTGTAATGTAATGTAATGTAATGTAATGTAATGTAATGACCTCAGTCAGTGCTGTAATGTGATGCATTGTGTGTGCTAGAAGCTATGTATATAAATACACGGAATCTATTCTATAGACCAATAGAATGTGCACACACATCGCACCTCATAAAGGTGTAATGGAGACAGCCAATTGCTGCTGAATCTCCATGGCAACACTCTAACCAATCAGAATATGCCCGCCTGGACTGAGGATTAAGTTTGACAGTTAATTGTTCTTGCTGTAGGTTAGTGACGGACTACCCAACCAGTCCCTAAAAAACTGGTGTCCTTTTCTCAAGTCACTTTTTTACAACCCACTGCCATTGAGTGTAAGGTGACAAATGTTGACTTCATGTCTCCTTTTCACAATATAAAAATCCTGCCAGCTTGACATTCTATGATTTGAGTATCAGTGAATAATCTTTTCAGCAGTGATGTCGTCAAAGAACACCCAAAGCTGACAAAGGAAATGACTTGTTCAGTCTCCTCCAGAGCCAAGACAATTCAGATAGATCAGGGCTGGTTGGGAAATCCATATTTCCAAAGAAGACAGCGACACCTTTGATCCGAGTCTCTCTGCATGAAGCAATCAGCTCAGAAGAAGTCTTTGTTGTTTCCTGAAATCATGAGAAAGATCTGCAGCCAATTCCGACACTAGTTTGATAGGCTTTAGATATTGAAACGTTTTTACCTAATCTATTCATCAGAGAAGTCACAAGCCTCAATACAAGCTGAGAAATTAGTTTCCTTGTGAACGATATAACTATTGAATGGCCTTATTTGGGTGAAATGTACTGTTGCTTATCAGTAAAAGTGTTTTGTGAAATTGAAAGTGAAGCCTGAAATCCCTTTTTGTGAACAGATCACGAATGAGTCTCAACTCATCAACTTGCTATCCTGAACACAAGACTACGCTACCTCTTCTTCGGATGGTGAGATAATTCCTGACAGGATCCTGAGGGAATTCAATAAAACTGCAGCAGTTACATATTAAGGGAGACAAGCCAAGATGTTTTAAGCATTGGGCAAGATGCTGACACTATGAAAAGGTCAGTAACCAGATGGTCTCACAAGTTTCGAACAGAAGGGATTTGTTTTCGAAGTTTGTCCACCCTTGGTTCAACCCCTGTGCTGCCTTTCAGAATCTCTCCCACATCGGGATCCAATCATTGTCTAACAGGTCAGGCATGTGCTTCCTCTCGAATCTTTTAGCACTGACAGTCAAACTCCCACTTTTCAGCAGATGTCCTGAAGTAACCTGGATTTGTTATTCCTGCAAAACCACCATCCGTCACACCAGGAGCACCCAGTCTGGGTGGGAAGCTCAAAAGCCAACGACCACTTTCACATCTGTTCCTCACACACCAAGGTCACTCAGGAAACACCTGCCTTCACTGGAGTTTCCAATGAAGGTTTTCTGGAAAGTTCCATCAAGAGTCGGTGCCCACACACTCCTGCAATCAACCCTCCATCATTGTCATGCCCCATATTATCACAGCCAATCAGAAAGCCAACAGAACATACAAATTCTGTTGTAAACTCCCTCAAGCCTGCTCTGTCATTTGCTAATTCGAGATTGTTCAGATTACCCTACATTCGCCCTTACCCGTGTAGGCATTCACAACCCCCTTTTGCTGAATGAGAATCTATCTACCTCTTAGCAAGTTTTGAGAAGCTTTGTAGCTCAGGTTGAGGTTCTGGATGCAGGTTTGCTCGCCGAGCTGGAGGGTTTGTTTTCAGATGTTTTGTCACCATACTAGGTAACATCTTCAGTGAGCCTCTGAATGAAGCACTGGTGGTGTAGTCTGCTTTCTATTTATATGTATGAGTTTTCTAGAAAACTAGCCACCAGGATACATGAACATCAACTATCCACAAAAAGACATGACCCTCTCTGACTAGTATCCTTACATACAGATGAGGAAGGGCACCACTTCGACTGGGACAACACATCCATCGTAGGACAAGCCAAACAGAGACACGCATGAGAATTCCTAGAAGCATGGCATTCCAACTGGAACTCTATCGACAAATACATTGATTTGGATCCCATTTACCTCCCCCTGAGAAAAAAGAAAAGGAAATGACATCACCATAGGAAATGAGGTCACCACCGGAAATGACATCAACAACCCAAGGAAACCCAAACATATAAATAGAAAATGGACTGCACCACCAGTGCTTCATTCGGAGGCTCACTGAAGATGTTACCTAGTATGGTGACGAAACGTCTGGAAATAAACACTCCAGCTCAGTGAGCAAACTTACACCTATCTGTCACTGTTTTAAGAATATTCAAAGACTCCTCTTCCACTGCCCTTTGAAGAAGAGAGTTCCAAAGGGTCATTATCTTCTGTTACAAAAAAAATCTCCTTTTCTGTATTAAATAATTCAGGATGTTTCTTATAGAAGTATCGATAAGTACGTACCGGTAAGGCAAGGAGGAAGTTGTAGAGCGCGGGAGCCGTGGATTACTGAGAAAGTTGAATCTCTTATCAAGAGGAAGAAGAAGGCTTACGTTAGGATGAGACGTGATAGCTCAGGTAGGGCGCTTGAGAGTTACAAGTTAGCCAGGAAAGACATAAACAGAGAGCTAAGAAGAGCCAGGAGGGGACATGAGAAATTGTTGGTGGATAGGATCACGGAAAACCCTAAAGATTTCTATAGGTTTATCAGGAATAAAAGAATGACTAGAGAAAGATTAGGGCCAATCAAAGATAGTAGTGGGAAGTTGTGTGTGGAATCTGATGACATAGTGGAAATGCTTAATGAATACTTTTCGGCAGTATTCACACTAGAAAAGGACAACATTGGTGAGGAGAATACAGAGAAATCTTGATTATCCAAACGAGATGGGCAGGCAGTATTTTGTTTGGATAATTGATTATTTGGTTAATTGATTCAATGCCTCTCCTCTGAGGCTCGGAATTTTCTGAAGTTTCCTTTCTCCTCGCTCTGCCTGCCTTGCTACCTCTCTCTGTCTCAGGGTTTGTTTCTGAGCAGACACATACTTGTGGGTAAGGGACCTGCAGCATTGGTGAAGCCCCCCATCACCACCACCACACCCCCTCATCAGTTCAATGGGATTGACACAGTGAGCACTTGCTAAGATGGTTCCCCATTCAAGAGACTAGGCACAGCACACCACGCGTGAGCCCCCTCTCCCCCCCCCCCCCCGCACTCCATCCCCGTGAGCCACTGCCGGGGCAGCTGGACTGGACACCAACAGTAAGTCTGCTGCTGTCTTTGGGGGTGAGTCTCAAAATAGCGCGCACACACACACAGACACACGCCCACAGACACACCAACACGCAAACACATTCACAGACACACACACACATCCACAGACACACACACTTACACACACGCACACACATCCACAGACACACCAACATGCAAACACATTCACAGACACACACACATCCACAGACACGCCAACACGCAAACACATTCACAGACACACACACATCCACAGACACACATCCACAGACACACACACGCACACACACATCCACAGACACACCAACACGCAAACACATTCACAGACACTCACACACATCCACAGACACACCAACTCACAGACACACACACTCACACACACACACTCACACACACACGTGCGCGCGCACAAACACACACACTCACACACACACACACACAAAACGTTTTGACAGGTTCCACTTTTGTCCTGTACAGGACAATGTTGGAGAGATTATCTGGGGAAGAGTGGTTTAGGGTACACGCCTGTGTAGAACTCCAGGGAAAGTGTGGGGAGAGAGAGAGGGCGGGAGGTTAGTCATTTGGAGACGGTGCCTGGGCTCCCACCGATGTCCAGGACTGTCCTTGGCAGCATTTCAGTAAGCCGAGTTCATATTTAATTGTTGTAAACAAAAGACGTGATCAGTGTTGGAAACATGTCTTTGATGTAATGTTTCTATCAGGACCTTGAGATCTTCTTTGGATAATCCGATATTTGGATAATTGATATTTGGATAATCAAGGTTTCTCTGTACTGAGATATAGACTACTAGACTAGTTGGGATTGAGGTGCATAAGGAGGAGGTGTTAGCAATTCTGAAAAGTGTGAAAATAGATAAGCCCCCTGGGCTGGATGGGATTTATTATAGGTTTCTCTGGGAAGCCAGGGAGGAGATTGCAAAGCTTTGATTTGATCTTTATCTTGTCATTGTCTACTGGAATAGTACCAGAAGACTGGAGGATAGAGACAATCCTGGAAATTATAGACCAGTGAGCCTTACTTTGATTGTGGATAAAGTGTTGGAAAAGGTTATAAGAGATAGGATTTATAATCATCTAGAGAGGAATAAGTTGATTAGGGATAGTCAACACGGTTTTGTAAAGGGTAGGTCATGCCTCACAAACCTTATTGAGTTCTTTAAGAAGGTGACCAAACAGGTAGATGAGGGTAAAGCGGTTCATGTGGTGTGTAGGGATTTCAGTAAAGTGTTTGATAAGGTTCCCCACTGTAGGCTATAGCAGAAAATACAGAGACATGGTTTTGAGGGTGATTTAGTGGTTTGGATCAGACATTGGCTAGCTGAAAGACAACAGAGGTTGGTGGCTGATGGGAAATATTCATCTTGGAGCTCAGTTAGTAGTGGGGTACCGCAAGGATCCATTTTGTGTCCACTTTATTTGTCATTTTTATGAATGACCTGAATGAGGGTGTAGAAGGATGGGTAAGTAAATTTGCGGATGACACTAAGGTCATAGAGTTGTGGATAGTGCTGAAGGATGTTGTAGTTTACAGAGGGACATAGATAAGCTGCAGAGATGGGCTGAGAGGTGGCAAATGGAGTTTAATGAGGAAAAGTATGAGGTGATTCACTTTGGAAGGGGTAACAGGAATGCAAAGTACTGGGCTAATGGTAAGATTCTTGGTAGTGTAGACGAGCAGAGAGATCTTGGTGTCCAGGTACACAGATCCTTGAAAGTTGCCACCCAGGTTGATAGGGTTGTTAAGAAGGCATATGGTGTGTTAGCCTTTATAGGAAGAAGGATTGAGTTTCTGAACCATGAGGTCATGCTGTAGCTGTACAAAACTCTGGTGCGGCCGCACTTGAAGTACTGTGTACAGTTCTGGTCATCGCATTATAGGATGTGGAAGCTATGGAAAGGGTTCAGAGGAGATTTACTAAGATGTTGCCTGGTATGGAGGGAAGGTCTTATGAGGAATGGCTGAGGGACTTGAGGCTGTTTTCATTAGAGAGAAGAAGGTTGAGAGGAGACTTAATTGAGACATGCAAGATAATCAGAGGGTTAAATAGGGTGGACAGTGAGAGCCTTTTTCATCGGATGGTGATAGCTAGCATGAGGGGACATAGCTTTAAATTGAGGGGTGATAGATATAGGACAGATGTCAGAGGTAGTTTCTTTAATCAGAGAGTAGTAGGGGTGTGGAACGCACTGCCTACAACAGTAGTAGACTCGCCAACTTTAAGGGCATTTAAATGGTCATTAGATAGGCATATGGACGAGAATAGAATAATGTAGGTTAGATGGGCTTCAGATTGGTTCCACAGCTCGGCGCAACATCAAGGACTAAAGGGCCTTTACGACACTGTAATGTTCTATTTTCTGTGTTCTATGAATGTCTCATAGATGAATTGGATGTTTCTTTCAAGCTGCCAGTCAGTTGTTCACACCTGCCTTGAAATGCTCCCAGGAAATTTCCACTGGCTCTTGTTCACAGCCAGACCCTGGGGATCCACCTTCCCTTTCTGCAGAGAGCAGATCAATTTCAGAAGGCTGAACACCCCATGTTGTCACAACTCAATTGGGAAGAGAGCAATATTAATTGAGGTTAAAAATCACACAACACAAGGTTATAGTCCAACAGGTTTAATCGGAATCACTAGCTTTCGGAGCGCTGCTCTTTCATCAGATGGTTGTAGAGAATAAGATTGTAAGGCACAGAATTATATATTGAAAAAGATCAGGATTGTTTGTTAAGTCTCTCATCTTTTAGAATGAACATTTTGGTTTCAGTTCTTTCATATGTAAATCGCAGAACTTTTTAAAAGTTAAATTCTCAAGTAAACTTTAACAGTTGGTGTCATGTCGGCCCAGATAATGTATTGAAGGTGTGGGCTACCTGTGTGAGGCTGTCTGTGCCACAATGGTCAGACTGATTCTAATTAAAAAACAGAGTTACAGAAACTTACATGGATTCATGCAGTTTTTGAGCAAAATAAAATGCAATTCTGCCAGTACAAATTCACCCCACAAACTTATATATGTGTGTGTGTGTTTTGGGGGGGTGTGGTTTTGAGTTTCTGTGAGAGACTGTGTGTATGTGTGTGAGTGTAAAGGAGTATAAGTCCGTGAGAGCGTGCATGTGTGTGTGGGAGTGTGGGAGCGTGTATATGAGCGTATGAGAGAGAGCTTTTGTATAAGAGAGGAACTGCTTGAGTGTATCGGCCTGTTTGTATGTGTGTGTGTGTGCGTAGTGCAGTGAGGTCACCTGTAGTGTGACATGAACCCAAGGTCCCACGTTGAAGTCATCCCAATGTGTACCAAAAGCTAGTGCTTCCAAATAAACCTGTTGCACTGTAACCTGGTACAGCTCAGTCCAACACCAGCACCTCCAAATCATGACTACCATTGACACCAATAACTGCCGGCTCAAAGTGGAGAGGATCTCCAAGAAGATAGCACATATTGACACTAAGTTTCTACAGAAATACCCGGAAAGCAGGAAAGATCCCAAAAGGGTTAGGGATCACAAGCCCACTCAAGTCGACCTACAACACAGACTATGCGGAGAGACTTTGCCATCACACCTCTCGCAAACTCCTCAATCATCTTGTACACCAACTCTACAGCAGGTGCCACAACCTTGAAACTAAGATGGAGTCCACACTCTCATCCTGCACTCAGGATACATCAGTACGGTTATAGGACATTGCCAAACAGACAAGGCGGCAAAACTACATCACATATATGCACACCAAGAACAAGAACCTGGAGACACTTGGCATCACCACCAGCAGGAGCCAAGCCCACCCTGGCACCACAGTGGAAAACGTTATCACCACAGGGAAGTCAATTGTCAACTTATTGGATCATACCCTTCAACAGGAAGAGATTGAAGCTCTTAGCAGGGGTCTCAATTTCTGCCCCACCCCCAAAATGGACCCCATAGTCTTGTAGAAGACAGAGGAATTCATCAGATGAATGAAACTCCAGGAATTCTTTCAAGATGCCAGCAGTGATCCCAGTGAGGCCACCAACGAACCGGAACAGTCATCACAAATCCGTACAGGAGCGACAAAAGAAGGAGTCAACTTGAACCCCACCGGAGGGCCACTGCCCTGGTCTTGATATCTGTGCTCAAACCGTCAGGAAATATATAAATGCCAGATTCATCAGCCACACCCACAAGGTAGAGCAGGACATCACCCGATCACAACGCAACACCATCCACGCTCTCAAAACCAATCTCAACGTTGTCATCAAACCAGCAGATAAAGGAGGAGCCATTGTCATTCAGAATAGAACAGATTACTGCAAGGAAGTGTACCGACAACTGAACAACCAGGAACACTACAGGCAACTACCAGCTGATCCGACCAAAGAACACACCCGAGAATTAAACACACTGATCAGAACTTTGGATCCAGTCCTTCAGAGCTCCCTACGCACCCTCATCCCACGTACTCCTCGTGTAGGTGACTTTTACTGCCTTCCAAAGGTACACAAAACCAACACACCGGGACGTCCCATCGTGTCAAGCAATGGGACCCTATGTGAGAATCTCTCTGGCTATGTGGAAGGCATCTAGAAACCCATTGTACAGGAGATCCCCGGCTTCTGTCGCGACACTACGGATTTCTTACAGAAACTCAGCACCCAGGACCAGTCGAACCAGGAACATTCCTCGTCACAATGGATGTTTCCGCACTCTACACCAGCATCCCCCACAAAGATGGCATCGCGGCAACAGCCTCAGTACTCAACACCAACAACTGCCAATCTCCAAACACCATCCTAAAACTCATCCACTTTATTCTCGATCATAATGTCTTCACCTTTGACAACCAGTTCTTCATCCAGACACATGGAACAGCCATGGGGACCAAATTTGCACCCCAATGTGCCAACATCTTCATGCACAGGTTCGAACAAGACTTCTTCTCTATGCAGGACCTCCAACCAACATTATACACCAGGTACATTGATGACATTTTCTTCCTCTGGACCCATGGCGAGGAGTCACTGATAAAACTGCACAGTGACACCAACAAGTTTCACCCCACCATCAAACTCACCATGGACTACTCTCGACTGTCTGTCTCATTCTTGGACACGTGCATCTCCATCAAGGATGGACACCTCAGCACCACACTCTACCGCAAACCCACAGACAACCTCACAATGCTACACTTCTCCAGCTTCCACCCAAAACATAATAAAACAGCCATCCCCTATGGACAAGCCCTATGCATACACCAGATCTGCTCAGATGGGAGGAACATAATGGGCACCTGGAAGTATTCAGGGATGCCCTCATAAGAACAGGGTACGATGCTCAACTCATCAACTGCCAGTTCCGACATAATGACTTCCTTCAGGAGACAGACATATGCTGCAACCGACAGGGTACCCTTCGTTGTTCAGTATTTCCCAGGAGCTGAAAAACTACGTCATGTTCTTCGTGACCTGCAACACATTATCAATGAGGATGAGCACCTCACCAAGACCTTCCCCACACCTCCACTTCTCGCCTTTAAACAACCACCAAACCTCAAACAGATCATTGTTCGTAGCAAACTGCCCGGCTCCCAGGACAACTCCATACAACCCTGTCACGGTAGACGCTGCAAGATGTGTCAGAGTGTCGACACGGTTACCACCATTTCACGTGGGGACACCACCCATCATGTATGTACCAGGTACTCATGTGACTCCGTCCAGGACATTCGACCTCAGACCTTTGGGTGACCGTCCTCCAAGGCAGACTTCAGGACAGGCAACAACGCAGAGTGGCCGAGCAGAGGCTGATAGCCAAGTTCGGTACTCGTGGGGATGGCCTCAGCCTGGGACCTTGGGTTCATGTCACACTACAGGTGATCCCACTGCATTATACACACACATGCACAGACACGTGCACACACACACACACAGACGCACACTCACAGACAAACAAACACACACACACAGGTGCACACTCACAGACAGACAGCCACACGCGCACACAGACACAGGTGCAGACACACTCACACACAGATGCACACTCACAGACAGACAGACACATGTACACTCACAGACAGACGGACAAATACACACAGACACACACTCCTACACACACACGCACTCCTACCGACATACACAAACTCTCGTACAGATCCATGCACTCACACAGACCCTCTCTCATACACAAGCTCTCTCTCATACGCTCAGACACACACGCCCACACTTACACGCACACATGCACCCTCTCATAGACTTATACCCCTTCACACTCACATTCACATATAAGTTTATGGGTTGCATTTGTACTTGCAGAATTACATTTTATTTTGCTCAAAAACTGCATGAATCCATGTAAGATTCTGTAAATCCGTTTTTTAGATTAGAATCAATCTGACCATTGGGGCACAGACAGTCTCACACAGGGTACCTCATACCTTCAATGCATTATCTGGGCCGACATGACACCAGTTGTTAAAATTCACTTGAGAATGTAACTTTAAAAAGGTTCTGCAATTTACATATGAAAGAACCGAAACCAACATGGTCATTCTAAAAGATTAAAAATCACACAACACCAGGTTATAGTCGAACAGGTTTAATTGGAAGCACACTAGCTTTCGGAGCAACGCTCCTTCATCAGGTGGTAGTCGCTCCAAAAGCTAGTGTGCTTCCAATTAAACCTGTTTGGCTATAACCTGGTGTTGTGTGATTTTGAACTTTGTACACCCCAGTCCAAATCATTCTAAAAGATGAAAGACTTAACAAATAATCCTGGTTCTTTTTCAATATATAATTTCAGTTACATCACACTGTAAACTTTTGCTATAAATTCTGTGCCTTACAATCTTATACTCCACAACCATCTGATAAAGGAGCAGCACTCCGAAAGCTAGTGCTTCCAAATAAACTTGTTGGACTATAACCAGATGTTGTGTGATTTTTAACTTTGTCCATCCCAGTCCAACACCGGCATCTCCACATCATAACATTAATCGAAAATCTCTATTTCATAATGTATAGCTACTCGCATCAAGCAACTAAGTGATCAATTTGCTCGACTGATTCAGAACAGGACTAGCTCACACCAGCTCCATCATTAACAAAACAAAAAACTTCCACATATTATGAACAAATGTATTCTTTAACAAGTAGCAAAAAAATTGATTACTCATTAACAAAATGCGACTGAACACAAATACAGACACGCCTGCAACACATGCATACACATACACACGTATACACACACAGACAGATGCACACTCACAGACAGACACATACACACACACAGACACACACTTCCACACACACTCCTACAGACACACACACACCCAAACACACAGACACACACACTTACACACTCACGCACACACTTACACACACACACATTCAGCCACAAGTAAGATAGACAGAAACAGTTTGACTCAAATATTATGAGTGGAAAATAAAGCTCACCAACCAACTTCTGCAGGTCAAAGCCCAGACCATGCAATAGGGTTGGTACAGTTGTTTTTCACAGCTTGATTGATTGTTGGTCTTTGAATTAGTGTCTGATCAAGTGGACCAAGATCTTTTCTTATCTTGGAATTCTTTCTCTCGAGTCACTAGTGTTTCATTTTGCTTTTTTCACTCACAGAGAGAAGGGAGAGAGAGGTTTATTTTGATTTTGGTATCTGGATGTCTCTGTGCTCACTGCCCTACAAATCTCTGAAAGCTGAAACTTCAGAAGCAAATCCAAAAGGCCATTGGAGGCAGATTTTCCTTAACTCAAACACTGCTGGTGACAGTCTGTCTCATTAATTATCCACCTCATTGCTCCGAAAGGAACATGATATTGTATCATTAAAGTGTACACCACATAATCTCATCTGACCTACAAGTTGCAAAATAATCTCCTGCTGCTTTTAGCAAAGTAATCGTGTCCAACTTCCATTTTCTACTTTCCACTCTAAGGGGAAAGCAACGTGGCCTGATATAGCCCAGCTTTGGAAAAGTTGAAGTTTCTAAACAAGATTTAAGATCACTTTTACTGGAGAAGAGGACCCAGGTTCTGACTATTCTTTGGATTATGATCTCTGACATCATCATTAATTACCTAGCTGTTTTTTTCAAGGTTATATCTCATTGTTCTTGAATTTCCCAGCTCCTGAAAGATCAAATAATTTCTCTATATTGAACCCATTGAACACCTTCAACATTATTACATAGCTATGGAGAAGGAGAGGATTAGGCAAAATGGGAGGGTATTTAATTGGGGAAGAGGAAACTATGATGCGATTAGACATGAGTTAGGAAGCATGGACTGGGAGCAATTGTTCCATGGTAAAGGCACTATAGACATGTGGAGACTGTTTAAGGAACAGTTGTTGCAAGTGATGAATAAATATGTCCCTCTGAGACAGGCAAGAAGGGGTAAGATAAAGGAACCTTGGATGACGAGAGCGGTGGAGCTTCTCATCAAAAGGAAGAAGGTAGCTTACATAAGGTGGAGGAAGCTAGGGTCAAGCTCAGCTCTAGAGGATTACACGCAGGCGAGGAAAGAGCTCAAAAATGGTCTGAGGAGAGCCAGGAGGGGGCACGAGAAAGGCTTGGCAGAACGGATTAGAGAGAACACAAAGGCATTTTACACTTATGTGAGGAATAAGAGAATGGTCAAAGAAAGAGTAGGGCCGATCAGGGATAGCATAGGGAACTTGTGTGTGGAGTCTAAGGAGGTAGGGGAAGCCCTAAATGAGTTTTTTGCTTCTGTCTTTATGAAAGAAATGAACTTTGTAGTGAATGAAACCTTTGAATAGCAGGTGTGCATGCTGAAATGGATAGAGATAGAGGAAGCTGATGTGCTGAAAATTTTGTCAAACATTAAGATTGACAAGTCGCCAGGCCCGGACCAGATTTGTCCTCGGCTGCTTTGGGAAATGAGAAATGCAATTGCTTCGCCACTTGCGAAGATCTTTTCATCCTCGCTCTCCACTGGAGTCGTACTGAGGACTGGAGAGGGGCAAATGTAATTCCTCTCTTCAAGAAAGGAAATAGGGAAATCCCCGGCAATTACAGACCAGTAAGTCTCATGTCTGTTGTCTGCAAGGTGTTAGAAAGGATTCTGAGGGATAGGATTTATGACCATCTGGAAGAGCATGGCTTGATTAAATGCAGTCAACACGGCTTTGTGAGGGGCAGGTCATGCCTCACAAACCTTATCGAGTTCTTTGAGGATGTGACTAGAAAAGTTGATGAGGGTCGATCTGTGGATGTGGTGTATGTCGACTTCAGCAAGGCATTTGATAAGGTTCCCCATGGTAGGCTCAGAAGGTCAGGAGGAATGGGATACAAGGGAACATAGCTGTCTGGATACAGAATTGGCTGGCCAACAGAAGACAGCGAGTGGTAGTAGAAGGTAAATATTCTGCCTGGAAGTCAGTGGTGAGTGGTGTTCCACAGGGCTCTGTCCTTGGGCCTCTATTGTTTGTAATTTTTATTAATGACTTGGATGAGGGGATTGAAGGATGAGTCAGCAAGTTTGCAGATGACACAAAGGTTAAAGGTGTCGTTGACAGTATAGAGGGCTGTTGTAGGCTGCAGTGGGACATTGACAGGATGCAGAGATGGGCTGAGAGGTGGCAGATGGAGTTCAACCTGGATAAATGCGAAGTGATGCATTTTGGAAGGTTGAATTTGAAAGCTGAGAACAGGATTAAGGATATGGTTCTTGGTAGTGTGGAGGAACAGAGGGATCTTGGGGTGGAGGTACATAGATCCCTTAAAATGGCCACCCAAGTGGACAGGGTTGTTAAGAAAGCATATGGTGTTTTGGCTTTCATTAACAGATGTATTGAGTTAAGAGTCGTGAGATCTTGTTGCAGCTCTATAAAACTTTGGTTAGACCGCACTTGGAATACTGCATCCAGTTCTAGTCACCCTATTATAAGAAAGATGTGGATGCTTTGGAGAGGGTTCAGAGGAGGTTTACCAGGATGCTGCCTGGACTGGAGGGCTTATCTTATGAGGAGAGGTTGACTGACCTTGGACTTTTTTCATTGGAGAAAAGGAGGAGGAGAGGGGACCTAATTGAGGTATACAAGATAATGAGAGGCATAGATAGAGTCGATAGCCAGAGACTATTTCCCAGGGCAGAAATGACTAAAAAGATGGGTCATAGTTTTATGCTGGTTGGAGGAAAGTATAGAGGGGATGTCAGAGGCGGGTTCTTTACCCAGAGAGTTGTGAGAGCATGGAATGCGTTGCCAGCAGCAGTTGTGGAGGCAGGGTCACTGGGGACGTTTAAGAGACTCCTGGACATGCATATGGTCACAGAAATTTGAGGGTGCATACATGAGGATCAGTGGTCGGCACAGCATCGTGGGCTGAAGGGCCTGTTCTGTGCTGTACTGTTCTATGTTCTATGTTCTATGTTCTATTATTGTTTTTGTGGGATCCTGCTATGCATAGAATAGCACCAGTGTTTGATTCCATTGCAACATGATGAATGAATTCTTTAGGGGGATGAAATGCCTGGATTAGACCTGCAACAATTTCTTTGTACATCAGTGTGTACGCACTATGTGGCAGCATCTGAGAATATATCAGTTCACCTCCCATTGGAACTGACACTCTCCTCATATAAAGATTCATAGATTGATTCTAGCAGCTTTCATGTTTTCCCAGATAATTTAATTTAATGCTAGTATAATGCCATTGGTATAAATGGCTGACAGCGTTTTCATTAGCAAACAATTATTTTTATTTATTCACTTATGGGATGTGGGTGTCACTGGCTGGGCCCAGTATTATTGCCTGCCCCTAGTTGCCCCTTGAAGAGGTGGGGATGAGCTGCCTTCTTGAACCGCTGCAGTCCATGTGCTGTGGGTAGACCCACAATGCCCTTAGGGAGGGAATTCCAGGATACTGACCCAGTGACAGTGAAGGAACGGTGATATATTTCCAGATCAGAATGGTGAGTGGCTTAGATGGGAACTTGCAGGGGGGGTGTTCCCATGTATCTGCTTCCTTCTAGATGGAAGTGGCCGTGGGTTAGGAAGGTGCTGCCTGAGGACTTTTGGTGAATTTCTGCAGTGCATCTTGTAGTTGGTACACACTGCTGCTACTGAGCGTCAGTGGTGGAGGGAGTGGATGCTTGTGGATGTGGGGCCAGTCAAGCGGGGCTGCTTTGTCCTGGATGGTGTCGAGCTTCATGAGTGTTGTTGGGGCTGCCCCCATCCAGGTAAGTGGGGAGTATTCCATCACCCTCCTGACTCGTGCCTTGTAGATGATGGACAGGCTTTGGAGAGTTAGGAGATGAGTTACTTGTTGCAGTATTCCTAGCCTCTGACCTGCACTGGTAGCCATTGTGTTTATGTAACAAGTCCAGTTGAGTTTCCGGTCAATGGTAACCTCCAGTATGTTGACAGTTGGAGATTTAATGATAGTAACACTACTGAATGGCATGGGGCATATTTATATATTTATAATATTACTTAGAATATAAACTATATTAACTAAAACTTGTTATAATATTCAACCTTTGATTTTATTTCCATCCCGTGAATGTGTATCTAATGTGTAGCATGGTGGTGGATGCTATGTCTCTACCTTTATACAACACATTACAATAAAAATCAATAGCTAAAACTAGGGATGAAAATCAGAGTGAGGGGGAGAGCGGACTGCTCACTAGTTTCCTGATGAAGGGCTTATGCCTGAAACGTTGACTCTCCTGCTCCTCGGATGCTGCCTGACCTGCTGTGCTTTTCCAGCACCACACTCTCGACTCGGCTCATCTATCACCCCCACTCTCTGGGCCTGAGCTCAGGGTTGGCTGGGAAGGTAGTGGCGCTGCTCTCATTCTGTATTTTGGGCCTGTCCATTACAACACACACAGTAAGGACACTTAATACACAGTGCATCATCAGGGAAGAGAGACCCACAATTATTATTGCTAAATTGTGAACATTAACTGCATGTGAATGGAAAAGCACTGAAGAACGTATTGGCCCTGGATCACTTGCTGTTTAAAGAGATTACTTTCCTTTGTTAGAAAGTAATTGTGAATTATATTCATGATCATTGAGAAAATGTTAGAAGCAATTAGTAATTAATTTTGAGGAGAGCACATTAATAAGCTCAAGATAATTGAGCAGAGTGACCATGGTTTTGTGAAAGGGAGATCATGTTTAACAAGTCTTTTGGAGCTATGAATAAAGGGGAAGCCAGTAGATGTATTCTACTTAAATTTTGAGAAGACATTTGATAAACTGCCCCATCAGAGATCATTGTGGTGAATAAAAGCTCATGGTTTACTAAGGAGCAACCTGGCATGGATGAACATTGGCTGGCTAACAGGAAACAGAAAACCAGGTCAATTGGGTCCTTTCAGATTGGTGAGATATAATGAGTGGTGTGCCACAGGAGTTAGTGCTGAAACTTTAGCTTTATAGAATTTAGACAAAAGCCTTGATAAAGGGATAGAAGGACTAGTTGCCAGATTTGCTGATGCAATGAAACGTAGACAGGAAATTAAGTTTTGAAGAAGGTAGAAGGAGACAAAAGACACATATTGAGACATTACATGAGTAAGCAAAGGTTTGGCCAATGGAGTATCAAGTGGAAATATGTGAAATTATCCATTTTGGCAGGAAGAATAAAAAAGAAGCCTCATCCTATAGAATTTGAAGAGTGTGGATCTCCTTATCGGTTATGGAGGCAGTGGAGATCATTGTAATGGCAAAAGGAATTGGGAGTAAGGAGAGATGAATGAATCTTGGATTGAGAAAAGAGCTGCAAGGTAAGATGTAAATATGATTCGGAGGTAACATGGATATGAAGGGCTAAACTATGTAAGGAGAAAGTGAGGACTGCAGATGCTGGAGATCAGAGCTGAAGATGTATTGCTGGAAAAGCGCAGCAGGTCAGGCAGCATCCAAGGAGCAGGAGAATCTAAACTATGTAACACTGGATATAAACCAGAAATATCCTTACACAGGGGGGTCTCTAACAAAAGTGTGGTAAGGAACAGTAGACTGATGTAAATGATCAAGGTACCCTAATGAGGCTTTCATTCCCTAGTCAATTATTTTATTTCATTTTGATTTTGTCCTTTGTTTGTTTTATTTTCTTTAAATTCTCTCCTTGAGAAGTTACGGTTATGTTTTTATTTTGTACAGCCATGTGCTGCCCATTTTTTCAAACTGTTCCTGTGGATGTCATTGCCAGGTAGTCTCATTATGAATGCCTGACTGAGCTCCAGCATTATATAACGGACTCAATTCAACAGGCAATATTGACAGGGCTTGAAGAAACACAATAGATTTATTTTGTTGATGCATTTATTATCTTGTCATAAACCTATCTTTCTTTGATTTAATGTCAGTGTTTTTTCCTATACACTGTAAGAGTGGATTATATCTTCTTGCCTTTGATATGAGGAATGGTTGTGATTGATTTTTTGAAGTGGGAAAGTGAGCATTTTTTGTTGCACAATGGAGTTTTGACAGCCTCTTGTTTTTTCACATCAGTTTAATGAGCATTTCAAAGACTTGCAGCAGGCTGCTTGGTTCTGTACATAGTGGAGTGGATAAAGTGTGGAGCTGGAAAAAGCACAGCAGGTCAGGTAGCATCAGAGGGGAAGGGGAGTTGACATTTCAGGTCAGAACCTTTTATCAGGACTGGGGAAGGGGGAAGGGAACTGAGGAACAAATAGAGGAAGGGGGTGGGGCTGCAATCGCGATAGGTAGATGTTTCCTTTTTATCATAGAATCCCTGCAGTGTGGAAACAGGCCCAACAAGTCCACATCGACCCTCCAAAGAGTAACCCATCCAGACCCATTCCCCTATATTTTACCCCTGACTAATGCACCTAACCTACACATCCCTGAACACAATGGGACAACCTAGCGTGGCCAATTCACCTAACCTGCATATCTTTGGACTGTGGGAGGAAACCGGAGCACCCAGAAGAAACCCACGCAGACACAGGGAGAACGTGCAAACTCCACACAGACAGTCACTCGAGGGTGGAATCGAACCCAGGTCCCTGTCGCTGTGAGGCAGCAGTGCTAACCACTGAGCCACTGTGCTATCCCTAGATGCTGCCAGACCTGGGGGGCCAGGCAAAGAAGGGTTTAGGAATACGGATCAATAAAGAAGTTAGAGGTTTGGGGTTACATGAGAGAGACAAGGGAGGGGGTTTAAAGAATGGGTGATGTAGTGGGGGAAGTGAGGGTGGGAGTGTGAAGACCTACCAGCCATGATTAAAGCCCCTGCTACTATCCTATTGGGGCCTCTGGCAGACCTGTCTCACCATCATCACTAAATCCTCAGCTCTGTCTCCTGGAGTGACAGGACAGTGTGGATTCCACCTCCTGGGGCACCAGGACTTTCGTCTTCCTCCTGCCCCTCTCTCCCTTGACACCTTCTTGAAGGAGACAGCTTTGTAGAGTGGAGATCTTTGCTGTCTTGTTTCCTGTATACAGCGTGACAATCTGGCTCTGAGAGGGAGGTAAAGAGTGAGAGAGGTCCATTATTGAGTGAAGACCCAGAGACTTCACCAGTGTTTAAACCAGAAACCAACCTGAGAGATCACATCATTGTTTTAGAGTTTAAGTCTACAGGGAGAGGCATTGGTGCTGTCACTGAGCTAGTAATCCAGGTTAATGTCCTGGGGGACATGGGCTTAAATCTCACACAGCAGGAGGTGTATTTGGAATTTAAAGAAAACGTCTAGTCTAATGATGTCAATTATTGTAAAAGCTCACCTCAATCACTAATCCCCACAAGGGAAAGAAATCTGCCATCCTCACCTGGCCTGGCCTACATGTGACTCCAGACCCACAGCAATGTGGTTGACCTCTGAGCAACAGGGTGGGCAATAAGTGGGTGTGGCCAGTGATGCTCACATCCTATGAACATAACTTTTAAAAATGAATCCTGGAAATCCCTCCCTCACAGCATTGTAAGTTTACTTACCCCTCACGCTGCAGTTCAAGAAGGCAGCTCACCACCCCCTCCCCCCCCCCCCCCACCTTCTCCAGGGGCAACTTGGGACAGGCAGTAAATGCTGGGCCCAGCCAGCGATGCCCATATACCCTGGATGAATAAACAAATGAATGTGATGCTTGATCCACTTCACATTACATCAGGAGCGGGTTTAAGAGATTTCAAATTAAAACGACGAGTTTGAATTTGAAATGCAGGAGGCATTAGCCTTTAATGGGGTGGCACGGTGGCTCAGTGGTTAGCACCGCTGCCTCACAGCACCAGTGTCCCACGTTTGATTCCAGCCTTGGGTGACTGTCTGAGTGGAGTTTGCAGTACCTGCGTGAGTTTCCTCCCACAATCTAAAGATGCACAGGTCAGAGTGAATTGGCCATGCTAAATTGCCCATAGTGTTAAGTACATCAGTCAGAGGGACATGGGTCTGGGTGGGTTACTCTTCAGAGGGTTGGTTGGGCTGAAGGGCCTGTTTTCACACTGTAGGGAATCTAATCCAATCGTTAAGGAGTTTTCTTGAAAGAACATTGAACTTCGACTCCGGGTGGTGTAATCTCATTGGCTTTCACGTTTCATGAAATGAGGAATTTAAAAATCAAGTTTTTCTGAAGTTCTTTAAATTCATTTCAGCTCAAATGCCTCATATTAGAATCATAGAGTCATAGAGATGTACAGTACTGAAACAGACCCATCGGTTCAACTTGTCCATGCCGACCAGATATCCCAACCCAATCGAGTCCCACCTGCCAGCACCCGGCCCACATCCCTCCAAACCCTTCCTATTCATATACCCATCCAAATGCCTCTTAAATGTTGTAATTGTACCAGCCTCCACCACATCCTCTGGCAGCTTATTCCATACACGTACCACCCTCTGCGTGAAAAAGTTGCCCCTTAGGTCTCTTTTATATCTTTCCCCTCTCACCCTAAACCTATGCCCTCTAGTTCTGGACTCTCCGACCCCAGGGAAAAGACTTTGCCTATTTATCCTATCCATGCCCCTCATAATTTTATAAACCTTTATAAGGTCACCCCTCAGCCTCCGAGGCTCCAGGGAAAACAGCCCCAGCCTGTTCAGCATCTCCCTGTAGCTCAGATCCATCAACCCTGGCAACATCCTATAAATCTTTTCTGAACCCTTTCAATTTCCACAGCATCCTTCCGATAGTACTCAATACTCTTGACTAATAAAGGAAAGCATACCAAACACCTTCTTCACTATCCTATCTACCTGCGACTCCATTTTCAAGGAGCTATGAACCTGCACTCCAAGGTCTCTTTGTTCAGCAACACTCCCCAGGACCTTATCATTAAGTGTATAAGTCTTGCAAAGATTTGCTTTCCTAAAATGCAGCACCTCACATTTATCTAAATTAAACTCCATCTGCCACTCCTCAGCCCATTGGCCCATCTGATCAAGATCTCATTGTAATCTGAGGTAACCTTCTTCGCTGTCCACTACACCTCCAATTTTGGTGTCATCTGCCAACTTACTAACTATACCTCTTACACTCACATCCAAATTATTTATATAAATGATGAGGATATAAATATTGAGGTGCATTTCACGGAAATTAGATAGTTTAGACAAACTGTAATTTTACAACACATGTTTCTAGTGGTAATGACATAGCCAATTAAAAGAAGGTTCCAGAATCAGATTCTAATAGAAAAGCCATTAAAGGAATTTTTTTCAAATCCCAACAGTCAATTTTGAATTAAATGTATGTATCCAAATACCTCAGCTGGTTAGCTATCATTTCAATGAGATCTTAGCAACCCACTGTCAGTTAGGATAATCTATTGTAAGAATTGTTTGATCAGTGAATAATGCATTTTCCCTGCTTTTGTCTATATAATATTTGCCTTTAGAATGAGCTAAAAATAAGAAATGAAGTGAGAGAGTTTAGATAGTTACAGATTCAGATATTGAATGTGAGCTCCCAGTTAGATGTTGTGAAGCACTGTGTGTATTGTACTAATATTGTTTGAACATGATAAATTATTTATGAAATGACATTAAGCTTTGTTCCCAAAGCTTTTGCATTGTAAATTATTTTATGTAAAAACCATGTCACTTGACTATATCATTAATAAAACTGTCGGTTGCGATTTCAGACCAATTATGCCAAACACAGTATTCCCACAGGACCAGAAGTATTCCACTTTCTGAAACCTGAAATTGGGACCTCAGAGACAGAAGGAGGCTATTCAGCCCCTCATCTCTGCTCTAGCATTCAATAGAATTCTTAGCAGGGTTGCAACTTACCCCTATTTACCAGGCATTTCTGTATATTCCATGACACCATTACCCAAGCAAAATCGACCCATCACGGTTATGGAAATTCCAAGTGCATCTTGCCCCTCCACCCCACCTCCCCACCACCACCACCTCTCCACTATCTCTCACCTCCGCCACCCCACTCTATCCACAGCTTTTAGGGGAGAGAGGTTTAGATTTTTACCCTTTTGTGATTTCAATGTCAAATGATCCAGGGCTGTATTTTTAAAATTCTGTCCTCCCACTCCCTCACTGAAAGACGTACTTTCCCTTACACCAACTCTATCAAATTAGTTTAAACTCCTTAATAAAGAATAACCCTCAAACTTCAGGGTATATCAGCCAGTCTATGTCACTATGTGAAGACTGCACTCTGTGAGTGCCCAGCACTAGGTTTTATTGAACAGGCATTTATAAAGGGATGGTTTGGGAGGGTCTCCTTAAAGTCACAGGCTCTGGTTCCTGTGATTCTAGTCTCACTATGATGTGGTCTCTTTTGAACACTGTCAGTAGTTGTCCTGAGTGAAAAGACACAATTGCGTTCAATCGAGATGCTATTGAATAGATTTGCACAATGTATTACTTTCAGTAGGGAGGCAGCAGCTATGTCACTTGGTTAATAATCCAGAATTCCCAATAGGAATCATTGGTTCAAATCCCAAGAATAGCAGATGGTGAAATTTGAGTTCAATGAAATTTAAGGGTGCCCTGATTGTTGTCAACAAACAGATGAATGTCGTTGAGGGAAGGAAGCCACCATCCCTACCTGGTCTGGCCTACATATGACTCCAGTCCTACAGCCATGTGGTTGGTCAGAGCATTGAGTCAGGAGTTGGGACATCATATTGTGGTTGTACAGGACGCCGGTGAGGCCGCATCTGGAGTATCATGTACAATTCCAGTTGCCCTGCTGTAGGAAGAATGTTATTAAATTGGAAAGAGTGCAGAAAAGATTTCCAAGGACATTACTAGGATTGGAGGATTTGAGTTATAAAGAGAGGCTGAGTTGGTTGGCACCTTTTCTCCCTGCTGTTGTGCCAATTCAATTAGAATGTTCCCTTCTGGGTTTTGAAAAGATTACAGTTAAACAAACATTTGAATTAGGAAGCCAGCTGTTCACACTCGCTGTTTGCCTGTCGTGTTCCCTCGGTCTGGTCCAATAACCTGTTCCTCTGACCAGGCCCACAAAGGGAAACTGGGAAAGGAGAGTGGGCTATGGCTGAGGAAGTGATCATCCTGACCTCCGGCATTTGACTTTCAGCCCCAAGGTAGTGAGAAGAGTCTGTTCTAGAGGGTAATGATTCTGAAAGGCTTAATGATCATGTTCCATTGTCTCCACCTAATCTCCTGATGTCACAGACTGTTTGTGGGTGCAGACAAGGAGGTTGAATGCTTCTTCTGTCAGAGGAAGGCAGGTCTATAGCAGCTCCCTGAGAAGGATCCCAGTAATGGTTCCTGTCAAAATGGAATTGTACTTGTTGCTATCATGTAAAAAGCCATCTTGCCCTTCTGGAGACACTCTGCAATGGTGTACTCTCCATCAATAATCATTAGATAGACCCAAAAAAAAGCAAAGATAAAGGGGGTGAACTGCTGGCAGCAAGCTACCTGAAATACCCCTTACCCAGTACCACAGACTGGTAGAGGTGGCAAATATCACAAGGTGGTCATTAGGGAAAACACCACATGGTTATAGCAGTGTTGTTCTGCTCTCCAGTAGGAAGAGAATAAGATGCAGAAAGAAAGAACAAAAAGTGTGGTGCTGGAAAAGCACAGCTGGTCAGGAAGCATCCTTGGAGCAGGAGAGTCGATGTTTCAAGCACAAACCCTTCATCAGGAATGTTTAAGAAGACACAGTCAATCATCAGCTAAACTGTCATTATCAACAGAGGGGGAGAGATAGAGAGAGAGAGAGATAGAGAGAGAGAGAGAGGGAGAGAGAGAGAGATAGAGAGAGAGAGAGAGAGGGAGAGAGCAGCACTGTGGAAGCAGTAGAAAATTAAGCACAATGCTCCAAAGGAGAAAATAAACTTCCTTCAGAAACTGGTAAGAAACACTGAGGCAGGAGAATGACTTGGGAAAGTAGAGAAAAAAAAAAGCCATATTTAGAAAAGACAGAGACCTTAGGAAAGAAAAAGCTATAAGGAGCAACTGAAGGCTCGAGGGGTAAACTAGAAATCCCCATGGAATAAGAGAATAACTTTATGAAAAAAAAGCACAAAGATAAGAAAGGGAAAGAAAGGGAGTTTAAAAGAGAGCTCTCACCTCTCACAGTGACTATTGCAATCACTGGAAATTGTTTTTGACAAATTAGCTCGAGATCTTTGAAGTGATAACAAACAAGGTTGATTAAAGGCAGATGCATTTGAATTTTCAGAAGGGGTTCAGTAAGGGTATCACATAAACAACTACCTGTACAAGTTCACATCATTGTCCACAGTACTGGCAATGGGTTGAGGATTAGTTAGAAAAGAAGACAGAGATGGATTCAATGGGTCATTTGCAAGTTGGAAATACGAGACTATTGGAGTTCACAAAGATCAATCCAAGCGTCTCAATTATTTACTACTGTTTCTAATTATTAAGTGCCTGATTGCTTGGAGGAGTGTGGATAGAATGTCATATACCTGCTTGAATGGCCATGTTGTGATGAGGGTGTAAGGAATCCGTGAGGAGATATATATCGGTTAGATTCTGAGGGGACTTGGGGGAGTAGATATTGAGAAGAAGTTCCCACTGGGGAGCAATGTTAGGGAATAAGGGAACTAGTGAGTTTTGAGAAGATTTGTAGCTCAGGTTAAGGTTTTGGATATAAGTTTGTTCACTGAGCTGGAAGGTTCATTTCCTGATGTTTCGTCACCATACTACGTAACATCAACAGGGAACCTCTGGTGAAGCGCTGGTGTTATGTCCCACTTTCTATTTATGTGTTTAGGTTTCCTTGGGTTGGTGATGTCCTTTCCTGTGTTGGTGATGTCATTTCCTGTTTTTTTTCTCAGAGGATGGTAGATGGAGTCCAAATCGATGTGTTTGTTGATAGAGTTCCAGTTGGAATGCCATACTTCTAGGAATTCTCGTGCATGTCTCTGTTTAACATGTCCTAGGATGGATGTGTTATCCTAATAAAAATGGTGTCCTTCCTCATCTGTATGTCAAGATACTAATGAGAGAGGGTCTTGTCTTTTTGCGGCTAGTTGATGTTCATGTACTCTGGTGGCTAGTTTTCTGCCTGTTTGTCCAATGTAGTGGTGATGAAGATGATGAGGATTGATGAGGGCAGAGCGGTAGATGTGATATATATGGACTTCAGTAAGGCATTCAAGGTTCCCCATGGGAGACTGATTAGCAAGGTTAGATCTCATGGAATACAGGGAGAACTCACCATTTGGATACAGAACTGGCTCAAAGGTAGAAGACAGAGGGTGGTGGTGGAGGAGGGTAGTTTTTCAGACTGGAGGCCTGTGACCAGTGGAGTGCCACAAGGATCGGTGCTGGGTTCACTACTTTTCATCATTTATATAAATGATTTGGATGTGAGCATAAGAGGTAGAGTTAGTAAGTTTGCAGATTACACCAAAATTGGAGGTGTAGTGGACAGCGAAGAAGGTTACCTCAGATTACAACAGGATCTTGATCAGATGGGTCAATGGGCTGAGGAGTGGCAGATGGAGTTTAATTTAGATAAATGTGAGGTGCTGCATTTTGGGAAAGCAAATCTTAGCAGGACTTATACACTTAATGGTAAGGTCCTGGGAGATTTGCTGAACAAAGAGACCTTGGAGTGCAGGTTTATAGCTCCTTGAAAGTGGAGTTACAGGTAGATAGGATAGTGAAGAAGGCGATTGGTATGCTTTCCTTTGTTGGTCAGAGTATTGAGTACAGGAATTGAGAGGTCATGTTGCGGCTGTACAGGATATTGGTTAGGCCATTGTTGGAATATTGCGTGCAATTCTGGTCTCCTTCCTATCGGAAAGATGTTGTGAAACTTGAAAGGATTCAGAAAAGATTTACAAGGATGTTGCCAGGGTTGGAGGATTTGAGCTGTAGGGAGAGGCTGAACAGGCTGGGGCTGTTTTCCCTGGAGCGTCAGAGGCTGAGGTGTGACCTTATAGAGGTTTATAAAATCATGAGGAGCATGGATAGGATAAATAGACAGAGTCTTTTCTCTGGGGTGGGGGAGTCCAGAACTAGAGGGCATAGGTTTAGGGTGAGAGGGGAAAGATATAGAAGAGATCTAAGGGACAACGTTTTCATGCAGAGGGTGGTACGTGTATGGAATGAGCTGCCAGAGGATGTGGTGGAGGCTGGTACAATTACAGCATTTAAAAGGCATCTGGATGTGAAGGAAGCGTTTGGAGGGATATGGGCCGGGTGCTGGCAGGTGGGACTAGATTGCGTTGGGATGTCTGCTCGGCATGGACGAATTGGACCGAAGGGTCTGTTTCCACGCAGTACATCTCTGAGTCTATGACTCTAGTGTTTGTTACTGTTCTTGCAAGGTATTTTGTAAATGACACTCGTTTGGCTTGTTGTCTGTAAAGGGTCTTACAAGTTCATTAGCTGCTGTTTTAGTGTGTTGGTGGGTTTGTGGGCTACCATGATGCCAGGAGGTATGGGTAGTCTGGCAGTCATACCTTAGCTTCTTGACTTACATTGTCCAGTGATAGTTCAATTTTAAATTCACATTCCTGTTTCATGTCCCTCCAGGGTTCACTCCACTGTGTCTCCCTTTCTTCCTCAATGTTTACATGTCTATGCTCTTCCGATTTCAGTTTCTCTCCCCCCACCTCCTCTGTCTGACTCCCTCTTCCCCCCACCTCCTCTGTCTGACTCCCTCTTCCCCCCACCTCCTCTGTCTGACTCTCTCTCTCACCCCCACCTCCTCTGTCTGACTCTCTTTCCCCCGTCCTCTGTCTGACTCTCTCTCTCCCCCACCCCCTCCTCTGTCTGACTCTCTCTCTCCCCCTCCTCCTCTTTCTGACTCCCTCTTCCCCCCACCTCCTCTATCTGACTCTCTCTCTCCCCCCCACCTCCTCTGTCTGACTCTCTCTCTCCCCCCCACCTCCTCTGTCTGACTCTCTCCCCCCCACCTCCTCTGTCTGACTCTCTCTCCCCCCAACCTTCTCTGTCTGACTCTCTCTCTCCCCCCCACCTCCTCTGTCTGACTCTCTCCCCCCCACCTCCTCTGTCTGACTCTCTCTCTCACCCCCACCTCCTCTGTCTGACTCTCTCTCCCCCCACCTCCTCTGTCTGACTCTCTCTCTCACCCCCACCTCCTCTGTCTGACTCTCTCTCCCCCGTCCTCTGTCTGACTCTCTCCCTCCCCCCACCTCCTCTGTCTGACTCTCTCTCTCCCCCACCCCCTCCTCTGTCTGACTCTCTCTCTCTCTCCCCCTCCTCCTCTTTCTGACTCCCTCTTCCCCCCACCTCCTCTGTCTGACTCTCTCTCCCCCCACCTCCTCTGTCTGACTCTCTCCCCCCCCACCTCCTCTGTCTGACTCTCTCTCCCCCCCACCTCCTCTGTCTGACTCTCTCCCCCCCCACCTCCTCTGTCTGACTCTCTCCCCCCCCACCTCCTCTGTCTGACTCTCTCTCACCCCCACCTCCTCTGTCTGACTCTCTCTCCCCCCCACCTCCTCTGTCTGACTCTCTCCCCCCCCACCTCCTCTGTCTGACTCTCTCTCCCCCCCACCTCCTCTGTCTGACTCTCTCCCCCCCCACCTCCTCTGTCTGACTCTCTCCCCCCCCACCTCCTCTGTCTGACTCTCTCTCACCCCCACCTCCTCTGTCTGACTCTCTCTCCCCCCCACCTCCTCTGTCTGACTCTCTCCCCCCCCACCTCCTCTGTCTGACTCTCTCCCCCCCCACCTCCTCTGTCTGACTCTCTCTCCCCCCCACCTCCTCTGTCTGACTCTCTCACCCCCCCCCACCTCCTCTGTCTGACTCTCTCTCACCCCCACCTCCTCTGTCTGACTCTCTCCCCCCCCCACCTCCTCTGTCTGACTCTCTCTCTCACCCCCACCTCCTCTGTCTGACTCTCCCTCCCCCCCTCCTCTGTCTGACTCTCTCACCCCCACCTCCTCTGTCTGACTATCCCTCCCCCCCCTCCTCTGTCTGACTCTCTCTCCCACCACCTCCTCTGTCTGACTCTCTCCCCCCCCCACCTCCTCTGTCTGACTCTCTCCCCCCCCCACCTCCTCTGTCTGACTCTCTCCCCCCCCCACCTCCTCTGTCTGACTCTCTCTCCCCCCCACCTCCTCTGTCTGACTCTCTCTCCCCCCCCACCTCCTCTGTCTGACTCTCTCCCCCCCCACCTCCTCTGTCTGACTCTCTTCCCCCCCCCACCTCCTCTGTCTGACTCTCTCCCCCCACCTCCTCTGTCTGACTCTCCCTCCCCCCACCTCCTCTGTCTGACTCTCTCTCCCCCCCACCTCCTCTGTCTGACTCTCTCACCCCCCCCCACCTCCTCTGTCTGACTCTCTCTCACCCCCTCCTCCTCTGTCTGACTCTCTCTCCCCCCTCCTCTGTCTGACTCTCAATCCCCCCACCTCCTCTGTCTGACTCTCTCCCCCCCCCCACCTCCTCTGTCTGACTCTCTCCCCCCCCCACCTCCTCTGTCTGACTCTCCCTCCCCCACCTCCTCTGTCTGACTCTCTCCCCCTCACCTCCTCTGTCTGACTCTCTATCTCACCCCCCCGTCTGACTCTCTCCCCCCCACCTCCTCTGTCTGACTCTCTCCCCCCCACCTCCTCTGTCTGACTATCCCTCCCCCCCTCCTCTGTCTGACTCTCTCTCCCCCCACCTTCTCTGTCTGACTCTCTCTCTCCCCCCTCCTCTGTCTGACTCTCTCTCCCCCCACCTTCTCTGTCTGACTCTCCCTCCCCCCACCTCCTCTGTCTGACTCTCAATCCCCCCACCTCCTCTGTCTGACTCTCTCTCTCTCCCCCCTCCTCTGTCTGACTCTCCCTCCCCCCACCTCCTCTGTCTGACTCTCCCTCCCCCCACCGCCTCTGTCTGACTCTCTCTCCCCCCTCCTCTGTCTGACTCTCAATCCCCCCACCTCCTCTGTCTGACTCTCTCTCCCCCCTCCTCTGTCTGACTCTCCCTCCCCCCACCTCCTCTGTCTGACTCTCTCCCCCCCACCTCCTCTGTCTGACTATCCCTCCCCCCCTCCTCTGTCTGACTATCCCTCCCTCCACCTTCTCTGTCTGACTCTCAATCCCCCCACCTCCTCTGTCTGACTCTCCCCCCCCCACCTCCTCTGTCTGACTCTCTCTCCCCCCCACCTCCTCTGTCTGACTCTCTCCCCCCCCCACCTCCTCTGTCTGACTCTCTCCCTCCCCCCACCTCCTCTGTCTGACTCTCTCTCCCCCCCACCTCCTCTGTCTGACTCTCTCCCCCCCCCACCTCCTCTGTCTGACTCTCTCCCCCCCCCACCTCTCTCTCCCCCTCATTCCTGAAGAAGGGCCTGTGCCCGAAACGTCGAATCTCCTGTTCCCTGGATGCTGCCTGACCTGCTGTGCTGTTCCAGCAATAAAGTTTCAACTTCTCTCTCCCCCCCCCACCTCCTCTGTCTGACTCTCTCCACCCCCCCACCTCCTCTGTCTGACTCTCTCCACCCCCCCACCTCCTCTGTCTGACTCTCTCCCCCCCCCACCTCCTCTGTCTGACTCTCTCCCCCCCCCACCTCCTCTGTTTGACTCTCTCTCCCCCCCACCTCCTCTGTCTGACTCTCTCCCCCCCCCACCTCCTCTGTCTGACTCTCTCTCTCCCCCCCTCCTCTGTCTGACTCTCTCTCCCCCCACCTCCTCTGTCTGACTCTCCCTCCCCCCACCTCCTCTGTCTGACTCTCTCCCCCCCACCTCCTCTGTCTGACTCTCTCACCCCCACCCCCTCCTCTGTCTGACTCTCTCTCCCCCCCACCTCCTCTGTCTGACTCTCCCTCCCCCCACCTCCTCTGTCTGACTCTCTCCCCCCACCTCCTCTGTCTGACTCTCACCCCCACCCCCTCCTCTGTCTGACTCTCTCTCCCCCCCACCTCCTCTGTCTGACTCTCTCTCCCCCCACCTTCTCTGTCTGACTCTCCCTCCCCCCACCTCCTCTGTCTGACTCTCTCTCTCCCCACCTCCTCTGTCTGACTCTCCCTCCCCCACCTCCTCTGTCTGACTCTCCCTCCCCCCACCTCCTCTGTCTGACTCTCTCTCTCCCCACCTCCTCTGTCTGACTCTCCCTCCCCCACCTTCTCTGTCTGACTCTCTCTCTCCCCACCTTCTCTGTCTGACTCTCCCTCCCCCCACCTCCTCTGTCTGACTCTCTCTCTCCCCCCCTCCTCTGTCTGACTCTCTCTCCCCCACCCCACCCCCATATCCTCTGTGTGCTCCTGAAAACAAATCCTTTGACCAAGCATTTACTCACTTGTCTCAATTACGTCCTTGGAATCATAAAATTCCTATAGTGTGGAAACAGGCCATTTGGCCTAACAAGTCCACACTGACCCTCCAAAGTGTACCCCACCCAGACACAGTACCCCACATTTTCCCCTGACTAATTCACCTAACCCATACATCCCTGGACTATGGGCAATTTGGCATGGCCAATCTACCCCAACCTGCACATCTTGGGACTATGGGAGGAGTACCTGGAGGAAAGCCACACAGAGAATGTGCAAACTCGACACTGACAGTCATCTGAGGGTGGAATCGAACCCAGGTCCCTGGTGCTGGTGAGGTAGCAGTGCTAGCCACTGAGCCACCATGCCACCCTACCTGGTAGCCATCCTACACAGTATGTTGCAGCTATGTTAAAATTGCTATATAGATGCAAGCTGTTGTTGTTGGGGTGGTGGGGAGTGATACTGTAGAATGTTTGCACACTTTATCAATGATCCAGCAAATCATAACAACGTTATGCTGCATCTAGTGAAACTAGTTAATTCTGCATCACACGCAAAATTGCATCTGAGTAAACTGTGTAAATTTAAATCCTAGCCTGTATGTTATTGCAGTAATTATCTACGATTAACATCTAGTTAGAATTCAGCACACCAATCTACACCCCACTGAATATTTCAGTCCCTGCTTGCCTTCACAGTAAGAGCCTCGCAAAATACATTTGCTTTGTGCTCCAAATCTTCAAAGTAATTACATTTGCCTTCTTTCAGATTGTTTCCTTTAAAAGGGGAAGGACAAATGTTTTGGAAATAAATATGAAGCCTTGATCAAATGTGAAACATTTGACAATCAGTCAGGCAATTTAAGATCAACAGATCCACAAAAACATTTCCAAGTTCAGGTGGGTCTCAATGAATGATCGCTGTGTCAGGAGATTCTTGAGTTTGAGTCTCCCCCTCCCTCTCCACAGAGGGGCTGACACTCACAGCACAGTGCTGAGGGTGTGCTGCACTGTCAGAGGAGCTGGGAAGTTCAGGTGAACCCCTGGAGATGCCTCAGCCACTAACTTGTAGAACCGGAGATGGAGGTGCTGGTGTTGGACTGGTGTGGACAAGGTTAGACATCACACGACGCCAGGTTATAGTCCAACAGGTTTATTTGCAATCACAAGCTTTCGGAGCACTGCCCCTTCTTCAGGTGAAGTGACTTCTGACATTGTAGCTCCAGAGGTGCGGTCTCCCGGAGTGTCCAGATCAATATTCATCCCTCAACCTGCGCTTCAAAAACAGACCATCGGGTCATTATCTTGCATGGGATCTTGCTGTGCTTGCACTGGCTGCGGCCCTACCTAATATTGCAACAGGGACTGCGCTTGAATGTGGTGTGAAGACAGGGCCCAAGGAACCAGAGCAAAAGGTACTGCAGCCGGCTTCCAGTCCATCAGTCCTTATGTCACAATATAATGTAAACAAGTGTTTGGATTTTCCATGAGACTGAACAGAGGAAACATCATCATTCAGCTGTCTAACAGGCTGTTCCATGCTATTCCCCACCAATAATACCATCAAACTGAAGGCATCCTCTCGACCTCAGTGAATTGTTTGATTACAGAGAATCTCAATGCACCTGATTGAAACCCAGCTTTGAGAGCTTCTTACATTAATCAAGTTACAAATGCTGGCCTTGACAACGACACTCACATCTCATGAATAAATGAAGAAAACAACATGCTGTATGTCTCCAGATTTCAGCCTACCCCCTCGAGCTGTCCTCTACAGGAACACTCACTGGGTCAGCTCTGACCTTTCCCAGAGACATGGACAAAGCAGGCTCAGAGGTCAGACACTAACCTTCTGACCACAGTTCGATTCCCAGATTAATATGGTTGTATAATCTCGAACTTTCCTCCTCTGGTTTCAAACCAAGTGCTTTTAATATGTTGGTCATCATTGCCATGGTGAGTAACAAAAAAGGGAGTTGGAGGCATAATAGATCAAATTGTCACAGTGGGGGAGGACGATGTCAAAGAGACAGAGAGAGAGGGGAGAGACATCAGGTGGGAGTTTAACCTGAGGGTCACCATACCACAGACGAGGGGGGAGGGTAAGGAGGAGCGAAAGCTCGGCTGGTGACATTGTGGTGATCCAATAGCAATGATGCTGACTGGTAAATGGCTGCTCCAGACACTGAGTTATATTCAACCCTGACAACATCTGACAGAAGAAATGAAACCAGTCAGACCACTCTGCATTGACGTGGGCAACCCAACGGCAGAAACAGCCCTGTCGACCCTGCAAGGCCCTCCTCACTACCATCTGGGGGCCAGTGCCAACTGGGGGCTAGTGTCTGTGAGCTGTCTCACAGACTGGGCAAGAACAGCCTGACATAGTCATACTGACAAAATCCTACCTTACAGAAAAATCTCCCAGAGCCCACCATCCCCATCCCTGGAGGTGACCTGTCCCAAAGGCAGGACAGACCCAGCAGAGGGGGCAGCAGTGAGATACAGTCAGGGGGGAGTTGCTCTGGAAGCCCCCAACATTGGCTCTGAACCCCATAAAGTCTCCTGGCTTCAGGTTAAACATGGACAAGGAAACCTCCTGCTGATTACCAGGTACCGAGCTCCCTCGGCTGATGAATCAATGCTCCTCCATGTTGAACAACACTTGGAGGAAGCAATGAGGGTGGAAAGGGCACAGAATGTATCTGGCTGGGGGATTTCACTGTCCACCACCAAGAGTGGCTGGGCAGCAGCATTACTGATCGAGCTGGTCGGGTCCTAAAGGACAGAGCTGCTGGACTGGGTCTGTGGCAGGTGGGGAGGGAACCAACAAGAGGGAACAACATACCTGACCTCATCCTCACCAATCTGCTGGCTGCAGATATATCTGTCCATGACAGTATCGGTAAGAGTGACCAACACGCAGTCCTTGTGGAGACAAAGTCCCACCTTCACATTGAGAATGCCCTCCATCGTGTTGTGTGACACTATCACCATGCTGAATGGGACAGACATCAAACCGATCGAGCAACTTAGGACTGGGCATCCATGAGGCACTGTGGGCCATCACCAGCAGCAGAACTGTTCTCCAGCATAATCTGTAACCTCATGGCCCGGCATATCCCCCACTCAACCATTCCCATCAAGCCAGGGGATGAACCATATCCCATATGGATGTTATCTATCTGGACTTTGAGAAGGCCTTTGACAAGGTGCAACACAGGAGGCTACTGAATAAGACAAGGGCCTATGGTGTTAAATGTGAGATACTCGCATGGATAGAAGATTGGCTGTCTGGCAGAAAATAGAGAGTGGGGAGAAAAGGGTGGCAGCCAGTGTTCCACAAGGCTCAGTGTTGGGACCACAACTTTTCACTTTATACATTAACGATCTAGATGAAGGAACTGAGGGCATTCTGGCTAAGTTTGCAGATGATACAAAGACAGGTAGAGGGACAGGTAGCATTGAGGAGGCAGGGAGGCTGCAGAAGGATTTGGACAGGTTAGAAGAGTGGGCAAAGAGGTGGCAGATGGAGTACAGCGTAGGAAAATGTGAGGTCATGCACTTTGGGAGGAAGAATAGAGGCATGTACTATCTTCTAAATGGGGAGAAAATTCAGAAGTCTGTATAATACAATGATACTTGGGAGTTCTAGACCAGGATTCTCTCGAGGTAAACTTGTCGGTTGAGTCAGTAGTTAGGAAGACAAATGTAATGATGGCATTTATTTTGAGAGGACTTGAATATAAAAGCAGAGATGTATTTCTGCAGCTCTATATAAGGCTCTGGTCAAACAACATTTGAAGTATTGTGTGGAGTTTTGGGCCCCATATCTCAGGAAGGGTATACTGGCCTTGGAGCTTGTTCAGAGGAGATTCATGAGAATTGTCCCAGGAATGAAAAGTTTAACACATGAGGAATGTTTGAGGACTCTGGGTCTATACTCAAATAAGTTTAGAAGGATAAGAGGGGATCTGAATGAAACTTACAGAATACTGAATGGCCTGGACAGAGTGGGGGTTGGGAAGATGTTTCCATTGGTAGGAGAGACTAGGACCGGAGGGCACAGCCTTCGAGTAAAGGGAAGACCCTGTAGAACGGAGATAAGGAGAAACTTCAGCCAGAGAGTGGGGAATCTATGGAATTTATTACCACAGAAGTATATTTAAGACAGAGATAGATAGGTTCTTGATTGTCAAGGGGATCAAGGGATATGGAGAGAAAATTGGAGAATGGGGTTGAGAAACTTATCAGCCATGATTGAATGGCAGAGCAGACTCGATGGGCTGAATGGCCTAATTTCTGCTCCCATGTCTTATGGTCTTATGACCTTGTAATCCTGGTTCAATGGAGAGTGCAGGAGGGCAGGCCAGGAGCAGCACCAGGCAGACCTGAAGATGAGGTGCCAATCTGGTGAAGATACCAAACAGGAATGCATACATGTCAAACAGCATAAGCAACAAGTGATAGGCAGAGCTGAGTGATCCCATAACCCATTTGCAACTCCTCAGATACTGAATCAGACCATATCCAGATGCAGCAAGACTTCAACAATAAAGAGGCTTAAGTGGCTAAGTAGCAAGTAACATGCACAGCACACAAGTGCCAGATAATGACCGTGTCAAACAAGGGAATCTCATCATTGCCCCAAGACATTCAATGGTGTTACCATCACTGAATCCCCCACTATCACATCTTGGGGGTTACCACTGACCTGAAATTGAATTAGACTACTCATAGGTGGCATGGCTGGCTCAGTGGTTAGCACTGCTGCCTCACAGTGACAGGAACCTGGGTGTGATTCCAGCTTCAGGCAACTATCTGTGTGGAGATTGCACATTCTCCCTGTATCTGCGTGAGTTTCCTCCCACAATCCAGAGATGTGCAGGTTAGATGAATTGGCCATAGTGTTCAGGGATGTGTCGGTTCAGTGCACTAGTCAGGGGTAAAATGTAGAAAATAGGGGAATGGGTCTGGGTGGGTTACTCTTCAGAGGGTTAGTATGGACTTATTGGGCCAAATGGCGTTTTTCCACACTGTAGGGATTCTATGAAATAATTGCAGTGACTACAGGAGCATGCATCAGCTCCCCTCTATCTGGAGAATGTGGCCACTTCAAAGAACTCTAATAAATTGGTGAAACATAATTTTCCTTTCAAAAAATCAGGCTGACTCTTTCTGAATACCTTGCTTGTCTAAATACACAGCTGTTTAAAAAACTATTCTAATACCACCGTGGCTCAGTGGTTAGCACTGCTGCCTCACAGTGACAGGAACCTGGGTTCGATCCCACTCTCAGGCAACTGTCTGTGTGGAGTTTGTATGTTCTCCCCGCGTCTGTGTGGGTTTCCTCCGAGTGCTCCAGTTCCCTCCCACAATCCAAAGATGTGCAGGTTAAGGTGGATTGGTCTTGCTAAATTGCCCATAGAGGAATAGTTGTGGGGAATGAAGGGTTATAGGGAAGTGTTTTGGAGGGTTTGAGAGGAATCGATGGGCAGAATGGCCTGCTTCCAAACTGGAGGGGTTCCATTTTATACTACCTCCCCACAGCAGATGTCAAACTAACTTGCCAGTAGATTCCTATTTTTAACTTTAGTGGGGACTTCATTGGAGTGAAACTAGGAGTTTGGCTTGAAGTGGGAATCCAAATTCAGTTTTAGAGTTAAAGTCAGATTGAGATAATAGCCTTTAAGTACCTTAATACAGTGTAATTAAAACAGGCAGTTGCATGATGCTGGAGGTGAGCATTCAAGTGCCTGAAACCCTTTGTCTAAATGAGGTGCTGTCTATTGTAGCTAAGAAGTGACTCTGTGCAGATGTAAACAAAGCAAGGATTGTGGCACTGCATGGACAATGTGAGTGGAGACTTCTTTAGAGGGAGTCAAAGGTCAAGTGTGTGAAACAGGGAATCTAGTTGAAAGTGAGAATTCACTGAAAAGGGGGACAGAAGTGCTTATTAATGTTTACTGCGAGAAGTAAACTCTCCAGAGTGTGGGATATAGGTAAAGTAGTGTTACTTCTGCAATCATAATTACTTATGTAAGGTAACTGAACTCACACCAGTGTGTAATTGTTTCAGCCAAGAGCTGAGTCAACAAGAATGAAAACAATGTGAAGGAAATATATAATTGTTTTTGTATTAGCTAAAATGTGCATACAAGAATGCAATGTGCCTGCAAACAATGGTAGATGTTACAGACAAATAGATAAGGTGCTGTGAGGGGAGGGGGTTAAGCTAGATATGCCTATACAAACAGTAGTTATAAGCATCTGTTTCCTGCTTCTGCAAAAACAAGAACAAACCACAATCAAGAAGTCATAAGGTCATAACAAATAAGGGTAGTGAAGGAGGATATACCTAACAATGGACCACAGCAGGATGTGGTCAAACAGCCTTGTGAGGCAAGAAATAAGCATTTTGGCACAGACAGGGCCGGATAAGGCAAGAGATAAACAAGAGTAATGGGCACCGGTCTTAGAGAATGGGAGATGTAAACAGGGGAGGAGCAATGGGAGGAGGGAAGAGGAACAAATTATATAAATATTGTGTACTCATTAAACACGGTGTTTGTGTAACTATTTTGTAAATGGACACCACACCCCTCTTGCAAGAGCGTAATAAACGATACTACTGATTCAGATCATGTCTAGGAATGAAATTATCGAAGTGCATGAGCTTCGTTTCTCACAAGAGCAAGAGCTGAGCAGGAGAGAATAAAAGGCAGGAATTGAGAGGCCTAAAAGCAGAGAGGACAGTAGCTGAGTGACATCACAAACCACAACATGGTGCAAGTGCAGGGAAAGCACCTGATGGTGTGTAAGATTCTGGGATATTTCAAGTTCTTAAACTAAAAGGTCTTCAGTTTGTATTTAGGTCTCGAACTTTTCTTTCTCTATTTTCTTTTAAAAAGCTCATTAAATATAAGATTAGCTGTATTTTTATTGGAAAGAATTGCAGCAAATTGTAAAGAGCAGATGACTAGAGTAATTAATGAATAAATTAAATAATCTCTTGTCTGTATGTGCTTTCTCTCACAGTCCAGAGATGTGCAGGCTAAGTGCACATGGAAATGCAGGGTTACAGTGATAGTGTAGAGGGGGTGGTCTGGGTGGGATACTCTACAGAGGAGAAAGTGAGGTCTGCAGATGCTGGAGATCAGAGCTGAAAATGTGTTGCTGGAAAAGCGCAGCAGGTCAGGCAGCATCCAGGGAACAGGAGAATCGACGTTTCGGGCATAAGCCCTACTCTACAGAGGGTCAGTGTGGCCTTGATGGGCTGAATGGCCTGGTTCAAGATTGTGATGCTGGAAAAGTACAGCAGCTCAGGCAGTATCCGAGGAGCAGGAGAATCAACATTTCGGCCAAGAGTTTTTCATTAAGAATTCCTGCTCCACGGATGCTGCCTGATCTGCTGTGCTTTTCCAACACCACACTCTCCGACTCTGATCTCCAGCATCTGTAGTCCTCACTTTCTCCTGAATGGCCTGCTTCCCACACTGCAGGGATTCTATGATTCCAGGAGCAGGTCAAAAGCTGTCAATACATCATTTTATTCATTTGTGGGCATCGCTGGGTATTTATGACAATCAATAGCAGGTGCATAGTCACCAGTGGGTCTTTTTAATTCCAGATTTTCATCAAATTCAAACTTCGCCATGCCACGGTGGGACTCAAACCCAGATCGCAAACCATCAGCCCGGGGCTCTGAATTACAAGCCCAGTGACATATCGCTAGACCACTGTCTACAGCAAGTAACTCACCTCCTGACTCCCCAAAGCCTGTCCACCATCCACAAGGTGCAAGTCAGGAGTGTGATGGAATACTCCCCCGTTGTCTGGATGGGGGCAGCTCCAACAACACTTAAGAAACCCAACACCAACCAGGACAGAGGAGCTCACTTAAATAATACTACATCCACAGACATCCACTCCCTTCACTACTGACACTCAATAACAGCAGAGTGTATTATCTACAAGATGCACTGCAGAAATACATCAAAGATCCTCAGACAGCACCTTCCAAATCCATGACCACTTCCATCTAGAAGGACAAGGGCAGAAGATACATGGGAACATCACCCCCTGCAAGTTCCCTTCCAAGCTACTCACCATCCTGACCTGGAAATATATCGCTGTTCCTTCAGTGTCGCTGGGTCAAAATCAAGGAACCCTCTTCCTAGCATCACATGGGTGTCCCTGCACCAGACAGAGTCATACAGCAAGGAAACATACCCTTCAGTCCAACTCATCCACCCTGACCAGACATCCCAATCTGACCTCGTCCCAGCTTTTGGCCCATATCACTCGAAACTCTTTCTATTCATATACCCATTCAGGTGCCTTTTAAATGTTGTAATTGTATCAGTCCCCATCACCTCCTCTGCCAGCTTATTCCAACATGCACGACTCTCTGCATGAAAAAGCTGCCCCTCAGGTCCCTCTTAAATCAGGTATATTGTGTACTGGCTCTCATGAGCAGGGGAATTGAATTTAAGAGGCGCAAGGTTATGCTGCAGCTCTATAGCGCCCTGGTTCAACCACACTTGGAATATTGTGTTCATTTCTGGTCGCCTCATCACAGGAATGATGTGGAAGCTTCAGAGAAGATGCAGAGGAGATTTACCAGGATGCTGCCTGGTCTGGAGGGCATGTCTTACGAAGAAAGGTTGAGGGAGCTAGGGCTTTTCTCATTGAAGTGAAGAAGGATAAGAGGTAACTTGATAGAAGTATACAAGATGATGAGAGGCATAGATAGACTGAATAGTCAAAGACTTTCTCCCAGGGCAGAAATGTCTATCGTGAGGGGGCATAGGGCAGCACCGTGGCACAGTGGTTAGCACTGCTGCCTCACAGCATCAAAGACCCGGGTTCAATTCCCACCTCGGGCAACTGTCTGTGTGGAGTTTGCACATTCTCCCTGTGTCTGTGTGGGTTTCCTCCAGGTGCTCTGGTTTCCTCCCACAGTCCAAAGATGTGCAGGTTAAGTGAATTGGCCAGGCTTAATTACCCATAGTATTAGATGAAGGGGTAAATGTAAGGGAATGGGTCTGGGTGGGTTGCTCGTCAGCGGATTGGTGTGGACTTGTTGGGCCGAAGGGCCTGTTTACACACTGTAAGTAATGTAATCTAGTCTAATCATAATTTTAAGGTGATTGGAGGAAGGTTTGGGGGAGACATCAGAGGTAGGTTCTTTACACAGAGAGTGGTGGGTGCATGGAAGTGGTAGTAGAGTCAGACACATTAGGGACATATAAGAGATTCTTGGAAAGGTACATGGATGATAGGAAAATGTAGGGTACATAGGTTAGTCTGATCTTAGAGTAGGGTAAAAGGTCAGCAGAATATCGAGGGCTGAAGGACCTGTACTGTGCTGTACTGTTCTATGTTCTAAATCTTTCCCCTCTCACATTAAACTTATCCCCTATCCCGGGAAAAAGACCTTGACTATTTACCCTATCTATGCCCCTCATGATTTTATAAACCTCTATAAAGTCACCTCTCAGCTTCCAATGCTCCAGGGAAAACAGCCCCCGCCTATTCAACCTCTCCCTATAACTCAAACCTTCCAGTCCAGGCAACATCCTTGTAAATCTTTTCTGAACCCTTTCAAGTTTAACAACATCCTTCCTTTAGCAGGGACACCAGAATTGCACACAATATTCCAAAAGTGGCCTAACCAATTCCTATACATCCACAACATGGCCTCCCAACTCCTGTACTCAGAACGTTGACTGTTGAGGACCAGACCAAACCTCCTCAAAATATATCCAGAAGATAGCCTAGACCCTAAATCTTCTTATGTTGAAGGTAAATGTGAGGCGCTGCATTCCAGATACAACTTGATTGATCAAATTACTCAACTTTAAACAAACCACACTTTATTTTTACACTGCAGTTAAAAGATAGACAAAATAAAATGAAAAGAATTGCCTTAACTGTAACAATTGAAATGCTTAACAAAATTGTGTATATATTAACCACTACTAATTAACTGCTCCAATATAGTAACATCCCATAAACACAACCTTGGCAAAGGTAAATTCAGTAAATCAGATTGTCTCACAGGCAATTCTAGCAGCAGGAAGTGAACCCCAGCTTTTAGCTGTAACAGAGAGAGGAATAAGAGCTTCCACATCCAGCTTCAAAACCCCAGCAACTGCTGAAAGCTAAAACTGAGGATCCTGGTTCAGGGGGAGCTTAACCCTCACCCATTCAGGCTGCTTCTATTGTTCCAACTTTACAAATAAACCAAAGCCTCACAAGCTGTTCACTGTATTGGTTTTGAGCAGAATGTTCAGTACCACTGTCTCAACCTCTCTTCATTAAAAAAAAAACAATAAAATGCACTTCTTAAAGCCATAGAATCTTCACATGACCAATGAAGGCAAGTGTACCAAATCCCTCACCACCTTATCGATCTGTGAGTCCACTTTCAAGGAACTATGAACCTGCACTCCAAGGTCTCTTTGTTCAGTAACGCTCCCCAGGACCTTACCTTTAATTGCATAAGTCCTGCCTTGATTTGCCTTTCCAAAATGCAGCACTCACATTTAACTAAATTAAAGTCCATCTGCCACTCCCCAGCCCATTGACCCATCGGATCAGATTGCGTTGTACTTTGAGATAATCGTCTTCACTCCCCACCAAACCACTAACTTTGGTGTCATCCTGCAAACTTACAAACCATTCTTCCTCCATTCACATTTGTATAAATGACGAAAAGCAGTGATCCCTTCAGAACACCATCAGTCACAGGCTTCTGGTTCGAAAGCCAACCCTCCACCCTCTGTCTCCAACTTTCAAGCTAATTATGTACCCAACTGGCTAGCTTCCCCTGGATTCCGTGTGTTCTAACTTTGCTAACCAGCCTTCCATGTGCAACATTTGTGAACGCTTTGCTGAAGTCCGTATTGATAGGGTTTACCATTCTGCCGTCTTCAATTTTCATTGTCATCTCTTTAATAAACTCAGTCAAGTTAATGAGACATGATTTCCCACACACAAAGCCATGTTGACTATCCCTAATCAATCCCTGCCTTTCCAATACATGTACATCCTGTCCCTCAGGATTCCCTCCAACAACTTATGCACCATTGACATAAGCCTCACTGATCTTTGGTTCCCTGGCTTTTCCTTATCATCTTCATTAAATAGAGATACCACATTAGGCAACCTCCAGTCTTCCGGCACCTCACCTGACACTATCGATGATACAAATATCTTAGCAAGGGGCCCAGCAATCACTTCCCCAGCTTCCCACAGAGTTCCGGGTAGACCTGATCAGGTTTGTCTACCTTAATGGACACTTTGCAAGACATCGCTATTTATTTCCCCAATTTCCCTAGCTTCCATGTCCTTCTCCCCAGCCAATACTGATGCAACATTTTCATTTAGTATCTCACACATCTCCCCCGGTTGCATATATAGACAGCCTTGTTGATCTTTAAAGAGACTTATTCTCTCCTTAGTTACTCTTTTGTCCTTAATGTATTTATAAAATCCATTTAGATTCTCCTTAACCCTATTTGCCAAAGCTATGTCATATCCCCTTTTTGCCCTCCTGATTTTTCTTAAGTATACTCCTACTGTCCTTATACTCTTCGAAGGATTCACTCGAGCCCAGCTGTCTACATCTGATATATGCCTCCTTTTTCTTGATCATTGCTTCAATTTCTCTAGACATCCAGCATTCCCTACACCTACCAGCCTTGCCCTTTGCAATATCAAGAACATAATGTTTCTAAACTCTCATTTTCTCATTTTTGAAAGCTTCCCACTTTCTAACCATCCCTATACCAATGAACACCCAGCCCCAGCCAACTTTTTACATTCTGCAGTGGTTCAAGAGGAGGCTGAGGGGTGACCTTATAGAGGTTTATAAAATCATGAGGGGCATGGATAGGGTAAATAGACAAGGTTTTTTCCCTGGGGTGAGGGAGCCCAAAACTAGAGGGGCATAGGTTTAGGGTGAGAGGGGAAAGATATAAAAGGGACCTAAGGGAAGGGTTGGGAGGGATATGGGCCGGGTGCTGGCCGGTGGTAATAGATTGGGTTGGGATATCTGGTCGGCATGGACGGGTTGGACCGAAGATCCTGTTTCCGTGCTGTATACCTCTGTGACTCTGTGACTCTTAAGGGGCAGTTCAGAGCCCCATTTCTCCAGGGCAGCTGGGGATTGGCAATAGTTCTGTTCTTACCAACCACCTACGCCTCCCACGAATAAAGATTTTCTGTTTTAAAAAGTAACAAAAGATTTCTATCAAGCAGCATTCGAAATCAGGACTAACCTGGCTGAGATTTTGGGTCTGAATTTAAAAGCTCCATTGTGCACAATGTGCTGGCTATTGAAGAAGAAACTGAATAACGCTATTATTTTTAATCACTGGTAACTAAACCTCCTGAAAGGAGGGAGGGTTCCTGGATTGCAGAACCGAACAGCTCAATGTCAACATAAAAACAATTTTCTTAAAAACAGAATGAATGAAAATGTAATGATTTTCCTGCTGGAAGGAAATCAGATGTGAGATTGTAAGAGGGTAAATGACAGCACGGAGTCACAAACAGGAATAAATGAACAGAAAGGAAAAAGAGAAACCTAGCTGCATTCTCCAAAATGTTTTTGGCTAAACTGTTCAATGTAACAGATTTGCAGACTGGGAGGGGACCAATCATTGAGTGTCAGACACATTCTAGCATCACTGTAATAGAAAATACAAACAGGGTCAGGCTTTTAGTCTTTAGGGTCTGCTTTGTAATTCAGCAAGATCAGTGTTTTTTTTATTCCAACGCTTTACAAACCTGTTCCCAAATTCCTTTATGTCTTTGGTGTCCAAACATCTACCAATCTCAGTCTTGACACAGTCGGTGATTGAGCTTCCACAGCCTTCCGGGTACAGAATTCCAAAAATTCACCCCGCCCCACCAAGGTGAAGAAATGTCGCCTCATCTCAGTCCAAAATGAACGACCAATCCTTCTGAGATTGACTGAATGTCAGCTCCGAGGAAAAGCCTTATTAACTCTGTTTCTCTCTCCACAGATGCTGTCAGAACATATTGAGTTTCTCCCATACTTTCCTCTTAATCCAGAGAATGTGGCTCTTTGTTCTGCAACTAGGGAAATATCTTATTTAATTAAGACCTTGAGGCACTTGTCTGTTTCAATTTTAAAAGACTTGAAATCTTTGAACAATGTTCCAATAATGCTGAAGCATTTTCATATAATTGTAACTCTGTTTATAGTTTCCATATCGATGCACATATACTCTCAGTGACCACTACCCAACTATTCTACGGTTATGCTTCCAGTCCAAAGAAATGGTTAATGCACTGCATGGTTTTATATTATTGCACGAATCTCAGAAGGTCAGAATAGAAGATTTATTTTTTGCATGAATGAATTTTTTAAGACGTTATAACCAGCCGGATGATTGTATATTGGAGAGGTATCGATCAGACTTACTGGAGCCTTGACTTCCAGCCAGTGCCTGAGGATATGCACTTTACACATCCCTCCCCCCAGCATGGCAACAGTGAGGGGCATTGGCACTACCCTATTGGATACTTTAAACCCAATGCATGACTCCATTGGCCAAAGGCTACAGAACAGTCAAGAAGGTGCAGGGTGAGGGTGGATTAGAAACACACCCTCTCAGGGAAGGCTGGCAGTGAAGACTTGACCTGACCCAACAGCAGAACTCCAGCCTCGTGGAGCGAGAGAGAGAAAGATCCATCCTGACCTTTGCCTTTGTAGGAGAGCCAGCCCCACATTTGACAGGAAAGAGATTTTGCCAGCCCAGCTCAAACATGTGGAACATTGCAGGTAATATCCTTTCTGAGAGGAAGAAGCTAAGTAGAGAGTGAACATTGGGAATTTGGCAAATGGGGGGGGGTTCGGCCAATGGGCCAGGAGCCAATTGGAGGGCAGCCTGTAGTCTGGAGCAGAGGGGGAATGGTGACCAGCGGGCCCTGAGTAAAGGTGGCTACTGGTTGGGAATAGTAGCCTGGTTAGACCACATGGAAGCCCTTACAGAAGACTGTAATGTCTGTCTCTTTAGCTTTATTTCTTATTTTCCTAACATATGCAATGTATATTATACAATATATGCAATGTATATTTGCAATGTAGTGCAACATTTTTCCTTGTTTTGTCTTTTTTATGTATCTAAGGCAGCTCTGTGTGTTGGCGATATGGAACACGTTTCACTGTACTCCTGTTCTTTTATAACTAGAGTACACATGACAATAACCCTTAAGCTAACATTCTAAAATGTTCACATGTTGTTTTCAATATCAAATATTTTGTTCATAAAATCGAGGTGGGAGCAAATGGGGGGGTGTGGCCAATGGGCCAGGAGTGAATTGGGTGGGCAGCCAATGGGCCGGAAGTGAAAACGGGGGGCGGCCAATGGGCTGGGAGTGAACTGGAGGGCAGCCAATGGGCCAGAAGCGAACTGGGTGGGCGGCCAATGGGCTGGGAGCGAATTGGAGGGCAGCCAATGGTCTGGGAGTGAAATGGGTGGGAGCCAATGGGCCAGGAGAGAATTGGGTGGGGCAGCCAATAGGTCAGAAGCAAAAAGGGGGAGCGGCCAATGGGCTGGGAGCGAATTGGGTGGGGCAGCCATTGGGCCGGAATCGAAATGGGGGGGGCGGCCAATGGGCTGGGAGCGAAATGGGTGGGCGGCCAATGGGCTGGGAGCGAATTGGAGGGCAGCCAATGGGCCGGGAGCGAAATGGGTGGGTGGCCAATGGGCTGGGGGCGAATTGGAGGGCAGCCAATGGGTTGGGAGCAAAATGGGGGAGGGGCGGCCAATGGGCCAGGAGCCAATTGGAGGGCAGCCTGTAGTCTGGAGCAGAGGGGGAATGGTGACCAGCGGGCCCTGAGTAAAGGTGGCTACTGGTTGAGAATAGTAGCCTGGTTAGACCACATGGAAGCCCTTACAGAAGACTGTAATGTCTGTCTGTTTAGCTTTATTTCTTATTTTCCTAACATATGCAATGTACATTATACAATATATGCAATGTATATTTGCAACGTAGTGCAACATTTTCCCTTGTTTTGTCTTTTTTATGTATCTAAGGCAGCTCTGTGTGTTGGCGATATGGAACACGTTTCACTGTACTCCTGTTCTTTTATAACTAGAGTACACATGACAATAACCCTTAAGCTAACATTCTAAAATGCTCACATGTTGTTTTCAATATCAAATATTTTGTTCATAAAATCGAGTTCTACCACAAACAGGATTCTGTGTTCCTTTGTCCACCCTAACCTCACTGACAGCAGTATCTGCGTAAGGTGTTTTTAATATGTAAACTACTCAAAATGTCCAAAGCACAGACTGCACAGTGTAAATCGGAGGTATCATTTCAGTGCCCGTGATTAGTTGTTAAATTTCTATGCATCTGTCTCAATATGAAGGTGACTCTCTTCTGTAAATGTTCCATCAACTTCAATAATGGAAAACAGCAAAGTGCCTCAAGTGGATCTGAACTTTTGTCTTCAGGATCAAGAAGTGAAAGTGTTGAGTGCAGAGCAGAGGCTTGGTTTTCACACTGCTCTGTATTTTGACAGTGTGCTAACAATACCAATCACGGATTAAGAATACTGCATCACCTGCTTCTGGGAAAACACAGCATAAATAAAACATCCACAGCTCATTAGGAACATTTTTAAAAGATATATTAATTGCATAAAGTCTTCAAGAATGTTTGCATTGCAACACATGTAAAGGTAATGCCACAGGTTTGAATTCCCCCTGAACTTTATCAGCATTCAATTCTCATTCAAACCACAGCAGCAGCAAAACTGTACTCCAGCACAATCTGTAACCTCATGGCCCAGCATATCCCCCACTCAACCATTACATTAAGCCAGGGATCAACCCAGGTTCAATGGAGAGAGCAGGAGGGGCTTGCCAGGATCAGCACCAGGCAGACCTGAAGGTGAGGTGCCAACCCAGTGAAGATACCAAACAGGACTATTTACATGTCAATCAGCATAAGGAGTAAGTGATAGACAGAGCTGAGTGATCCCACAACCAACAGATCAGATCTAATCTCTGCGGTCCTGTCACATCCAGTCGTGAATGGTGGGGGACAATTAAACAACTCACTGAAGGAGGAGGCTCCACAAATATCCCCCTCCTCAGTGACGGAGAAGCCCAGCACATCAGTGTAAAAGGTAAGGCTGAAACTTTCACAGCAATCTTCAGCCAGAAGTGCCGAGTGGGTGATCCATCTCGGTCTCCTCCAGTGCTCCCCAGCATCACAGATACCAGGCTCCACCCAATTCGATTCACTCCACGTGATATCAAGAAATGGTTGGAGACACTGGATACTGCAAAGGCTATGGGCCCTGACAACATTCTGGCAATTGTACTGAAGACTTGTGCTCCAGAACTGGCCGCTCCCTGAGCCAAGCTGTTCCAGTGCAGTTACAACCCTGGCATCTACCCGACATTGTGGAAAATTGCCCAGGTATGTCCTGTACATAAAAAGCAGGACAAATCCAACCCGGCCAATTACCGTCCCCATCAGTCTACTCTCGATCATCAGTAAAGTGATGGAAGGGGTCAGTGACAGGGCTATCAAGCAGCACCTGCTCAGCAATAACCTGCTCAGTGACGCCCAGTTTGGGTTCCCCCAGGGTCACTCAGCTCCTGGTTCAAACATGGACAAATAAGCGAGTTTTGAGAAGATTTGTAGCTCAGGTTGAGGTTCTGGATGTAGGTTTGCTCATTGAGCTGCAAGATTCATTTTCAGACATTTTGTCACCATACTAGGTAACATCTTCAGTGAGCCTGCGAAGGAAGCACTGGTGGTGTAGTCCATTTTCTATTTATATGTTTGGGTTTCCTTGGGTTGGTGATGTCATTTCTTGTAGTGACATCATTTCTGATGGTGATGTCATTTCCCCTTCTTTTTCTCAGGAGGGGGAGGTGGTGGGGTGTGGTGGGGTGGGGTGGGGTGGGAGGAATGGCCTGATGAAGAGCTTATGCCCAAAACGTCGATTCTCCTACTCCTTGGATGCTGCCTGACATGCTGTGCTTTTCCAGCACCATGCTCTCGACACTGGAGGTGGTACCAGTAAATATTTTGGATGTTGACAGATTCCTGTTACACAGGGAAATCAAGGGAATCAATCAGGCCTAGCTGTAAATGTGGAATTTAAAGCACAATCAGCCATGATATGAATAACAGGACATTTGAAGGGGCCGAATGGCCTACTCCAGTTGCTAATTTGTATGTCTGAATTTGATCTGTTGAGTTTCCTGGACCAGTTTCCAAGGTATAACAACACACTCCATCTATAAGCAAGTAGTTTATTGTTTCCCCCTGTTCTGACTGCACAGTTTTAACACTCGGTGATAAATTCAGTACAAGACAGGGTTTTATTTGTGTTTTCCCAAATTCACCACCACAGATGGTGAGGGGAAGGGTCGTGGGCTGGGTCACCGTCGGAAAGAAAAGAAAAATGGAGAAGGAATAAGAGGGAGAGTGATAAACAGAAATAAGGCACACAACAGAAAGATCAACAAGCCATATACTCCTCAGAAGTAAGTGTGAGAATGTGATCGAGAAATAGAGAGATCCAGGGGGACAAATACATAAATCAGGAGAAGCAGCGCTGCTGGTTAATAAGACTATGGACATAACGCAGCAATACTGTAGAGCGCGGATCAGGCCCTTTGGCCCACCATGTCTGTGCTGGCCACGATGCCATTCTAAACTAATCCCACCCGCCTGCACATAGCCCATATCCCTCCATTCCCTGCCTGTTCATCTCTTTGTCTAAATGCCCCTTAAACATTCTGAACGTATTTGCTTCTTCCAGCTCTTCTGGCAGCAGGTTCCAGACATCTACCACCCTTTGTGTAAAAAAAAGAGCCTTGCAGATCTCCTTTAAATATTCCCCCTCTCACCTGAAACCTATGCCCTTTGACATTTGACATTTGACATTTCCACCCTAGGAAAAAGACTTTGACTATCCACATCTCTCACATTTCTACTAGGTCGCTCCTCAGCCTCTGATGCTCTGGTGAAAACAATCCTAGTTTGTCCAACCTCTCCTTATAGCTAATACGCTCCACTCCAGACGATCCTCTTCTCCACTCTAACGAAAGATTTTTATTCATTTGCAGAAATGTTGCTGGTTATTAACTACCTCTAATTGTTAGCGGTCAACCTCATTGCTGTGGGTCTGTGTCATGTGTAGGCCAGACCAGGTAAGGATGGCAGATTGCCTTCTCTCAAGTACATTAATGACCCAGATGGGTTTTCCCAACAATTGATTCATGGTCCTCATTAGACTCTTAATTCTAGATTTATTTTTAATTGAATACTGTGGCAGGATTCAAACTCCAATCCCCAGAACATTACTGGGGTTAACAGTCCATATTCAGCCATCACTTCCCTCTTTTAGATAACAAAATGTCACAAAGCTGGCCCTTTTTCTAAAGGCTGGTCCTTTTCTCAAGGATACTGTGTCCTTGGTTTTTTTCCAGAGAGGCTGCAAAACAGTCCGGAACAGAACCAGCTGGGTTGGTACAGAGATGAAAAGGGTATTGGGAGGCCTTTTGTTTATGAGACTTCAGGCCAAAGCTAGAAGGAAGTGAGGTCTGCAGATGCTGGAGATCAGAGTTGAGAGTGTGTTGCTGGAAAAGCACAGCAGGTCAGGCAGCATGTGAGCAGCAGGAAAATCGACATCAAGGGCTCCAGCCTGAAACATCAATTTTCCTGCTCCTCAAATGCTGCTTGACCTGCTGTGCTTTTTCAGCACCACACTCTCAACTTCAGGCCAAAGCTGTCAGGTTTTAGAAGTGACCATATAATGAAAGGAGAGTGGTCATTCCTGGAAGCTGAAATCCTGTTTGAGTCAGTTCAGCGGTGGGCTGTGTGGGAACAAGCTGCGAGACTCTTTCTCCTTCTGCCCTTCTAACTTCAACCTGTGAGCCTCTGTTTCAGTTTTGCTGTGGGTTTAAGGGGTTTGTTTAATGGGTCTGTTGGAACAGCATAATTAGTTTGGATAGACTGAGTTCTGTGGGTATTTTATGTTCTGTTCTTTGTGTTTCATTCTATAATTTTGTGAATAATTTTTTTGTCTGTTTTAAAACTTGGTAGTCAACCTCGCTAACTTACTCCGGGTAATTTTCACTGTACACTTTCAGAAACAAATTACAAAGTTATGGTCTGGGCTGCCTGTTTAAGAAAGTTTTGAGTGGTCTGGCCTAGTCCGGGATTTAAACAGCGAGCGATAGGTGCTAGTGTCTTTATTTCGGGAGTTGGTTTGGTTGGGTAGACAAAGTTTGGGATAGCAATGGCACTTTCAGTCACCAAGAGTTTTCTGGAAGTAGCAAGGTGAACTTAGTCTTACAAAAGGTGAATAAGACCAAGCTGCAGGAATTAGCTGACAAGCTGGGGTTGGAGCTATATCTTTCTGTGAGGAAAGGAGAGTTGATTACAGCAGTGGCTCAGCATTTACATGTGCTGGAAACGCCATCAGAATCTGTAGAGATGGCAAGAACTCAATTGCAAACGAAGCAGCTTGAATTAGAGGAGAGAGATAAGGAAAGGGCAGCAGAAATGAAACAGTTTGAGTTCTGATTAAAGGAGAGAGCTTATGAACTTCAGAAATTGACACTTAAAAAGGGAAGTCAGCATAAAAAGATGGAGATAAAGGCTGAGGGTAGGCTTGGTGAGGGTAGGCTTGGTGAGGAAGGGAGTGAGAATGAGCAAGCCCCTGGTCGTCAGTGAGAAACTGTTCAAGCAGTGCCTAAATTTGATAAGGATGTGGAAGACTTTTTCATCTCATTTGAAAAATTGGCTAAACAAATGCAGTGACCAGTGACCATGTGGGTTTTGTTGATCCAAACGAGACTTGTAGGTAGGGCTAGTGAGGTATTCGCATCCCTATCAGAGGAGGTATTTGGGGAGTAGGAGGAAGTGAAAAAGTCATCTTAAGTGCATATGAGCTTGTACCAGAAGCCGATAGACAATGTTTCAGGAATCTAAGGAGGGATCCTGGTCAAACCTGTATTGAGTTTGAAAAGATCAAACAAAGTAATTTCAATAAATGGATAAGAGCTTTAAAAATAGAGCAAACCTACAACGCCCTTAGAGAGGTAATTATTTTGGAGGAATTCAACAATTCACTGCCTGCAATAGTGCGAACTCTTATAGAAGAGCAGAGAGTTAAAACAGTAAGGTTAGCAGCTGAAGGGGCTGATGATTATGAGCTGGTCCATAAAACATGGTTTGGTTTCCAGAATCAATTTCAGTCCATGAGGGATAGACATTGGGGCAAAGAGAAATCCTCATGTGGAAAGAGAAAGATAGATCTCAGTGAAGATCATAAGGATAACTTACCACAGGGTAGAAAGGAAACCCTTGAAGGGGTCAAAGAAAGTAAAAAGCTCCAGTGTTTTCATTGTAATAAAGTGGGCCACACAAAATCACAGTGTTGGTGGGCTAGGAGAAAGCCAGATATAGGGAAACAGGGCAAGCCTGGAAGTTTTGTTGGCATGGTAACAGAAAGCATAGTGGAAGCTAGAAAGCTGCATCAGAGGTTGATTAAGGAGGAAGTGCCAGATCTGCTCGAAAAATATACCTGCAAGGGTAAAGTTCATTCACATAGGCCAGGAGTAGCAGGTAAAGAGGTTACATATTAAGGGACACAGGATCCTCTCAGTCTGTAATGCTGAGGAGATATGTACTCCTGAGGGAGTATTGCCAGAAAAGGTACTAGTAACAGGAAGTCATGCTGAAACAAAAAGCACTCAATTATGTAAAGTGAGGCTACAGAGTCCAGAGAGGAGTGGAAAATTTGTGGCAGGAGTACTGGACAAACTCTCAGCTCCAGGAATACAGTTTGTCCTTGCAAATGATATAGCTAGCTCACCAATAGGCATTGAAGAGGGAGATGGCACAGGGCAGGGTGACACTAGGCACACGGACACACAAGATGGCCACTGAACCATGAATTGGCCTGTTGACACACAAGATGGCCGCCAGACCACAATATGGAGAGAGACAGCAAAGCAAACACAGACACTGCCTGGGGCCACCAGAATGCCAGCACAATGCACTCACAACCGAGTTGATTAGTTTAAGGTGGGTGGGGGAGAGAATACACATGAGTAACGAACACTGCCCGCTGAAGTGTCTGGGTCCAGCCAACACCTTTTATAGAAATGCTAACAGCTTGATACAGACTCAGTACAAAATGCTAATAGCCAGGGCTGCGGTAACCGTCCTTCTCAGGAAGAGCGATTAGTGTCCATTACCACAGCAATGGACTTCAGCGCAGCCATGGAAACTGACGATGACCACATGGAAATTAACAAAGGCTGTGCTGGAACTGACAAAGGCTGTATCAAAACTACCAACAGTTCTGCAATGATTACCATAAACAAACCATGTTGTGGAGGCAACAACCTCAGCACTGACCTATTATATCACAAGATGTACAAACATTTCTTGACATATGCCCCGGGTTGAGAGAAGACTCACAGCTGATCACTGTGCTGTTGGTGTCTTTCGCTCCCAGGAGCCCCGGCATTCCCTTGTACAATAAACTCTGCCATTGAACCCCGATTTTCTCCACAACAGCGTGATGTCTACTCTATTTGAAAAGCCAGTGGAAATGCAGGCAAATTAAGCAATGCAGGATGTTTATCAGGAATCTTCCCAGATTGCATCTTAATGAGATTGCAGTCACAAACTAAAGCAGGAGAGATCAAAAGGCAAAGATAAGGAAGCTGAGGTGGTATTATCAGAGACTTTTTTGATCAGATAAGTGGGACAGTGCAGGAGCAAATAGGTAAACATGTAAATATCTTTCACTCTGCTAAGCTTATTGAATTACATCAGAAAGATGAGGAATTAAACAGTTATATCAAAAGGCATATACATGGAAGGAGACTGAAGCATCCCTGTGTTATTACTTTTTAAATTATGTTTTAATGAGGAAATGGTGACCATCACACATTCAAGCAGATGAGAAATGGGCAGAGATTCATCAAATTATTTTGACAGTAGGGTATAGAAAGAAGGTGCTGCGAGTGGTGCATAAACTACCACTTGGAAGTCATTTAGGGGTGAGGAAAAAACAGGCTAAAATATAAATACGGTTTTACTGGCCTGGACTACACAAGGATGTGGTTGAATATTGCCAGACGTGTCACACACGTCAGCTAATTGGAAACCCCACGCACCTTTATTATTTATTCCAGCATTTGAGGAACCTTTCACAAGAGTCTTGATTGATTGCATAGGTCTCCTATCTCAAACAAAATGTGGGAATAAGTATTTATTAATAATAATGGATGTATCGACTAGATTTCCCGAGGCAGTCCCATTACACAATATCACAGCTAAAAGGGTTGTCGAAGAATTACTCAAATTTTTTACCAGATATGGACTACCAATAGATATTCAGGCAGATCAAGGGTCAAACCTCACATCCAAACTATTCAAGGAGATTATGGATAACTTGGAAATAAAGCAATTCAAATCTACTGCATACGATCCAGAATCACAGGGAGCGCTAGAGAGATGGCATCAAACATTAAAGACCACGTTGAGAGTTTAAGGTCAGGATTATCCAGATGATTGGGATAAGGGAGCTCAGTTTGTACTTTTTGCAATCAGAGGTACACCAAATGAATCGACCAAATTCAGTCCAATTGAATAAATGTTTGGGCATGAAGTAAGAGGAAGTAAGTTAAAATTGATTAAGGAGAAATTAGTAAGTCAGAGTTCACACACCACCCATTTGGACGATGTGTCAAATTTTAGAGAACGATTAAATAGAGTTGGAGAGTTGGTTAGACAGCATTTAAAAATATCACAGCACACAATGAAACAGGAAGCGGATAAGAAATCACAAATTCGCAATTTTGCAATTGGGGAGAAGGTATTGGTGCTACTTCCAGTAACAGGTGAGCCTTTAAAAGCAAGGTTTAGGGGACCTTATCAAATCAAGAGGAAATTGAGTGAGGTGAACTGCTTGATAAGGACTCCAGACAGGAAGAAATCTCACAGAGTGTGTCATGTGAATTTGCTCAAAAAGTATTTTGATCAGGAAGGAAAGCAAGAGGAGAAGGTGTTAATGATTACAGTACAGAAGGAAGGACCAAGTTCAGAGGATTCTGAATTGGACATTCCTCAAATCAGATTGAACAATGAAGAAGTTGTCAAAAATTGGGATAAGTTATTGGGTTACCTTCCACAAGAAAATTGAAATGGCCTGAAAGAGTTATTACTATCACATGGGGAGATAGGCGGAAATAAACTGGGAAGTATTAACCTAATTGTGCATGATGTAGATATAGGCGATGCTGTTCCAATTAAGCAACATCCTTATAGGCAAAACCCTCTAAAGTTGGCACAGGTTCGAAAAGAGATAGAGCGCATGCTCCAAGATGGCATAATCAGAGTGAGTTACAGTGAGTGGAGCTCACTCATAGTCATGGTGCCAAAGTCAGATGGTACCCAACAGTTACCTGTAGACTAATGCCATTACAAAGACTGATGCATATCCAATTCCACAGTTGGAGGACTGTGTCAAAAAGGTGGGACAAGCAACTTACATCACTAAGTTGGATTTGCTCAGAGGCTACTGGCAAGTACATCTGTCAGAGAGAGCAAAGGGAATTTCAGCTTTCATAACACTTAATGGATTATATCAGTTCAAAGTTATAGGAGGCAATGGCCTAATAGTACTATCGCTAGACTATTAATCCAGAAACTCAGCTGGGGTCCTGGGTTCAAATCCTGCTATGGTAGATTTGAGGATTAGATAGGGTAGACAGTGAAAGTCTTTTTCCTAGGATGATGATGTCAGCATGTACAAGGGGCATAACTACAAATTGAGGGGTGATAGTTTTAAGACAGATGTCAGAGGCAGATTTTTTACACAGAGAGTGGTAAGGGCGTGGAATGCCCTACCTGCCAATGTAGTCAACTTAGCCACATCAGGGAGATTTAAACAGTCCTTAGATAAGCACATGGATGATTTTGGGATAGTGTAGGGGGATGAGCTGAGAATAGTTCACATGTCAGTGCAACATCGAGGGCCTGTGCTGCGCTGTATTGTTCTATGTTCTATATAACGTCATGCCATTTGATATGAAAAACACTCTAGCCACATTTCAGAGACTATCTAATAAGGTTATTGTCATGTTACCCAACTATGTGGTGTACATTGATGACCTGATGAATTTTAGTCACTCATGGAAGGAACATTTACAACATTTATTGGACTTGTTCGATTGACTTGGGAAGGCAGGCTTGGTGACAAACCTGGCTAAAAGTGAATTTGCCAAAGCCCAAGTCACTTCCTGGGCCATGTTATTAGACGCAGACAAATGGCTCCAGAGGAAGCGAAAATGAATGTAAATGGGGAATTTCCCACACCATCGACAAAAAGCAGTGCCACCGTTTCTGGGGTTGAGTGGATTTTACCGAAAGTTTGTGCCAAACTTTAGCAGTGTGGCTGCTCCACTCACTGAATTGTTACAAACAGGCAAGAACTTTCAGTGGACAGCTGACTGTCAAAAGGCATTTGACAGCCTAAAAACTGCGCTAACCACTGCCCTAGTATTAGCCATACTTGTCTACACAAAGCCTTTCAAGGTGGCTATTGATGCCAGTGATGTGGGTGCTGGTGTGGTGCTCCTGCAGGAGGATGACGAGGGAATAGAAAGACACATGGGATATTTTTCCAGAAAGTTGAACATTCATCAACAGGAATATTCAGCAGTGGACAAAGAGACTTTGAGCTTGGTGTTGGCATTACAACATTTCAGTGTTTTATATTATCAGCAATGTATCTGAGACAATTGTATACAGTGATTGTAACCCATTGACATTTGTGGAAAAATTGAAGGCCAGAAATGACGGACTGTTTAGATGGAGCTTACTGTTGCAGCCATTGAATTTGACAATTGTGCATGTGGCAGGTTGTGAAAACGTGATTGCTGATGCGTTATCGAGACTCGAATGAGATACGGAGGCGTTCGGTGGCAGGTGTGCCATGGCCTGAATTCACATGTGGTTGTGCAAGTTTGCATGTGTGTAGTCAGTGTAGTGTATGTGTGTGTTTTACACTACTAACCAGTTTTTTTTTGAGGACTTTTAAAAATGAAGCAATCTTTGAATATTGATGGGTTTTTTTTGAGGGGGGAGGTGTCACAAAGCTGGCCCTTTTTCTAAAGGCTGGTCCTTTTCTCAAGAATATTGTGTCCTTGGTTTTTTTTTTCAGAAGAGTTGCAAAACAGTCCAGGCTCCGAATCGGCTGGGTTAGTACAGAGCTGAAAAGGGTATTGGGAGGCCTTTTTGTTTATATGTAAACAGACGAGACTTCAGGCCAAAGCTGTCAGGTTTTAGAAGTGACCTGTATAATGAAAGGGGAGTGGTCAGTCCTGGAAGGTGAAGTCTTGTTCGAGTCAGTTCAGCGGTGGGCTGTGTGGAAACAGGCTGCTAGACTCTCTCTCCTTCTGCCCTTCTAACTTCAACCTGTAAGCCTCTGTTTCAGTTTTGCTGTGGGTTTAAGGGGCTTGGTTAATGGGACTGTTGCACGTATTTTTCGGAACAGCATAATTAAGTCTAGCTTGGATAGACTGAGTTCTGTAGGTATTCTATGTTCTGTTCTATGTGTTTCATTCCGTAATTTTGTGAATAATTTTTTATCTGTTTTAAAACCTGGTAGTCAACCTCGCTAACTTACTCCGGGTAATTTTCACTGTACACTTACCAAAACAAATTGTAAATTTACAGTCTGGGCTGCCTGCTTAAGAATGTTTCGAGTGGTCTGGCCTAGTCCATAACACAAATAAAACACTGGAGTTCATGCCTAAGGTGCAGAATTGAAAAGAAGATAAGTTCTGTTGAACCATCAAAAGAATCTTTGTTATAATAAGCAGATAGAGGTCCTGGGGAAAATACTAAGAAAGATTAACCAAGAGTGATGGCAGAACTGGGAGATCCTAATAAACATGGGAACTGAGAACAGCATGGGGGAATTTTCTTCAGTAGTCCTGAAGAAGGGTCCTGCTCTAAACATAGACTCTCTTGTTCCTCGGATGTTGCATGACCTCCTATGTCTTTTCCAGTGCCACACCTTACCGACTCTGACTCTCCAGCTTCTGCGGTCCCCACTGTCCCCTAACGTTTCTCTTTCAGAAAGCAATGGCTATGAGATGAACTGACAGATCAAGTTAAAATCATGGAGGGATTTGATAAGATAGGTTCGAGAGGGGTCCACTTGTGGGAGAAATCAGAACTTTTTTTTTAAATTGCTTACAGTGTGGAAACAGGCCCTTCGGCCCAACAAGTCCACACCGACCCGTCGAAGCACAACCCACCCAGACCCATTCCCCTACATTTACCCCTTCACCTAACACTACGGGCAATTTAGCATGGCCAATTCACCAAACCTGCACATTTTTGGACTGTGGGCCGAAACCGGAGCACCCAGAGGAAACCCACACAGACACAGGGAAAATGTGCAAACTCCACACAGAGAGTTGCCTGAGGTGGGAATTGAACCCGGGTCTCTGGCGCTGTGAGGCAGCAGTGCTAACCACCGTGCCACCGTGCCGCCCCATTGAGAGATATGACTATTGGGCAGTCACTAACAAACCGCAACCAGGAAATTCATTAAACCCTCTGTAGACGTTGAGGGTTAAGAAGGTGAGACTCACTGGCTTAGGGAGAGTCAAGGTGGATGGTATCAACATATTTAAAGAAAATCCTTAAAAAGAGAGAGAGAGAGGCCCATGTGTTAGTATAGTGAGATAAAGAATGATGGCTTACATGAAGCAGAAACATAGCCATTTTAGTTAGCTGTTCCTATGCTGTAAACATTAATTTTAAAATAAATCACACAACGCCAGGTTATTATCCAACAGGTTTATTTGAAAGTATGGTACTAGCTTTCAGAACACTGCACATACAGCAGCTAACTAGTGAGGCAGGATCATAAGACACAGAATTTATAGCAAAAGATCTCAGTGTCATGCAATTAAAACTATATATTGAACAAATTTAGATTGCTGCTAAGTCTTTCATCTTTTGGAATCTTTTACTATAAATTCTGTGCCCTAGGCTCCTGTCCCACTAAACACCTGATGAAGGAGCAGCACTCTGAAAGCTAGTGCTTCCAAGTAAGCCTGTTGGACTATAACCTGGTGCTGTGTGATTTTTAACTTTGTCGACCCCAGCCCAACACCGGCGTCGCCACATCCTGCAAACCCTCAGGATGACATCCCTCAACCTTCTCTTTTATAAAGAAAGGTTCCCTGGTCTGTTCAATCTTTCCTGATGTGTATAACCCTCCCAGCTGTGAGATGCTGGCTAACGTTTTCACACAGTGACAGTTGTTCAGATCCAGGACGCAGTACCTGACCAGATTCCATATGGACCATCATGAAGACGCTTAGATGTGTATTTGAAGAAGGCTAAGCTGCAGGTTAAAGAAAAAAAATTGGGACACAGGACAAACTTGGCCAGATTCTTTAGAACATAAGAACAGGAATAGGCTATTCTGTCCCTCAAGCCTATTCCGTCATTTGATATAATCCTGACAGATCTCATCTCAGCCTCAACTCCACTTCCCCACCTGTGTTCCATAACCTTACAACCCACTACTGAATAAAAATTTATCTGTCTCCTCTTTCAATTTGCTAAATGTCCCAGCATGCATCACAGATAGTGGGTTAGAATTCCACAAATTCACGACGCTTTGAGAGAAGTAATTTTTCCTCATGTCTGTAAATCTTCCACCCCTTATTCTAAAATTATGACCTCTCATTCTAAATTGTCCCACACAACCACAGGAAAGAGGAACAGATGTAGGCCATTCAGCGCCTCAAGCTTGCTCTGCCATTCAATGGGATCATGGCTGATGTGACATCCACATTCCTTCTCTTTCGCTGTAATCCTTGATTCCCTGACTGATCTCTCTCTGTCTCAGCCTTAAATACCCACAAGGACTCTGCCCCCACAGCTCTCTGTGACAGAGTTCCAAAGACTCTCAACCCACTGAGAGAGGAAATTCCACCTGATGTCAGTCTGAAATCGGTGCCCCTTTATTCTGAGACGGTGCCCTCTGGCCCTACACTCTCCCACGAGGGGAACAGCCTCTCAGCATTGACCCTGTCAAGAATCCATTGTTTCAATTAAATCACATTTTATTCTTTGAAACTCCAGTGAGGGAGAGTCCCAATCTATTTAATTTTTTTCTCATAAAACAATCCCTCCATGCCCTGGATCATCTGAGTGAACTTTCCCTGAACTGCCTCCAATGAAACGATATCTTTCCTTAAATAAGGGGACTGAAACTGCTCACAGTCCTACAGATGTGGTCTCACCAGCACAAGGGAAAACATCTTCTCTACACCTACTTTGTCAATTCTCCTTAACATTGTATATACAGTGAAATAACTTGACACAGTCTGCTATCCCATCACTAAGTCCCTCTTTATTTCCTCATAGAGAGTCCTTGACACTGATCCAGCTCCCTCATATCCAGCTGTCGGAGTGAGCAGAACCCCTGACACTCCTGTTTATTTTTTTCTCTTTTATCTTTCTGTTTCCACCACCAGGAAGACAGGAAAACACCCAGATGGCCAGTGACAAACACTGCCCTTCACATCAAAGGACAGTGCTGTGTGATCAAAACAGTGAGGGGGAGGGGAGGGACTAAATCAAAATAGAGTTGGAGGGAGAGACACTCCTGTTTATATCTGTCAGCCAGGGCTCCCTGATTGGACCAGATTAACAGCCGCAATCAGGGAACTCCTATTCTGTGAGGTCCATCTGGCTGACCTTGTCAATGAGATCGCCTCAACGCTTCTAAGCTCCAGACAGCATTAACCTTAACTTCTCAATCTCCACATATAAGGCAAGCTTTTCATCTCTGGAATGAATCCAGCAAACCTTCTCTGAACTACCTCCAACGCTTTTACATCCTTCCTCAAGCAAGGCAACCAAAACTGTACATAATATTCCAGATGCAGCTTCACCAATGCAATTTAAATTTCAGACAGCAAGCAGAGGCAGTCGGGGCTGAATGGAATCCTTCTCTCCCACGCTTCAATGATTTGGTCACCATCGAGTGGGATGGATTGGCAGAAACATTCCAGTTTTTCCTTGGTTTGGCCAATAATCACGCGTCCACACCTTAACTGGTTTAAAGGGGTTTTGTAGTGCAGTGGCATTGTACCTACCTCTGGGACAGGAGATCTGCTCTAGAGGTATGTAATAACATCACTGAACAGGTTGATTAGATCAATATCTATGTGTTGATCATCATTGGCTGGGTATTGATTATCACCAGCCTGTACAGACAGTGGTCAAACCGAGAGGATTTGTTTGCCTGTGTTTGTTTGAATGACTCTGTTGCCTTCAGCGTGCAGGCCAATTACTCCAACTTATTGTGAAAAGGTTACTGAGACCAAGTGATCACCTTGCTGCAGGGAGCATCTCATTATTTAGCGAGAAAGAAATCTTTCGCTTCCCCGTTATTTAATTAGCCTCTTAGAATTCAGAGAGCGCATTTCCAATTTGAGAATTCACTGCCTTGTTTCAAATTTAATTATGAGTAAAAGTGATAACTCTGAAGGTGTACTGGCAGCAAGGTTAGGGAGAATGGAAAGTTTTACGTCTGCTCTGATCGTTGTCATTGCTTGCTCCTGGATTTAGTGTTGAGCGAGCTTGATTTATTTCTGTCGAAACAGCAAGTTAATTATTGATGTTTTTCTTATAGAAAAAACAGTAAAAGGTTTAATACCAGATGATTATTAAGACTTAGAATGATTACTCGCCAAATGCAATGTGTAGGATAAATACTATTAGCTCCTGGATGCTATTACAGGAAGATGATTGCTTCAAAAAGCTAAAGGGCAACTAAAACGTGGTGGTAATGTCACTGGAGCAGTAACTCACGAACCCAGACTGACCCTTTAGGGGCATGGGGTCAACTATGACCACAACAGAATTTATAATAAATTAATAATAATTGCAAACAAAGAGACAACAGCTCAGCTTTGGAGTCTATTCCACCATTCAGGCTTATCTGATTGTAACCTCAAATCTACATTCGAGCCTATCACCTTTACCTAACAGGAATCTATCCAGCTCTACTTCAAAGCTGGCACTGAAGTACAAAAAGTCTACTCAGTAACAGTGACCGTGTAACTAACCATTGTCAATTGTCATAATAACCCATCTGCTTCACTAATGGTCTACATGTGACTCCAAATGCAGAAAAGTGAGGTTGACTCCAAACTGGCCTCACACATGATTCAGCTCAATAGAAATTAGGGATGGACAGTGACAGCTAGATCCCATGAGAGTAAACAAAATCTCAATGTGACCAATGGTATACTTTCCTGGTTTATGTTCTCTTGAGATTTCCACATGAAAGAGAATCTTAAACTCAGGAGCATCATCGGCCTTTCGGTCCAACCAGTCATAGAGTCATCGAGGTATACAGCACGGAAACAGACCCTTCAGTCCAACTCATCCAGGCCAACCAGATATCCCAATCCAATCTAGTCCCATTTGCCAGCACTCGGCCCATCTCCCTCTAAACCCTTTTTATTCATATACCCATCCTTTTAAATGTTGTAATTGTACCAGCCTCCCCCTTTTCCACTGGCAGCTCATTCCATACGCACACCACCCACTGTGTGAAAAAGTTGCCCCTCAGGTCTCATTTAAATCTTTCCCCCTCACCTTAAACCTATGCTCTCTAATTTTGGACACCTCCATCCCAGGGAAAAGAACTTGGTTATCTACCCAATCCATGCCCCCTCATAATTTTATAAACCTCAATAACGTTACCCCTCAGCCCTCAATGCTCTAGGGAAAACAGCCCAAGCCTATTCAACCTCTCCCTTTAGCTTGTGGGTGGAACGGTGGCACAGTGGTTAGCACTGCTGCCTCACAGCGCCAGAGACCCGGGTTCAATTCCCGCCTCAGGCGACTGACTTGTGGAGTTTGCACATTCCCCCCGTGTCTGCGTGGGTTTCCTGTGGGTGCTCCGGTTTCCTCCCACAGTCCAAAGATGTGCAGGTCAGGTGAATTAGCCATGCTAAATTGCCCGTAGTGTTAGGTAAGGGGTAGATGTAGGGGAATGGGTGGGTTGCGCTTCGGCGGGGCGGTGTGGACTTGTTGGGCCGAAGGGCCTGTTTTTCCACACTGTAAGTAATCTAATCTAATCTCAAATCCTTCAATCCTGGCAACATGCTTGTATATCTTCAGTATCAGGTCATCATGAATAAATCCATTCAGGAACAACTTCAGCTGGAGATTGGGACAGAGATTTCAGATTCCAGCAAGTCTGATGAAAGTTCATTGACGCATCAAATATGAACTGTTTCTTGCTCTGCAGATGCTGCCTGGCCTATTGAGTGTTTCCAGCATTTGCTGACTTTATTTCAGGTTCCACACATCGCTTTTATAAGAGGACAGATGCCCTTCTGATGGTTGTTACAAATCCACAAATGTAGGACAAGATGTAACATGTAATTCATAAAAACATACGAGTTAGGTGCAGGACTAGCTAATTCAACACCAGCTTCTAAATCTACTACCACTTATCATCTGGAGGAATCTTTTCTGAAGAAGGATCACTGGACCCAAAATGTTAACTCTGTTTCTCTCTCCACAGATGCTGCTAATCCTGCTGAGTTTCTCCAGCAATTTCTGTATTTTGTGACATCTAGAAAGACAAGGGCAGCAGATCCATGGGAACACCACCCCCTGCAAGTTCCCCTCTGAGCCCCTCACCATCCTGACTTGGAAATATATCACTGCTTCTTCAGTATCAAAGTGTCATAGAATGATACAGCAGTCACTGGGCCAAACTGCTCGAATTCCTTCCCTAAGGGCATTGTGGTGTGGATCCTGGTGTGGATGAAGGGACAGACTACAGGGAAGATGAGCCAACACCATAATATCATGTGTGCATGTGTCGGGGAAGGTGAGGACAGACAGTGAGAAATGTTGTCGTAACAGAGGAAGCTGCACTGCAGCAAAGACAGAATTTCAAACGTTATGTCACCTCACTGGTGTCATCAAGAAGTGCATCTCCGCTGTGCTAGAATGGGAAGGGAAGAACCCCGTTGTCATTGCCCAGCTGGGTATTAATAACATAGGAAGGAAGCTTCACTTAGGGATTATGCACAGCTCAGGACCAAATTAAAAAGTGGAAGCACAAAGGTAGCAATTTTAGGATTATTCCCTAAGCCTTGTGTATTTGAGGAAATACCTTCCTCCACAGAGCGTTTATCTTTATAATGTTTAACATTGAACCTTTAAAGGTTTATCCCTTTAAACCAATCTATTCTGGTCTGTCTGCTCTCCAAGGCCTTCACCTTGTGCAAGAGTCCAGAGACTGAGGCCATTTTCTCCCCGTGAGCTCTAGAACCGTAGCTGGCTCCCAGCCTTCCTGCATCCACTCGACTTTCAGCTAAAGGTTAATATTCCATTAACCTTTTTAAATTAATTAATGTTCCCGTCCACTGGCTTTTATTGATTCCTGTCCTTGGGTTCCTAAATCTCACTGTGCCTTCACAGCTCCTGCCATCTAACCAATTCAAAAATCATCTGATCACTCTCACTCTGTTTTAAAATGAATAAACGGCAAACTACATTTTCCCCCTCACTCCATCTTTCAATGTCTCTTTACGACTATCTGCTCTGAATGTCTGAAAGTACCCACTGAGACACCTCACTGTTGACAGCAAACTTCACATCATAGCCCTTTATTCATTCATCTGAGAATAGAAGGAAAAGCGAAACTCTCAGTAAGATTCAAGAGGACGTCAATGGTCACCTTCTTCTCCTATTATCCCAGCTCCGCCTCCTACTTCCTGACCAACTCCCCATTCAAGACCAAAACCAAAATACCAGAGGTGCTGGAGATCGGAAATAAAAATGGGAATATTGGAAATACTCTGATGCTGAATGGAAAATGACAGAGGCTGGTGACAAATCCACTCTCCTCTTTTTGTGAAGGCCTTCAGCTGCCTGGGGCAGCAGACCTTTCCTCAGATCAAAAACCATGGGAATGAAATTCCACCCCCAGGGCACCTGGAGGCTGGCCGCTCCATGGAATGGGCAAAGACAGCAGGAGGTGCCCACTCCAGTTACAATATTCCAGCAATTGTACAGAAGACTTGTGCTTCAGAACTTGCCGCTCCCCTGAGCCAAGCTGTTCCAGTGCAGTTACAACACTGGCATCTACCAGACAATGTGGAAAAATGCCCAGGTATGTTCTGTACATAAAAAGCAGGTTAAATCTAACCCAGCCAATCCCTGCCCCATCAGTCTACTCTCAATCATCAGTAAAGTGATGGAAGGGGTCAGTGACAGGGCTATCAAGCAGCACCTGCTCAGCAATAACCTGCTCAGTGACGCCCAGTTTGGGTTCCCCCAGGGTCACTCAGCTCCTGACCTCATTACACCCTTTGACAAAACATGGACAAAAGAGCTGAATTCCAGAGGGGAGGGCAGAGGGACAGCCCTTAACATCAAGGCTACATTCGACTGAATGTGGCATCAAGGAGCCCTAGCAAAACTGGAATCAATAGGTATCAGGGGGCAAACTTTCTGCTGATTGGAGTCATACCTGGTGCATAGGAAGATGGTTGAGGTTTTGGAGGTCAGTCATCTCAACTCCAGGCAGTGAACCTGCACAGTTACTGCCTTTGCTGTTCGAATTCATGTATTGCTGGACATCAGAGTGCGTCTGGGAAAATTAACAAACAGTGAAATTCACAACTAATCTTGAAAGAACCTGTTTGGGAGAAGTCACAGCACAGAAACAGATAAGTGGATATTTTAAGTGTGGCCTACAGAAAGTCTGCAGCCTCAGAATTAGGGGGGTAAATTCAAAACAGAAATGTGGAGACATTTCTTCAGCCAGAGAGTGGTGGTCCTGTGGAATTCATTGCCGCAGAGTGCAGTGGAGGCCGGGACGCTAAATGTCTTCAAGGCAGAGATTGATAAATTCTTGATGTCACAAGGAATTAAGGGCTACGGGGAGAATGTGGGTAAGTGGAGTTGAAATGCCCATCAGCCATGATTGAATGGCGGAGTGGACTCGATGGGCCGAATGGCCTTACTTCTGCTCCTATGTCTTATGGTCTTATTGTAGTGATTAGAATGGATTCTTTCTTGATTATATGTTTTTTGAGATATGTCTCTTGATTAAACTTAAAATATAAGCCATAACTATTAATGTAATCTGGAACAGTGCTCTGTAGAGGAATAACAAAGTGTTATTTTCTGGGTCTGTAGATTGTGAAGAAGCAAAAATGCCCTTTAATAGAATGATATGTTCTTCTTGTCAGATGTGCAAGTTTAAGGAGAGTTTATGGGTTACTGAGGATTATATCTGAAATAAATGCCTTTGGTTCTGAATCCTATCAGATTGAATGGATTGGTTGGAGAGATAGTTTGATGTAATGAGGAATTTACAAGATGGATGGCAGTTATAGGAAGGGAGAAAAGTCACAGATGCAGTCACATAGATGTGTTAATTCCAGGAAATGTAAGAGAGGTAGGCAGTTAGTGCAGGAGTCTGTTTGGAAAATGTAGGGGGTAATGCATTCTCAGGGGAACGTAGCACGATCAGCCAAGTGTTTGGTATTGAAACTGGCTCTAATGTAATGAGGGGTACGTCGAGTTCAAAGAAATCAATTGTGTTAGGGGATTCTGTAGTCCGAGGTACAGACAGACGTTTCTGTGGCCAGCAGAGAAAAATCAGAATGGTGTGTTGCTTTCCTGGTGCCAGTCTCAGAGAGGGTGCAGAATGTTCTCACGAGGGAGAGGGGCCAGCAGGAGGTCATTGTCCACATTGGAACAATGACATAGGAAGGGAAAAGGTTGAGATTCTGAAGGGAGATTACAGAGAGTTAGGCAGAAATTTAAAAAGGAGGTCCTGGTGAGTAGTAATATCTGGATTACTCCCAGTGCTGCGAGCTAGTGAGGGCAGGAATAGGAGGATAGAGCAGATGAATGCATGGCTGAGGAGCTGGTGTATGGGAGAAGGATTCTCATTTTTGGATCATTGGAATCTCTTTTGGAGTAGAAGTGACCTGTACAAGAAGGACGGATTGCACCTAAATTGGAAGGGGACTAATATACTGGCAGGGGGATTTGATACAGCTGCTCGGGAGGATTTAAACTAGTAAGGTGGGGTGTGTGACCCAGGGAGATAGTGAGGAAAGAAATCAATCTAAGACTGGTACAGTTGAGAACAGAAGTGAGTCAAACAATCAGGGCAGGCAGTGACAAAGCAGAGAACAAGGTAGAACTGATCAATTAAACTGCATTTATTTCAATGCAAGGGACCTAACAGGGAAGGCAAATGAACTCAGGGCATGGTTAGGAACATGGGACTGGGATATCAGAGCAATTACAGAAACATGGCTCAGGGATGGATAGGACTGGCAGCTTAATGTTTCAGGATACAAATGCTATAGGAAGGAAAGAAAGGGAGAGGAGGGGGAGTGGCATTTTTGATAAGGGATAGCTTTACAGCTGCACTGAGGGAGGATATTCCCAGAAATACATCCAGGGAAGTTATTTGGGTGGAACTGAGAAATAAGAAAGGGATGATCACCTTATTGGGATTGTATTATAGTCTCCCCAATAGTCAGAGGGAAATTGAGAAACAAACTTGTAAGGAGATCTCAGCTATCTGTAAGAATAATAGGGTGGTTATGGTAGGGGATTTTAACTTTCCAAACATCGACTGGGACTGCCATAGTGTTAAAGGTTTAGATGGAGAGGAATTTGTTAAGTGTGTACAAGAACATTTTCTGATTCAGTATGTGGATGTACCTACTAGAGAAGGTGAAAAACTTGACATACTCTTGGGAAATAAGGCAGGGCAGGTGACTGAGGTGTCAGTGGGGGAGCACTTTGGGGCCAGCGACCATAATTCTATTCGTTTTAAAATAGTGATGGAAAAGGATAGACCAGATCTAAAAGTTGAAGTTCTAAATTGGAGAAAGGCCAATTTTGACGGTATTAGGCAAGAACGTTCGAAAGCTGATTGGGGGCAGATGTTCGCAGGTAAAGGGACGGCTGGAAAATGGAAAGCCTTCAGAAATGAGGTAATGAGATTCCAGAGAAAGTATATCCCTGTCAGGAGGAAAGGAAAGGCTGGTAGGTATAGGGAATGCTGGATGACTAAAGAAATAGAGGGTTTGGTTAAGAAAAAGAAGGAAGCATATGTCAGGTATAAACAGGATAGATCGAGTGAATCCTTAGAAGAGTATAAAGGCAGTAGGAGTATACTTAAGAGGGAAATCAGGAGGGCAAAATGGGGACATGAGATAGCTTTGGCAAATAGAATTAAAGAGAATCCAAAGGGATTTTACAAATACATTAAGGACAAAAGGGTAACTAGGGAGAGAATAGGGCCCCTCAAAGATCAGCAAGGTGACCTTTGTGTGGAGCCGCAGAAAATGGGGGAGATACTAAACGAGTATTTTGCATCAGTATTTACTGTGGAAAAGAACATGGAAGATATAGAATGTAGGGAAATAGATGGTGACATCTTGAAAAATATCCATATTACAGAGGAGGCGCTGGATATCTTGAAACGCATAAAGGTGGATAAATCCTCAGACCTGATCAGGTGTACCCGAGAACTCTGTGGGAAGCTAGAGAAGTGATTGCTGGGCGTCTTGCTGAGATATTTGTATCATCAATAGTCACACATGAGGTGCCAGAAGACTGGAGGTTGGCAAACGTGGTGCCACTGTTTAAGAAGGGCGGTAAAGACAAGCCAGGGAACTATAGACCGGTGAGCCTGACCTCAGTGGTGGGCAAGTTGTTGGAGGGAATCCTGAGGGACAGGATGTACGTGTATTTGGAAAGGCAAGGACTGATTGGGGATAGTCAACATGGCTTTGTGCGTGGGAAATCATGTCTCACAAACTTGATTGAGTTTTTGATGAAGTAACAAAGTAGATTGATGAGGGCAGAGCAGTAGATGTGATCTATATGGACTTCATAAGGCGTTCGACAAGGTTCCCAATGGGAGACTGATTAACAAGGTTAGATCTCACGGAATACAGGGAGAACTAGCCATTTGGATACAGAACTGGCTCAAAGGTAGAAGACAGAGGGCGATGGTGGAGGGTTGTGTTTCAGACTGGAGGCCTGTGACCAGTGGAGTGCCACAAGGATTGATGCTGGGTCCTCTACTTTTTGTCATTTACATAAATGATTTGGATGTGAGCATAAGAGGTAGAGTGAGTAAATTTGCAGATGACACCAAAATTGGAGGTGTAGTGGACAGCGAAGAGGGTTACCTCAGATTACAACAGGATCTGGACCAGATGGGCCAATGGGCTGAGAAGTGGCAGATGGAGTTTAATTCAGATAAATGTGAGGTGCTGCATTTTGGGAAAGCAAATCTTAGCAGGACTTATACACTTAATGGGAAGGTCCTGGGGAGTGTTGCTGAACAAAGAGACCTTGGAGTGCAAGTTCATAGCTCCTTGAAAGTGGAGTCGCAGGTAGATAGGATAGTGAAGAAGGCGTTTGGTATGCTTTCCTTTATTGGTCAGAGTATTGAGTACAGGAGTTGGGAGGTCATGTTGCGGCTGTACAGGACATTGGTTAGGCCATTGTTGGAATATTGTGTGCAATTCTGGTCTCCCTCCTATCGGAAAGATGTTGTGAAACTTGAAAGGGTTCAGAAAAGATTTACAAGGATGTTGCCAGGGTTGGAGGATTTGAGCTACTGGGAGAGGCTGAACAGGCTGGAGCTGTTTTCCCTGGAGCATCGGAGGCTGAGGGGTGACCTTATAGAGGTTTACAAAAGTATGAGGGATATGGATAGGATAAATAGACAAAGTCTTTTCCCTGGTTTGGGGGAGTCCAGAACTAGAGGGCATAGGTTTAGGGTGAGAGGGGAAAGATATAAACAAGACTTAAGGGGCAACGTTTTCATGCAGAGGGTGGTACGTGTATGGAATGAGCTGCCAGAGGATGTGGTGGAGGCTGGTACAATTGCAACATTTAAGAGGCATTTAGATGGGTATATGAATAGGAAGGATTTGAAGGGATATGGGCTGGGTGCTGGCAGGTGGGACTAGATTGGGTTGGGATATCTGGTCGGCATGGACGGGTTGGACCGAAGGGTCTGTTTCCATGTTGTACATCTCTATGACTCTATGATTCCATGATGTCTCTGCAGGAGTTCCTCAGGCCTAACCATCCTCAGCTGCTTCATCAATGACCTTCAGAAGTGGGGATGTTCGCCAATAATTGCACACTGTTCAGCACCATTCACAATTCCTCTGATACTGAGGCAGAATCAGGACAATAACCAGGCTTGGGCTGCCAAGTGGCATATAACATTCACACCACACACCTTCCAGGCTATGACCATCTCTAATAAGAGACAATCGAATCAAAGCTCCATGACATTCAATGGTGTTATTATTATTAAATCCCCCACTATCAACATCCTGGGGGTTATCATTGACCAGAAACTCAACTGGACTCATTACATAAACACAGTGATTACAAGAACAGGTCAGAGACTAGGAATACTGCAGCAAGTAACTCCCCTCCTGCCTCCCCAAAGCCTGTCCATCATCTACAAAGCACAAGTCAGGAGTGTGAGGGAATACTCCCCACTTGCCTGGATGGGGGCAGCTCCAACAACACTCAAGAAGCTCAATACCATTTGGGACAAAGCAGCCCCCGCTTGATTGGCCCCACACCCACAAGCATCCACTCCCTCCCCCACCGGCGCTCAGTAACAGCAGTGTGTACTATCTGCAAGATACACTACGGAAACTCACCAAAGACCCTCAGACAGCACCTTCCAAACCCACAACCACTTCCATCTAGAAGGACAAGGGCAGCAGGTACATGGGAACACCACCCCCTGCAAGTTCCCCTCTGAGCCCCTCACCATCCTGACTTGGAAATATCTCACCGTTCCTTCACCGTCGCTGGGTCAGAATCCTGGAATTCCCTCCCTAAGAGCATTGTGGGTCTACATGGACTGCAGTGGTTCAAGAAGGCAGTTCACCCCCACCTTCTCAGGGGCAACCTGGGACAGGCAATAAAAATGTTGACCAGCCAGCGATGTCCATTCTCACAAGTGAATAACAAAAGCCTCACAGTGTTCCTCCTTCCTTCCCTCAATTCAGTACTGAGTGTGTTTGAATGTGAAACACCACTGACCTACCATATATATTACCGATTGAGCACCTTTCTGAACTTCAGCACTGAGAGGAAATTAAATGCCAAGCACTGTTGTAATGCAAGAAGCACGGGATGCAATTTAAACTCAGGAAGCTCCTGCACACAGGCGACAAAAGAAGCAAGCTGTTTTATTGATGGCAATTAAGGGATAATGTTTACCCGGGGCGGGCTGTGTGGAATTTTCCTGCTGTTTTTTGAAATCATCCCATTGTAATTTTTATGCTAATTTTTGAGGGCAGACTGTCATTATGTTAATACTTGACTTGTCACTAACAGTCCTGTAGGGAAATTCTCGTGAATTGGACCTTCAACCTAATAAAACCATCTTGATTCGAAAGAAGGGTCATCCTGGAGTTGCAATGTTAAATCTGTTTCTGTCTCCACCAACTTTGCCACATCCAGCACTTGCTGTTTCGAGGGAGATTCTGGTGTGCTTTATAATCACTGAGGCCGAATCATCCTGAGCATCTGGGGGGGAGGGAGGTCCAATAGAAACAAGAGTGATGTGAGGAAAAATGTTTTCATCCAAAGAATTGTTAGGGTCTGGAACGTACTGCCTGGAAATATGGTGAAGGCAGGTTCAACTGAGGCATTCAAGATGGGCATTGGATAGTTACTGGGGATAGAAATAATCTGCAGGGATATGGAGAAAAGGGCAGAGATTGACACAAGGTAATGATGGTTGTTTAAATAGCTAGCAAAGACACGATGGGCCAAATGGTCTTCTTTTGCACCATCACACTAGATTAGATTAGATTCCCTACAGTGTGGGAATAGGCCCTTCGGCCCAACAAGTCCACACCGACCCTCCAAAGAGTAACCACCCAGACCCATTTCCCTCTGACTAATGCACCTAACACTACGGGCAATTCACCTGACCTGCACATCTTTGGAATGTGGGAGGAAACTGGAGCACCCGGAGGAAACCCACGCAGACACGAGGAGAATGTGCAAACTCCACACAGTCAGTCGCCCGAGGCTGGAATTGAACCTGGGACCCTGGTGCTGTGAGGCAGCAGTGCTAACCACTGAGCCAACAAGCTGCCCCCAAAGTGCACAACTGGATGCTGGATAAATATGGTGAGTGAAATAATAAGGATATGGCACGAGGGAATGGTGAAGAGGGAGTAGGAGGATACTCACACAAAGCAGAAATACCAGCATGGAGCTGATGGACCGAGTGGCCCATTGTGTTGCTGTCGACTCCAGGTTATTCTTTGTAACGTTATTGTAAACCAGGTGAATTCATTCTGAACAAAAGAAAACAAACTCTCGCTCACATCAATCAAAATGTTAATAGTCAGAGTGAAAGCCACAGACACAGCTCTGTAAATAAGGGTATTATATTTGTCCATTAAATCCACCTCTTCAGCTGAACTTATAATGTGCTATCTACAGCTATTATATTCCCTGCATGACACATCAGTTCCTTCTCTCCAGTACTTTGCAGAATAAACAATGTTTGCTCACTGTGATTCAATCTCCAATTTGATTTGGCAGAATTCAGATTCAGCAAATAAATAACACCACTGACAATAACACAAAGCCGATAACTACAAATATAACTGAAAGTCATGTAGAAGGCAGTTAAGAGTCAATCCCATTGCTGTGGGTTTGGAGTCACATGTAGATCAGACCAGCTAAGGCTGACAGATTTCCTCCCTAAAGGATATTAGTTACTCAAATGTATTACAACAAATGACAGTGATTACATATGAACATCCAAAAAAGGTCATAAGAGGAGGCCACTCAGCCTTTTGGGCTTGCTCGGCCATTCGCTAAGATCATGGCTGATCTGATATTACCCCTGGCTCTATATTCCTGTATATCCCATTCCTGTATATCCCATGATGATATTTCATCCTTTTGGGAATCTAGAATTAGAACATAGAACATGGAACAATACAGCGCAGAACAGGCCCTTCGGCCCTCGATGTTGCACCGACCTGTGAACTAATCTCAGCTCATCCCCCTACACTATCCCATCATCACCCATGTGCTTATCTAAGGATTGTTTAAATCTCCTTAATGTGGCTGGGTTGACTGTATTGGCAGGTAGTGCATTCCACGCCCTTACCACTCTCTGAGTAAAGAACCTGCCTTTAACATCTGTCTTAAATCTATCACCCCTCAACTTGGATCTATGCCCCCCCCCACCCGACTGTACAAGCCAATGTCATCATCCTAGGAAAAAGACTTTCACTGTCTACCCTATCTAATCCTCTGATCATCTTGTATGTCTCTATCAAATCCCCTCTTCGCCTCTTCTTGCCAATGAGAACAGGTTCAAGTCTCTCAGCCTTTCCTCATAAGACCTTCCCTCCAGACCAGGCAACATCCTGGTAAATCTCCTCTGCACCTTTTCCAATGCTTCCACATCCCTCCTGTAATGAGGCGACCAGAACTGTGTACAATATTCCAAGTCCGGTCGCACTAGCATTTTGTACAATTGCAGCATGACATTACGCCTCCAGAACTCAATCCCTCTAACAATAAAACCTAACACACTCTATACCTTATTAACAGCACTATCAACCCTGGGTAGCAACTTTCAGGGATCTATGTACATGGACACCAAGATCCCTCTGCACATCCACACTACCAAGAATCTTTCCATTGACCCAGTACTCTGCCTTCCTGTTATTCTTCCCAAAGTTAATCACCTCACATTTAGCTGCATTTAACTCCATTTGCCACCTCTCAGTCCAATTCAGTCCCCCTGCCCTACCCTCATCACATGCTTGGTCACCTTCTCAAAAAACTGAATGAGGTTTGTGAGACACGACCTGCCCTTGACGAAACCATGTTGACTATCTGCAATCACATTGTTGCTTGCTGGATGATTGTAAATCCTATCATGTGTGCGTGTGAATGTGTGTTTGTGTGTGCGCGTCAGACAGGTGTGTGTCTGTGCAAGTGTGTGTATGAGTGTGTATGAGTGTGTGTGTGTGTGTATGTAAGCGTGCAAGCCTGTATGAGTGTGTGTTTGTATGCGTTTAGTGTGTGAGTGTGCGTGGGTGGGTATGTATTGTTAGTGTATGTGAGTGTGCATGGGTAGGTATGTATTGTTAGTATGTGAGTGTGCATGGGTGGGTATGAAAATGTGTTGCTGGAAAAGCGCAGCAGGTCAGGCAGCATCCAGGGAACAGGAGAATCGACGTTTCGGGCATAAGCCGTTCTTCAGGAATGTATTGTGAGTGTGTGTGAGTGTGCATGGATGGGTATGTATTGTTAGTGTGTGTGAATGTGTGTGGGTGGGTATGTATTGTTAGTGTGTGTGAGTGTGCATGGGTGGGTATATATTGTTAGTGTGTGTGAGTGTGCATGGGTGGGTATGTATTGTTAGTGTGTGTGAGTGTGCATGGGTGGGTATGTATTGTTAGTGTGTGTGAGTGTGTGCGTGTATGTATTGTTAGTGTGTGAGTGTGCATGGGTGGGTATATATTGTTAGTGTGTGTGAATGTGTGTGGGTGGGTATGTATTGTTAGTGTGTGTGAGTGTGCATGGGTGGGTATGTATTGTTAGTGTGTGTGAGTGCATGGGTGGGTATATATTGTTAGTGTGTGTGAATGTGTGTGGGTGGGTATGTATTGTTAGTGTGTGTGAGTGCATGGGTGGGTATGTATTGTTAGTGTGTGTGAATGTGTGTGGGTGGGTATGTATTGTTAGTGTGTGTGAGTGTGTGTGGGTGGGTATGTATTGTTAGTGTGTGTGAGTGTGCAGGGGTGGGTATGTATTGTTAGTTGTGTGAGTGTGGATGGATGGGTATGTATTGTTAGCATGTGTGAGTGTGTGGGTGGTTATGTATTGTTAGTGTGAATGAGTGTGCATGGGTGGTTATGTATTGTTAGTGTGTGTGAGTATGTGAGTGTGCAGGGGTGGGTATGTATTGTTAGTGTGTGTGAGTGTGTGTGGGTGGGTATGTATTGTTAGTGTGTGTGAGTGTGCATGGGTGGGTATGTATTGTTAGTGTGAGTGAGTGTGCATGGGTGGGTATGTATTGTTAGTGTGTGTGAGTGTGCATGGGTGGGTATGTATTGTTAGTGTATGTGAGTGTGTGGGTGGGTATGTATTGTTAGTTGTGTGAGTGTGTGAGTGTGTGGGTGGGTATGTATTGTTAGTTGTGTGAGTGTGTGTGTGTGGGTATGTATTGTTAGTGTGAGTGAGTGTGCATGGGTGGGTATGTATTGTTAGTGTGTGTGAGTGTGCATGGGTGGGTATGTATTGTTAGTTGTGTGAGTGTGTGAGTGTGTGGGTGGGTATGTATTGTTAGTGTGAGTGAGTGTGCATGGGTGGTTATGTATTGTTAGCATGTGTGAGTGTGTGGGTGGGAATGTATTAGATTAGATTTTTAGATTAGATTAGATTACATTACAGTATGGAAACAGGCCTTTCGGCCCAACAAGTCCACACCGACCCGCCGAAGCGCAACCCACCCATACCCCTACATTTACCCCTTACCTAACACTACAGGCAATTTAGCATGGCCAATTCACCTAACCTGCACATCTTTGGACTGTGGGAGGAAACCGGAGAACCTGGAGGAAACCCACGCAGACACGGGGAGAACGTGCAAACTCCACACAGTCAGTCGCCTGAGTCGGGAATTGAACCCGGGTCTCTGGCGCTGCAAGGCAGCAGTGCTAACCACTGTGCCACCGTGCCGCCCACTGTGCCACCTGCCGCTCACAGTATTGTTACTGTGAGTGAGTGTGCATGGGTGGGTATGTATTGTTAGTGTGAATGAGTGTGCATGGGTGGGTATGTCTTGTTAGTGTGTGCGAGTGTGCATGGGTGGGTATGTATTGTGAGTGTGTGTGAGTGTGCATGGGTGGGTATGTATTGTAAATGTGTGTGAGTGTGCATGGGTGGGTATGTATTGTTACTGTGTGTGAGTGTGCGTGGGTGGGTATGTATTGTTACTGTGTGTGAGTGTGCATGGGTGGGTATGTATTGTTACTGTGTGTGAGTGTGTGAGTGTGCATGGGTGGGTATGTATTGTTAGTGTGTGTGAGTGTGTGTGAGTGTGCATGGGTGAGTATGTATTGTTAGTGTATGTGAGTGTGCATGGGTGGGTATGTATTGTTAGTGTGTGTGAGTGTGCATGGGTGGGTATGTATTGTTAGTGTGTGTGAGTGTGCATGGGTGGGTATGTATTGTTACTGTGTGTGAGTGTGTGTGAGTGTGCATGGGTGGGTATGTATTGTTAGTGTATGTGAGTGTGTGAGTGTGTGGGTGGGTATGTATTGTTAGTGTGTGTGAGTGTGCATGGGTGGGTATGTATTGTGAGTGTGAATGAGTGTGCATGGGTGGGTATGTATTGTTAGTGTGTGTGAGTGTGCAGGGGTGGGTATGTATTGTTAGTGTGTGTGAGTGTGCATGGGTGGGTATGTATTGTTACTGTGTGTGAGTGTGCAGGGGTGGGTATGTATTGTTAGTGTGTGTGAGTGTGTGTGAGTGTGCATGGGTGAGTATGTATTGTTAGTGTATGTGAGTGTGCATGGGTGGGTATGTATTGTTAGTGTGTGTGTGCGTGGGTGGGTATGTATTGTTAGTGTGTGTGAGTGTGCATGGGTGGGTATGTATTGTTAGTGTGTGTGAGTGTGCATGGGTGGGTATGTATTGTTAGTGTGTGTGTGTGCGCATGGGTGGGTATGTATTGTTAGTGTGTGTGAGTGCGCGTGGGTGGGTATGTATTGTTAGTGTGTGTGTGCGTGGGTGGGTATGTATTGTTAGTGTGTGTGTGTGCGCATGGGTGGGTATGTATTGTTAGTGTGTGTGAGTGCGCGTGGGTGGGTATGTATTGTTAGTGTGTGTGTGTGCGCATGGGTGGGTATGTATTGTTAGTGTGTGTGAGTGCGCATGGGTGGGTATGTATTGTTAGTGTGTGTGTGTGCGCATGGGTGGGTATGTATTGTTAGTGTGTGTGAGTGCGCATGGGTGGGTATGTATTGTTAGTGTGTGTGAGTGCGCGTGGGTGGGTATGTATTGTTAGTGTGTGTGTGCGCATGGGTGGGTATGTATTGTTAGTGTGTGTGAGTGCGCGTGGGTGGGTATGTATTGTTAGTGTGTGTGTGCGCATGGGTGGGTATGTATTGTTAGTGTGTGTGTGTGCGTGGGTGGATATGTATTGTTAGTGTGTGTGTGTGCGCATGGGTGGGTATGTATTGTTAGTGTGTGTGTGCGCATGGGTGGGTATGTATTGTTAGTGTGTGTGTGCGCATGGGTGGGTATGTATTGTTAGTGTGTGTGTGTGCGCATGGGTGGGTATGTATTGTTAGTGTGTGTGAGTGTGCATGGGTGGGTATGTATTGTTAGTGTGTGTGAGTGTGCATGGGTGGGTATGTATTGTTAGTGTGTGTGAGTGCGCGTGGGTGGGTATGTATTGTTAATGTGTGTGAGTGTGCATGGGTGGGTATGTATTGTTAATGTGTGTGAGTGTGCATGGGTGGGTATGTATTGTTAGTGTGTGTGAGTGTGCATGGGTGGGTATGTATTGTTAGTGTGTGTGAGTGTGCAGGGGTGGGTATGTATTGTTAGTGTGTGTGAGTGCGCGTGGGTGGGTATGTATTGTTAGTGTGTGTGAGTGTGCATGGGTGGGTATGTATTGTTAGTGTGTGTGAGTGTGCATGGGTGGGTATGTATTGTTAGTGTGTGTGAGTGCGCGTGGGTGGGTATGTATTGTTAATGTGTGTGAGTGTGCATGGGTGGGTATGTATTGTTAATGTGTGTGAGTGTGCATGGGTGGGTATGTATTGTTAGTGTGTGTGAGTGCGCGTGGGTGGGTATGTATTGTTAGTGTGTGTGAGTGTGCATGGGTGGGTATGTATTGTTAGTGTGTGTGAGTGTGCATGGGTGGGTATGTATTGTTAGTGTGTGTGAGTGTGCATGGGTGGGTATGTATTGTTAGTGTGTGTGAGTGCGCGTGGGTGGGTATGTATTGTTAGTGTGTGTGAGTGCGCGTGGGTGGGTATGTATTGTTAATGTGTGTGAGTGCGCATGGGTGGGTATGTATTGTGAGTGTGTGTGAGTGTGCATGGGTGGGTATGTATTGTGAGTGTGTGTGAGGTGGAGTTTATAAGGAGATTACACTTTCCACCAGTAATGTTAAGTGTTAATGATTTATAACTATATACAAGCGATATGATCTATTTACACGTGATTTGTTCTGTGCAGAAACCTGCTCTGTGTTTTCTATTCTCTTGGTTCTGAAAGTCAGATAAATTGGACAATTATGACTCTAAGAATCTTTAACAGTTGTAATGACTCTGCGAATAATGGGGCTTGGTTTCCATTGGGTTACCTCACTGAGGGGTAACAAATACACGAGCCAGGTGTGTTGGACCTCAGTCAAAGACCTAATCTCAGCATAAACACATTGGCCAGATCTACAGCTAAATTAAGCATGAGTTCAATTCAGGCTGCAACATGTTTGTTCAGTGCTGTTAGATGCCTTCTCTAAATGAGAAGTGAAGTATTGTTGACAGAAATCCAACCATGTTAATACTGTCAATCATTCTTGTTTAAAGAGAAATAAAAGTGCCTTTCTCTAAACAGATAACATTATTTCAATATTCTCCCGCTAATCTTGCATTTATATTAATCATACATCTAAAGGACAGGAAGACAATTATTTTGGGGCAACAGATTTCCAAGAACATGTAACCTCAATTAGTGTATTTTTGAGAATCAATGGACTTGTCATTAACATAGCAAACAGTGAAATTGGAGGATGTAATGCAGCAAATTATTAATGTTTTAGCAAATCTTTTTAGGTTTGGAAATGTTTCAAAGAGCATGTTTCTTTTATACATTGCGTAATCATTACAAAGTGCACAGTGAGGAAGCTGTTGATATAATAAAGAAATAAATCCTCCTCATCGGCATCTCTCCGCTCATTAATCTCTCACAACCTTTACCTAGTTCCCATGATTTTTTTAAGAAATGAACCAATTTGCAGTTGTCTAACATCTGACATAAACTCGGCATGGCCCTACAATCTTCCACAGGCAATGAAGCGCTCTCAAAATGCTGTGGTGCAGGGAACCCAGTGGCCAATTTGTACACAGCGAGCTCTTACTAATGACACTAAGATAAATTACCAGATAATTACACACTGAGGGGTGTAAATGCTCAGTGTTAGCACTCATACACATACACTCAAACATTCTCACATGCATACTCATGCACAAACACACATGCACAGGCACACACACAGACGCACATCTCTCACATACACACATTCACATGTGTACACACACACACATCACAACACACACAGACACACAACTCATACACACACAGACACACGCACACACTGACACATGCACAGACACATACACACTCTCTCTCTCACACGTTGGAATTTGGGGAGAGTGATGGTTTCTCAGTTGAGTGCAACCAGATCCAAGCCCATAGTACCCTGGGTGACTCAGCTGTACACGAGAGGAGCAAGAATGGAAGAGCAATGATTCCAGAAGATTCCATGACTGGGGGATCCGGCTGGTCTCCCTGCGGCAGTACACGTGACTCCAGGACGGTGTGATGTCTCCATGGTGCTGGGGTCAGGAGATCATCCTCCTGTGGGAGGCAGAATAAGCCCAGTGGTCATGATCCACATTGACCCCAATGACATTAGTTGGATGAGGGACGAGGTCAGGAAGGCAGATTTCAAGGAGTTATGAGGAAACACAAGCAGGATTCCAGGAGGAGCAATCCCAGAATTATTTCCAGGGTCACATGCAAGTGAGCAAGGGGCCAGGAGGATTGACCGAATGCTGGGGAGTATAAGGAGTGGTGTCTTATATTCCTGAGGAATTGGGAGCAGCCCTGGGGCAGGCAGGACCTCTACAATCCAGATCGGGGTTTACACTTTAACAGAATGAAGTCTGAAATGCTCTCTTCTCCCCAGGAGGCTGCTGTTGACATGGCGTTGACCGACAAGGGGCACGGGAACCTGAGGGACTACCTGAATTGGAAGAAGGTAAAGTCAATAACAGGAAGTTGAAAAGATGAGATGGAGACTAGAAACAGGACAAACAAAGCTAATCATTGGGTGTGCTTCAAAAATGTTGGAAAGAGAACGAACATTCTAACTGAAAGCACAGAATTTTCACGATAAGGGGAAGATAGAAAGACACAAGTAGAGATACATGGGGATTACCTTGACAATTCCCATGTCAGAAACATGGCTGCACGGTGACCAGGACTGGGAACTGACTATTCCAGGATATCTGACATTTTGGAAGGATGGTCAAGAAGGAAAAAGAGGTGGGCCTGTGCGGATGATGAGGAGTGGGATCAGTACATTAGGAAGGGAAGATCTCAGATTGGGAGAATAATGTGTGGAATCAGTTTAGAAGCAACTAAGAAATAGCAGTTTTCAGATGATATTGGTTGAAGTTATTGATAAACAGCTATGGTAGTGTGAAAATGAGAGAAGCTTGTGATGCTGTTATCAAGGGTGAATTCAGTCTGCATATTGACTGGGTAAACCAAGGGAGCACTGAAGCCGTAGAGAACATGTTTGTGCAGTGTGTTAGGGCAGCATGATGAGGAGCAGACTAGATGATGTGTTATTTTAGATCTAGTAGTATGTAATGAAAAAGAGCTAATTAGCAATCTGGTTGCAAACTGTAGCAGTAAACAAATTCTGTTTCATCATATCTGCCATTTCAGGATAATTACTTGTTACAATCTCAATTGGACCCAATGTTGTCATGAAATTGAATGGTGTAAAATCATTTCACTGATAAGCCACTCAATACACATATGCTCACTATCTTCTCCTCTCTTCACAGTAATGAAAGAACAGAGTCTGATCAGACTAGCTGGAGGGGGAATTCATAATATTGAACTGTTGGCGATTGTTCAAACCCTTTGTGACTAATCTCCAATTATCCAGCTTGGTCCCTCATGTAATAATCCAGAGCAGACAATCGATCACACCCAAATGATGCTGAATCAGAATGAGTGACAGCTCACCATCAGCTCTCCTGCTTTAAACCCTCCTGAAAAACCAGATTGCTTCACTCCGTGCTTGCTGAAATACCTTGCTCATTTCATGTTCACATTTTCCACAGTTAAAAATCACACAACACCAAGTCATAGAACAACAGATTAATTTGGAAGTAGGAGCTTTCGGGAATGCTGCTCAGGTGGTTGCAGAGCAGTGCTCTGAAAGCTGGTTCTTCCAATTAAACCTGTTGGACCTTAACCTGGTGTTGTGTGATTTGTAACTTTGTCCACCCCAGTCCAACACCGGCATCTCCGAATCATGACATTTCCACAGTTTATTTTGAGGCAACTGTGGTCGTTGTCTGTGTTAAAGGTGCTTTTGCCATGCTTAATACATGGAGAACCATGTTGTGCAGCTTAGAGACGTATCAAAACCTTCAGGAGCTTGTGACACTTTCAGACATTCAGGATATAAATCCTGGAGCCCTGAGTTTACAAACATTCCGAGTCCAGACACTAAAGGTTTATATCTGACTGAAGCAAATTGACTCCTAGCAACACTGAAACCAATCACCATTGTGGTTAACCACTAAAGCAGCAATCATACAGCTGATACTGGGCGGCATGATGGCACAGTGGTTAGCACTGCTGCCTCACAGCGCCAGAGACCCGGGTTCAATTCCCGCCTCAGGCGACTGACTGTGTGGAGTTTGCACATTCTCCCCGTGTCTGTGTGGGTTTCCTCCGGGTGCTTCAGTTTCCTCCCACAGTCCAAAAATATGGTGAATTGGCCAGGCTAAAAAATTGCCCGTAGTGTTAGGTGAAGAGGGGAATGGGTCTGGGTGGGTTGCGCTTTGGCGGGTTGGTGTGGACTTGTTGGGCTGAAAGGCCTGTTTCTGCACTGTAAGTAATCTAAAATAAAAACTAAATTGGCAGAGACTCTCAGCAGGTTTAGTAGCTTCTGCGGAGAGAGTTTTGGCCTCAAATTCTTCTCTTCATAATTCAAAGTTCCAAACAGTCATAGTTCACTCGAAACATTACACTTAAACCATCCTTGTATAAGCACATAGATGATGATGGGATAGTGTAGGGTGATGGGCTGAGATTAGTTCATAGATTAGCGCAACATTGAGGGCGCTGTACTGTTCTATGTTCTATCTGTTTTTCTCTCTCTCCAGAGATTGTCAGAACCACCAGCTGTCTCTAGCACTTCCTGTTTCTATATTAATAATCGTGAGGAATCTAATTGGGAGGAAATATTCCCATTGGCAGAAGCGTCGAGAACAGAGGGCAGGGATTTCAGATGATGAGGGAAATCGTTAATATGCAGCAATTGATTGAATATATGCTTTTAAACTTTCTTTGTGTCCAAGGTGGAGGGGGAGGGAAGCTGCCTATAATGCAGGGAGAGACTTCAGCTGCTTCCTAAACGTTGGTGCCCAGAATGAGATGCACCATGCCTATGGGCCTGTTTCCTACTAGGTAAAAACAATGGCTGCAGATGCTGGAAACCAGATTCTGGATTAGTGGTGCTCAAAAAGCACAGCAATTCAGGCAGCATTCGAGGACAGGCAAAATCCGAGGACAGGCAAAATCGACGTTTCGGGCAAAAGCCCTTCATCAGGAATAAAGGCAGAGAGCCTGAAGCGTGGAGAGATAAGCGAGAGGAGGGTGGGGGTGGGGAGAGTGTAGCATAGAGTACAATGGGTGAGTGGGGGAGGAGATGAAGGTGATAGGTCAGGGAGGAGAGGGTGGAGTGGATAGGTGGAAAAGGAGCTGGGCAGGTCGGACAGGTCCCTCTAGCTCAACACTGTCCCCTTGACCTGTCCGGACTTGTCCGACCTGCCCAGTTCCTTTTCCACCTATCCACTCCACCCTCTCCTCCCTGACCTATCACCGTCATCTCCTCCCCCACTCACCTATTGTACTCTATGCTACTCTCTCCCCACCCCCACCCTCCTCTCGCTTATCTCTCCATGCTTCAGGCTCTCTGCCTTTATTCCTGATGAAGGGCTTTTATCTGTTTCCTATTAGCCTGGCCTGGCTCTCCACTGGTAGGATGCCAGCTCTGATACAGGAACCCATCCCCCTTAGAGATTCCTCATCCTGCTCTGAGTCAGTGGTTTTGACTGGGGCAAAGGGTGTACACACTCTAGGTCAGAGCCCCAGGAAATATGGGCTGTTGTTGCACTGGATATATAGGGAATAAACCAAGGGATGTTAGCCACAGAATCCTTTGATCTCACCATCCTTCAGAGAAAAGCACAATTAGTTGTCTGTCCCAACTCTTCTCTTCTTAATTTACAGCTATGCCATGGATCTATAGGATAACATTTTAGTTGGATATTGAGCTCCTTTGGTAGTGATATAGTCCTATGATGTTGTGTACAATTCTGATCCTGAAACTGCTGTTGGAAAGTGTGCAGTACAGATTCACTGGGTGATGACAGGAGTACAACAAGGGTTATATTACCAGGACAGCTTCTCTCGACTGAACTAAGGGCCCTTGTAGTGCAGTGATAGTGTCCCTATCTCTGGGACAGGAGGCCAGGGTTCAAGTGCCACCTGCTCCAGAGGCAACTGTGTGCAGGTTGATTAGAAACATCTACCCAAGCCAGGCCTGTATCTGAAACATCTACCCCAGCCAGGCCTGTATCAGAAACATCTACCCAAGCCAGGACTGTATCAGAGACATCTATCCCAGCCAGGCCTGTATCAGAGACATCTACCCCAGCCAGGCCTGTATCAGAAACATCTATCCCAGCCAGGCCTGTATCAGAAACATCTATCCCAGCCAGGCCTGTATCAGAGACATCTACCCCAGCCAGGCCTGTATCAGAGACATCTACCCCAGCCAGGCCTGTATCAGAAACACCTACCCCAGCCAGGCCTGTATCAGAAACATCTACCCCAGCCAGGCCTGTATCAGAGATATCTACCCTAACCAGGCCTGTATCAGAGACATCTACCCCAGCCAGGCCTGTATCTGAAACATCTACCCCAGCCAGGCCTGTATCAGAGATATCTACCCCAGCCAGGCCTGTATCTGAAACATCTACCCCAGCCAGGCCTGTATCAGAAACATCTACCCCAGCCAGGCCTGTATCAGAAACATCTACCCCAGCCAGGCCTGTATCAGAAACATCTACCCCAGCCAGGCCTGTATCAGAGACACCTACCCTAACAAGGCCTGTATCAGAAACACCTACCCCAGCCAGGCCTGTATCAGAAACATCTACCCCAGCCAGGCCTGTATCAGAGATATCTACCCCAGCCAGGCCTGTATCTGAAACATCTACCCCAGCCAGGCCTGTATCAGAAACATCTACCCCAGCCAGGCCTGTATCAGAAACATCTACCCCAGCCAGGCCTGTATCAGAAACATCTACCCCAGCCAGGCCTGTATCAGAAACATCTACCCCAGCCAGGCCTATATCAGAGACACCTACCCTAACAAGGCCTGTATCAGAAACATTTACTCCAGCCAGGCCTGTATCAGAGACACCTACCCCAGCCAGGCCTGTATCAGAAACATCTACCCCAGCCAGGCCTGTATCAGAGATATCTACCCCAGCCAGGCCTGTATCTGAAACATCTACCCCAGCCAGGCCTGTATCAGAAACATCTACCCCAGCCAGGCCTGTATCAGAAACATCTACCCCAGCCAGGCCTGTATCAGAGACACCTACCCTAACAAGGCCTGTATCAGAAACACCTACCCCAGCCAGGCCTGTATCAGAAACATCTACCCCAACCAGGCCTGTATCAGAGATATCTACCCCAGCCAGGCCTGTATCTGAAACATCTACCCCAGCCAGGCCTGTATCAGAAACATCTACCCCAGCCAGGCCTGTATCAGAGACATCTACCCCAGCCAGGCCTGTATCAGAAACATCTATCCCAGCCAGGCCTGTATCAGAAACATCTACCCCAGCCAGGCCTGTATCAGAAACATCTACCCCAGCCAGGCCTGTATCAGAGACATCTACCCCAGCCAGGCCTGTATCAGAAACATCTACCCCAGCCAGGCCTGTATCAGAAACATCTACCCCAGCCAGGCCTGTATCAGAAACATCTACCCCAGCCAGGCCTATATCAGAGACACCTACCCTAACAAGGCCTGTATCAGAAACATTTACTCCAGCCAGGCCTGTATCAGAAACATCTACCCCAGCCAGGCCTGTATCAGAGATATCTACCCCAGCCAGGCCTGTATCAGAAACATCTACCCCAGCCAGGCCTGTATCAGAAACATCTACCCCAGCCAGGCCTGTATCAGAAACATCTACCCCAGCCAGGCCTGTATCAGAGACACCTACCCTAACAAGGCCTGTATCAGAAACACCTACCCCAGCCAGGCCTGTATCAGAAACATCTACCCCAGCCAGGCCTGTATCAGAAACATCTACCCCAGCCAGGCCTGTATCAGAGACACCTACCCTAACAAGGCCTGTATCAGAAACATTTACTCCAGCCAGGCCTGTATCAGAAACATCTACCCCAGCCAGGCCTGTATCAGAAACATCTACCCCAGCCAGGCCTGTATCTGAAACATCTACCCCAGCCAGGCCTGTATCAGAAACATCTACCCCAGCCAGGCCTGTATCAGAGACACCTACCCTAACAAGGCCTGTATCAGAAACATTTACTCCAGCCAGGCCTGTATCAGAGACACCTACCCTAACAAGGCCTGCATCAGAGACATCTACCCCAGCCAGGCCTGTATTAGAAACATCTACCCTAACAAGGCCTGTATCAGAAACATTTACTCCAGCCAGGCCTGTATCAGAGACACCTACCCCAGCCAGGCCTGTATCAGAGACACCTACCCTAACAAGGCCTGTATCAGAAACACCTATCCCAGCCAGGCCTGTATTTGAAGATGTGAAGCAGGTCAGACAGCATCCGAGGAGCAGGAAAGGCAATGTTTCGGGCCAAAACCCTTCATTAGGACTCTCCTGCTCCCCGGACGCCATCTGACCTGCTGCGCTCTTCCATCCTCACATCTACTAACTCTGACTTCCATCATCTCAGTCCTTACTGTCTCCTGTATTAGAAGATTCAGGTTTACTCCCATTAAGGTTTTTGATATGATCCAAGACTTTGTTAGGGATTAAATTGGAAACTATTTCCTCAAGTCTCAAACTATTAGATTAGATTAGATTACAGTGTGGAAACAGACCATTCAGCCCAACAAGTCCACACCGACCCGCCGAAGCGAAACCCACCCATACCCCTACATTTACCCCTTATCTAACACTACGGGCAATTTAGCATGGCCAATTCACCTGACCCTGCACATCTTTGGATGGTGGGAGGAAACCGGAGCACCCGGAGGAAACCCACGCAGACACGGGGAGAACGTGCAAACTCCACACAGTCAGTCGCCTGAGGCGGGAATTGAACCCAGGTCTCTGGCGCTGTGAGGCAGCAGTGCTAACCACTGTGCCACCGTGCCGCCCACTATGTCTGCAGATATTTGCCAAAGATCCTCAGACAGCACCTTCCAAACCCACGGCCACTTCCATCTAGAAGGACAAGGGCAGCAGATACATGGGAACACCACCCCCTGCAAGTTCCCCTCCGAGCAATTCCCCATCCTGACTTGGAAATATATCGCCATTCCTTCACTGTCACTGGGTCACAATCCTGGAATTCCCTCCCTCAGGGCATTGTGGGTCTACATACAGCACATGGACTGCAGCGGTTCAAGAAGGCAGCTCACCCTCACCTTCTCAAGAGGTAACTAGGGACGGGCAATAAATGCTGGGTCCAGCCAATGACACCCGTGTCCAAGGAGTGAATAAAAACAAATGCCATAACCTAGGCCATGCCAGGGAGAAATTAGGAATCTATTTCACATAAAGGGAAGTCAAAATCTGGAATTTTCTTCCTCAATACCAGGACAGAAAGCAATGAGGTTTCTTGGGGATAGGTGAGCAAATGGAGCTAAGATTCAAATCAGCCACAGACCAACAGTTTGTGTGTATAAGCTCAAGGAGTCTATGTACTCGACAGCTTATTGGCTACACCTGAGCTAGCACTTGGTGCATAGTCAGAAAGGATGAAATAGAGAGGCAGTTTTATTCATGCACGCTCAGATTTAATGTATGTTAATTAGCAGAAAGAGATCACACACACACACACACACACACACACATTCGCTGACAAGTATTCCGCCTGAAGCCAGGATTAATTTGTAGGGTAGTTTACATTTTAAATAAAATGTGTCTTTGGTGTAAATATTAATGCGCATTAATAATTGAGAAGTCATTTGCTTGTAGATTGAATGCCCTTAGTTCGTTTTATGGACTTCCAGTTCCTGGCCTTGCACTCATTTGCAAATGTTAAATAGATAATTTCTGACCTAGCTTAATAGTGAAGTGACCAATTTAGATAGATAACTGGCTTATTGAAAAATCATAATGGCAAGGGTCAAATTGTGATGATGATACGAATACAACAAAGAATCAGAATTTATAACAGAATAACATACAAACAATAAAAGGATAGTCCAGTTTGTGTTCATTGCATTTCACAAATCGGGACAAAGTGCTGCATGGTGCAGATCTCCTTAATTTCCAGGAGGGAAATGACACATCTGTCAATTTTTAATGGAAGTTTACAGATCATGTGTTGGCAGGTTTTGTTCAATTCTTAATCATTTACATCCTATTTATGAGTTTGATAAAGCCAGGTATTGGCCTCCATCATAGGCTCTTACCTGAGAATCAGCTCTTATGAATGCAGTGAAAAGTTTACAAGTCACCACTTGTGGTGTCATCTTAGGCACAAAGGTCCCTAGGTACAGAATCCTAAGTACAAATTCTTAGGGAAAAAAATTGGAAAAACAAAGAAATAAAATGTGTAATACAGCAGTTCTTCCATCCCAGTCTCCAGGCCAAACTGTGTCAGATTTCACCTCAAGGCTATCGAGGGTGAGAGACCGCTCTGGACTTACCTCGAGGTTGGGAGACCATCCTGGACTTAACTCGAGGGTGGGAGACCGCTCTGGGATCACCTCGAGGGTGGGAGACCGCTCTGGGATCACCTCGAGGGTGGGGGTTTGTTCTGGGATCACCTCGAGGGTGGGAGACCGCTCTGGGATCACCTCGAGGGTGGGGGTTTGCTCTGGGATCACCTCAAGGGTGGGGGTTTGCTCTGGGATCACCTCGAGGGTGGGAGACCGCTCTGGGATCACCTCGAGGGTGGGGGTTTGCTCTGGGATCACCTCGAGGGTGGGAGACCGCTCTGGGATCACCTCGAGGGTGGGGGTTTGCTCTGGGATCACCTCGAGGGTGGGAGACCGCTCTGGGATCACCTCGAGGGTGGGGGTTTGTTCTGGGATCACCTCGAGGGTGGGAGACTGCTCTGGGATCACCTCGAGGGTGGGGTTTGCTCTGGACTTACCTCGAGGGTGGGAGACCCCTCTGGAATGATTGGTATCTTTTCCCTGTGTCCATCACACATTCAGTTTCTTGTGTTTTCAGAAAATGTCAGTTGCAATGGAACATGGGATTCAACACGGTTTGGGGGCAGCACGGTGGCTCAGTGGTTAACATGGCTGCCTCACAGTGCCAGGGTCCCTGGTTCAATTCCAGCCTCGGGTGACTGTCTGTGTGGAGTTTGCACATTCTCCCCGTGTCAGCGTGGGTTTCCTCCGGGTGCTCCGGTTTCCTCCCACAGTCCAAAGATGTGCAGCTGGCCATGCTAAATTGCCCCATTGTGTTCAGGGATGTGTAGGTTAGTGCATTGGTTAGGGAAATGTGTCTGGATGGGTTACTCTTCGGAGGGTTGGTGTGGACTTGTTGGGCTGAAGGGCCTGTTTCCACACTGTGGGGATTCTATGATTCTAAGAATTTTCTAGCAAATCCCACACAGTTAGATCATAAAACATATTCAGTTGTTTGGTTGTATCTGAATGGGTTTAATGAGTGCTATCAAAGGTGTTTTAATCAATAGCAGAACATTATAGCATGTAAAGAGGCCATTCAGTCCCTCATGTCAACACCAGTTCTCAGAAAGAGCTGCTCAATTTGTCTGATTCTCCACTCTACATTTTGGCATCAAAATTCTCCTTTTCTCACTGTCCCTTGACTGAGATATATTACCATCCCTGGAAGAAAGGAAATTTTACAATGATGATGACTGTGGAAAAATGCAAAGACTGTCTCACTTTGTGTTGAACAGAAACGTATCATAAATGATTACAGCCCTGTACCGGTCAAAACAAGCAGAAATGGATATAAAACCTGGTTTAACAGGGCACCAGCTTATTATTCAATGTGACAGCAGGGACAGCGCAATTCGGGGAAAAATGGCAGCTTCCACGAAATAGAAATCAAGGGATTTCAAACCAATTGTTTTGCAGCAAAGAGGGTGTGAGATGGAATCTAGCCTCTCCCAGGAAGGTGCATGGTTCCCTGTTTGGAGAATAGTGGAGATTATCTCTCTACATCCAATTGCACAAGATGTTGCAAGTGGAGTTGCAGGTGGATAGTGAATAAGGCGTTTGGCATGCTTGCCATCATTGGTCAGTGCATTGAGTAGGGTCGTAGAGTCATAGAGATGTACAGCATGGAAACAAACCCTTCGGTCCAACTCATCCATGCTGACCAGATGTCCTAACCTAACCTAGTCCATTTGCCAGCATTTGGTCCATAACCCTCTAAACCCTTCCTATTAGAACATAGAACATAGAACAATACAGCTCAGAATGGGCCCTTTGGCCCTCGATGTAGCACCGACCTGTGAATTAATCCCAGCTCATCCCCCTACACTATATCATCATCATCCATGTGCTTATCTAAGGACTGTTTAAATGTCCCTAATGTGGCTGAGTTAACTACATTAGCATGTAGGGCATTCCACACCCTTACCATACCCTCTGTGTAAAGAATCTGCCTCTGACATCTGTCTTAAATCTATCACCCCTCAATTTGTAGTTATGCCCCTCGTACACGCTGACGTCATCATCCAAGAAAAATGACTTTTACTGTCCACCCTATCTAATCCTCTGATCATCTTGTATGTCTCTATCAAATCCCCTCTTAGCCTTTTTCTTTCCAATGAGAACAGACCCAAGTCTCTCAGCCTTTCCTCCTAAGACCTTCCCTCCAGACCAGGCAACATCCTGGAAAATCTCCTCTGCACCTTTTTCAATGCTTCCACATCCTTCCTGTAATGGGGCGACCAGAACTGTACACAATATTCCAAATGCGGCTGCATGAGCGTTTTGTACAGTTGCAGCATGACATTGCGGTTCCGGAACTCAATCCCTCTACCATAAAACCTAACACATCGTATGCCTTCTTAACAGCACTACCAACCTGGGTGGCAACTTTCAGGGATCTATGTACAGGACCCCAAGATCCCTCTGCACATCCACACTACCAAGAATCTTTCCATTGTCCCAGTACTCTGCCTTCCTGTTATTCTTCCCAAAGTGAATCACCTCACATTTAGCTGCATTGAACTCCATTTGCCACCTCTCAGCCCAATTCTGCAGTTTATCCAAGTCCCCCTGCAACCTATAACATTCTTCCACACTGTTCACTACTCCACCAACTTTAGTGTCATCTGCAAACATAATAACCCAATCACCTATGCCTGGGTCCAAGTCATTTATAAAAATGACAAACAGCAGTGGTCCCAAAACAGATCCTTGTGGCACAACACTAGTAACTGGACTCCAGGCTGAACATTTTCCATCAACCACCACTCGCTGCCCTCTTACAGAAAGCCAGTTTCTAACCCAAACTGCTAAATCACCCTCAATCCCATGCCTCTGCATTTTCTCCAACAGCCTACCATGTGGAACCTTATCAAAGGCTTTACTGAAGTCCATGTATACCACGTCAACTGTCCTTCCCTCATCTACATGCTTGGTCACCTTCTCAAAAAACTCAATGAGGTTTGTGAGACACCACCTGCTGTTGACGAAACCATGTTGACTATCTGAAATCAAATTGTTGCTTGCTAGATGATTATAAATCCTATCTCTTATAATCCTTTCCAAAACTCTTCCTACAACAGACGCAAGGCTCACTGGTTGAAAATTACCTGGGTCATCTCTACTGCCCTTCTTAAACCAGGGCACAACATTTGCAATCCTTCAATCCTCTGGTACTAAACCTGGAGACAATGACAACTCAAAGATCAAGGCCAAAGACTCCAACATCTCCTCCCCAGAGAATCCTCGGATATATCCCATCCGGCCCAGGAGACTTGTTTATTTTCACTCCGAGAATTGATAACACCTCTTCGTAACTAATCTCAGTCCTTTCTAGTCTAATATCTCGTACCTCATTCTTCTCCTCTACAATATTCTCCTTTTCCGAGTGAAAACCGATGACAAATATTCATTTCGCACCTCTCCGATCTCGACAGGTTCCACACACAGCTTCCCACTTCTGTCTTTGACTGGCCCTATTCCTACCCTAATCATCCTTTTATTCCTCACATACCTATAGAAAGCTTTAGGGTTCTCCTTTATTCTATTCGCTAAATATTGCTCGTGTCCTCTCTTTGCTCTTCTTAACTCTCTCTTTAAATCCTTCCTAGTTAATCTGTAACTCTCCATCACCTCATCTGAACCATCTTGCCTCATCAACACATAAGCCTCCTTCTTCCGCTTAACTAGAAATGCAATATCTGTAGTAAACCACGGTTCCCTTACCTTATTGCTCCCTCCCTGCCTGACAGGGACATACCCATCAAAGACACGCAATATCTGTTCCTTTAATCAGCTCCACATTTCCATTGTCTGCATCCCCTGCATTTTGCTACCCCATTCTATGCATCCTAATTCTTGCCTAATCGCATTATAATTGCCCTTGCCCCATCGATAACTCTTGACCTGTGGCATGTACCTATCCCTTTCTATCGCTAAACTAAATATAACCGAATTATGGTCACTCTCTCCAAAGTGCTCACCTACAACTAAATCAAACACCTGGCCTGTTCATTACCAAGCACCAGATCCAATGTGGCCACCCCTCCTGTCAACCCTTTGACATACTGTGTCAGGAAACCCTCCTGTACACATTGGACAAAAACTGACCCATCCGGCGTACTGGAGTTCTAGCATTTCCAGTCAATGTTGGGGAAGTTAAAGTCCCCCATAATGACCACCCTGTTCCTTTCACTCCTACCCAGAATCATTTTGCCGATCCTCTCCTCCATCTCTCTGGAACTTTGCGTAGGCCTATAAAAATCTCCAAGCAGTGTGACTTCTCCTCTCCAGTTTCTAACCTCAGCCCACACTACCTCAGTATATGAGGCCTCATCAAAAGTTCTTTCAGACACCATTATACTGTCCTTGACTAACAAGGCCACACCTCCCCCTCTTTTACCACCTTGCCTGATTTTAATGAAAGATCTAAACCCTGGAACCTGCAACATCCATTCCTCACCCTGCTCTACCCATGTCTCTGAAATGGCCACAACATCGAAGTCCCAGGTACCTATCCATGCTGCAAGCTCACCTACCTTATTTCGGATACGTCTGGCGTTGAAGTAGACACACTTCAAACCACTTCTCTGTCTGTCAGCACATTCCTGTGACCCTGAAATCCCATCCATGTCCTCCCTACTCTTATCCTCCTGTGAACTGGAACTACACCTCCAGTTCCTATCCCCCTGCTGAATTAGTTTAAACCCACCCGAATAGCACCAGCATATTTCCCACCCAGGATATTAGTACCCCTCTGGTTCAAGTGAATACCGTCCTGTTTGTACAGATCCTACCTCCCCCAGAATGAGCCCCAATTATCCAAGTACCTGAAACCCTCCCTCCTGCATCATCCTTGCAGCCACATGTTCAGCTGATATCTCTCCCTATTTCTTACCTCGCTATCACATGGCACAGGTAACAAACCAGAGATAACAACTCTGTTCTAGCTCTCAGCTTCCACCCGAGCTCCCTGAAATCCTGCCTTACATTCCTATCCCTCTTTCTACCTATGTCGTTGGTACCTACATGGACCACGACTTGAGGCTGGTCACCCTCTCCCTTCAGGATCTCAAAGATACGATCCGAGACATCACGGACCCTGGCATCTGGAAAGCAACACACCAACCGTGTGTCTCGTTCATTCCCAACAAACCTTCTATCTGAGCCTCTAACTATTGAGTCCCCAATGACTAACACTCCCCTCCTTTCCCTCCTTCACTTCTGTGCAATAGGGACAGGCTCTGTGCCAGAGACCTGGGCCCCAGTGCATGCCCCCGGTAAGACGCTCCCCCTCAACAGTATCCAAAACGGTATACATGTTTTTCAGAGGATCCCTCCACTGACTATGTTTCCCCCCTTCGAACAGTCACCCAGCTTTCTTTGTGCCCAGTAATTCTAATCTATCACAGCCTTTGCCTCCCGAATAATCCGAAGTTCATCCAGCTCCCGCTCCAGTTCCCTAACGCGGTCTTGGAGGAGCGAGATTTGGGTGCACTTCCTGCAGGTGTACTTGGGTGGGACACTAATGGCTCAAACATCATGCAGGAGGAACATTCCTCTCATTCCTTTTCATGTACCCATCCAGATGCCTTTTAAATGTTGTAATTGTACCAGCCCCCATCACTTCCTCTGGCAGATGAAAGTGGGTACTGCAGATGCTGGAGATTAGAGTCAAGATTAGAGTAAAGCATCAGCAGGTCAGGCAGCATCTGAGGAGCAGGAAAATCGACGTTTTGGGCAAAAGCCCTTAATCAAGACATTCTGTGCTTTTCCAGCACTACTCTAATCTTGACACTTCCTCTGGCAGCTCATTCCATACACACACCACTCTCTGTGTGAAAAAGTTGCCCCTTAGGTCCCTTTTAAATCTTTCCCTTCTCACTTAAATCTATGCCCCTCTAGTTCTGGACTCCCCAACCCAAGGGAAAAGACCTTGTCTATTTATCCTATCCATGCCCCTCATGATTTTATAAACCTCTATATGGTCACCCCTCAACCTCCGATGCTCCAGGGAAAACAGCCCCAGCCTGTTCAGCCTCTCCCTGTAGCTCAAACCTTCCAACCCTGGCCGGACTTTCTCTCAGAGACGGAATGGGATTCTGGGAATCTGCACTGGACAATCACCTTTAGGCATGATCCTGTGGCTTGCTTGGTCACAACATCTGATATTAATCTCTTCCCTGGAAACTGTCTCATACTTGCTTTGCCTTGGTCTCCTCCAACTCACCAATGCCTACCTTCCAAATGTCTCCTTCAGTCAGTGCACTGTCGATGACAGGGGCCTGTTTGAGGACACGTGCTGGGTGATCGATGGGTTAGAAGTAGATATCTCCATCACTGACTTCAGCAATCTGCTGATGCTCACTCCCACTGGAACGAGAGCAGTTTCTGGATTTATATTCAGCTAGATGTGACACAGGACTCTGGATTGGAATGGGAACAGTGATGGGGTGGGCAGGTAAAGGGATCCCCCTGCTTTCCAAACAGCTCCAGGGGCCTAGACAAGTCAATACACCTTGAGCAGGAGACAGTAAGGACTGCAGATGCTGGAAGCCAGATTCAATAGATGCGAAGTTGGAAAAGCACAACAGGTCAGACAGAATCCAAGGAGCAAGGTGGGGGGTAAGGTCAAAGTGCCCTGTGCCCTGAACCTCATCAGTTGACCTCATGCGATGTTGCTTGTGTGTGGTCAGTAAGGACTCCCGGACATTTCGTCACACAGTCAAGGCTAACAAACCCCCCACACCCGCACCTCATCTCCCCTCATTGTACCCCTCAGGAAGCCCAGCCCCAGGGTCTCCCCCTCGCTGCCCCAGCCCCAGGGTCTCCCCCTCCTTGCCCCCTCAGGAGTTCCAGTCCCAGCCCCAGGGTCTCCCTCTCATTGTCCCCCCTTCAGGAAGCCCAGCCCCGGGGATTGTCCCCCACCCCGAGGAAGCCGAGCCCTGGGTGGGCTTTCTGCCTGTGGTGACAGTGATGGCTGTGTGTGTTGAGGGCAGTCTGGGTCGAAGGGCCCATCCTTGTGGGATTGGCCATAAGCCTCACCATAGAGAGGGGGCAGGAAGGCCTGGGTCTGATCCTGCTGTGTCTCCACAGTGAGGCCATTCCCCTCATCTACACCTCCCCACTGCTAGCCTCTATCATCTATCCTTGGGATCTGGATCACGTGATCTTGTATTTCAAAGAAAAGACAATGGAGGTTTGTCATGATTAAAACTCCTCAACCCCATCTGGACACTGTCATTGCTCACCACTTCCTCGGGACAGTCCTGTAACTATGTGTCGCTGGTTCATTTGATGGACGATGACATGGTGGAATAACATCACCAGTTCCAGGGATACAGAGAGCAGCTCTTCATCATTATTTGTCTTGTATTCATTAGACATCTGCTCTCACTGTAACAGTGGCTGCTGTCCCCAACACGCCAGTGTCAGTCCCTGAAGGATTCACTGCCCAATTGATTAACTATCTGCACCTCTTCCCACTATCTCCTGATTCAGTCTCCCACACAGATATTCCATTCCGAAAACAACCTCCTCACTCACACTGAGGTCCCTGGATGCCATAGTGTATCTTCAATCCAGCTTTCAATTGCTGGCTTATCGGTTTACACCCAATTCTCCAAATCCCTCCGGCTTCCTGCTCATCAGCAAGTGGAACATCCAACCAGGAATACTGCTTCTTTCCACCGTAGTGTGAAGGGAACGCCATTGCCTCTGACCAGCTTTGGTTGAAAGGTTCAATTTCCTCCAATGTTGTTTGAGCCTCTAATGACCCCAGAGCATCCCTGATGCCAAACCCGATTCCCCGACCTGGTGCTCCATCCCAGCCCTCCCACCTCATCTGCCATCCCTCTAATCCTGTGCAGCGGAGTCCTGCCGACTACACACGAAACGTGTGGTGAGATTCCATCGCGCACATAACCCGAAAATCATGAAACAGGGATTCTTTATTCTATTGGCTTCAGGTCTTCACCAACAGGAGGGTGAGTTAAGGTTAAACAATGGAGACACAGTATTTGGTCGAGAAAACCTTCATCTCTTCTCTCACCGTGAGGCATCTTTCTTCAGATATCTTAACTGCTTGAACTCCCCTGCTTGGTGTCCTCACTCACCATCGCCACCTGCTGATTAAGGCCGCATTACAAGGAGAAATAAGATCTCAGGTGAAGAAACACAAAACTGAACTGCACATGATTTGGAGATGCTGGTGTTGGAGTGGGGTGTACAAAGTTAAAAATCACACAACACCAGGTTATAGTCCAACAGGTTTATTTGGAAGCACACTAGCTTTCGGAGCGTCGCTCCTTCATCAGGTGGTAGCAGAGGGCTCAATCTTAACACACAGAATTTATAGCAAAAATTTACAGTGTGATGTAACTGAAATTATACATTGAAAAATTAATTGTCTGTTAAGCCTTTCATCTGTTAGAATACCGTGATAGTTTCACTTCTTTCGTGTGTAAATCACAAAACCTTTTCTTAAAAAATTGCATTCTCGGTTAGCTGTTAACAATGGTGATAGCTAGACAATATGTTGAAGGTGTTAGCCCCCTGTGTTCTCTGTCTATGACCTGATGTTTAGATTGATTCCAATCTAAAAAGTGAGATAACGGAGTTTTACATAAATTCATGCAGTTTTTGACCAAAGTACAATGTAACCCTGCAAGTACAAATTCACCCCACAAAATATATGTGTGCATGTGGGTCTTTGTCTGTCTGTGTGTGTGTGTCTGTCTGGGGTGGGGGTTGTGAGTGTGAGAAAGTGCATATGTGTAGTGAGTGCAGAGTGTCTTAAGTCTGTGAGGGGGTGCATGTCTGAGTGTGTGTGTCTGTAAAGGTGTGTGGGTGTCTGTGTGCGCATCTGTGTGTATGTGTGTCCACCTGATGAAGGAGCGATGCTCCGAAAGCTAGTGTGCTTCCAATTAAACCTGTTGCACTATAACCTGGTGTTGTGTGATTTTTAACTTCGAACTGCACATAGTCAAAAATGAGGAGAAGCCCCAATACAGTCCAGGCCCGACAGGGGGTAGGGAGGGGAGGGGATTGCTTTTCAATGGTTTGAGCTTGGTTTTGTTTTGTGGGCCTTCTGGCTTATTGTAGATAACCTCAGCTGCAGAGACACAGCTCAGATCTGCTGAACAAATTAATTATCGGTGCAACGTGTGAGTTTAGTGAAATACAGCATACTGCATCCAGGAAGGCAATGAGGAGCTGAGTGAAAGGAAGGTAATATCGTGAAGGAAAGAGAAACGTAATAAATGGAAGAAAGGATCGTCCTGTAAGATCGTTGTGATGTGTCCATCAGTTACTAGCATGAAATAACAGTTCGCCTGCTCATGATCACATTTGCTGGGATCTTGCTGTGCACAGCATGGCTGCCGGGCTTCCTATGTTAGAAAAGTCATCATGCTTCAGAAAAAACAACACTTTATTGGCTGTAACACACCTTGCACTGTCCTGAGGTTGTGTAAGGAGCTATGTAAATGTAGTACAGTGTCACAGATCCACAGCATGGAAAAAAACCCTTTGGCCCATTGAGTCTGTGCTGATCACCTCACTATTCTCAGCCCATTTCCCACCATGGCCAATAGACCTGTCTACTGTGGCACTGCTGGTGTATATCTAAGTCCTTCTTCTAAGTGAAGACAGTTTCTGCCTCTCCTACCCTCACAGGCAGAAAGTTCCAGATTCCACACCACCCTCTGGGTGAAAAAAGCTTTTCCCCACATCTCCTTCAGCCTCTTCCCTTCAGTCTATACCCCTGGTTACTGGTCCCTTCACCAAAGGCAAATGCTTCTTCCTGTCTACCTTCATAAATATAAGCACTTTCAGCCTGACCTGGTCTACTCCAGAAGCAGGAAATCTGCTCTGGCATCCTTCAACTAGTTTCCTGCCAGCTATTACCTCTTCTGAGATGTAACCTCGTCCTACCAACTAGGAAAATACAATCAAGGAACAAGAGGAGCTCACTCGGCCCTTCAAATCTGCTTCCCCATTCGATAAGATCATGGCTGGTAAGATTTTACCCTCAACTCTACATTCCTGCACATCTCTGATAATCTTTCATCCCCTTGGGAATCAAGAATATATCTACCTCTGCCTTAAAATTATTTCAAGATTCTGCACCAAGGACAAGCTGAATAATTTGGCTTAGTTTGGCGTCATGTTCAGCCAAAGGGACTGTTGCTGTGCTTTCCTGTTCTATGTTCTATACGCATTGCCTTTAGGGGAAGGGATTTCCAAAGACTCACAATCCTCTGAGAGAGAAGCTGTTTCCTCATCTCCATCTTCAACAGGTTAACCATTATTTTGACACAGTGACCGTTTCCTGGAGTAGACCAGGTCAGGCTGAAAGTGCTTATATTTATGAAGGTAGACAGGAAGAAACATTTGCCTTTGGTGGAGGGACCCATTTTAGACTCTCCCACAAGAGGAAACATCCTTTCCACATCCAACCGGTCAAATTCCCTCAGGATCTCAGTTGCTTCAACTCAGTCGCCTCTGACTCTGACACAGTTGAATATCCAGAAAGATAGGTTTGAAGTGCACAGCAAGAACACAATGTTACTGTCCCCTTCAGTTCTGCAGTAAAACTGCAATGGGAAGCTGCATAAACACAGGAATGGCAAGATATAGTGCAACGTTTACTCACCACAGCCTGAATATTGTCAAGTGTTGCTGCTGCACACGGTGTTATGATCCCTTAAATATATCTTAAATATTACATTAACAACCTTATAGGCTAGAGTGAGATGCAAAAGAATGGGAGGAGGTTGGTGCGGAGCATCAACACCAGCATGGAGCAGCCGGGCCGAATGGCCTGTTCTGTGCTGTACATTCTGTGTGAATGAAACACCATCATGTGGACAGATAGTCTGCTGGAAGGCTGGTGTGAGGGAGCTGCACTCCCAAGTCCATCGGTATCACACTCCTTTATCTGTCAGGTATGATGTTGTGTTATGGACCAGACCAAACCCCCTTCAAATATACCAAGGAGATAGCCTAGACCCTCACATTTTCTTATTTAAAGGGAAGTGTAAGATGTTGTCTTCCAAATGTAATTCCACTACTCTGCTTTCAGCAAAACACCTTTTATTCATTCTCTACAGTTAAAATACAAACAAAGAAATTTAACTTCAACTCTATTGGAAACTTTAACAGAAGAATTGATTATTTAACTACAAAACAACAACTGGTCCAATGTAGTAACATTCCATAAACAAACCCTTGGCAAAGGCAAATTCAGAGAAATAGATTATCTCATACACGATGTATCTCCAGTTCAGGAGGAAAGAACATCAAGAGCACATTCTGTCAGACAGAACCCCAGCTTTTAGCTGTAACAGAGAGAGGAATAAAAGATTCCACATCCAGCTTCAAGACCCCAGCAACTGCTGAAAGCTAAAGCTGAGAATCCTGGTTCAGGGGGAGTTTGACCACACCCATTCAGGCTGCTCCTATTGTTGCAATTTTTAAAAAAACCTCAAGATGTCACAAGCTGTTTACTGTACTGACTTTGAGCAGACTGCTCCACACTTCTGTCTCAGTCTCTCTTCATTTAAAAAAAAACAGGACAAAATACACTTCTTAATACTGTATCCTCACAGTAGCCAATCCATAAAACAGTGAACTCAATGTTTCTACAGAACCAGCCCCATCAAAGGGAATCAAAGTGAAGCTCATTATACAGTGTCTACTTTCAGTACTGTTAATCGCATTATGCCTGGTTACTTTGAAAGAAATCTCTTCCTTGATAGCATCTGATGATTTATTTACATTTTCCTCTTTGAAGTAATTGAACATGTATTGCTAACAAGACGTGGCACATCATTTTATAGCATGGCTGCAGACAGAAAAAGAAATTTAGGTGCTTTTGAAGTTTATTGTTTGATTCCTTCATGTGTTCCATTGCATGAATCTTGTGTGAGAAATAGTATTGTGCCACATCAAAATGAAGCCTTGCCCATTGTGCCTTTCATGTTCATTGACTTATCAGAACAAATCAGAACTCTGTTGCTGGAATTTATTTTGTTTGAATATATGGAAGAACAATGTAATGGAGCCCATTTCCGATCCAAGTCATCCGTACAAACTGTTTATTCTGGACGTTATCAAATATTCTCACATACACAACAACATCGGAAAAGGGATACAATAAACATTGTTGTTAATTCATGCTCTGGGTGTGAGCATCATTGCTCAGACCAGCAGTTATTGCCTGCCCTTGAGAATGTGGAGCTGAGATGCTTTCTTGAACCGCTGCAGCCTTTGGGGTGTAGAGACCTGCACAATGCTGGTCTGGAGGTAATTTCAGGATTTTTGACCCAGGGACCCTGAAGGATACATTTCTAAGTCAGGATGGTGAGTGTCTAGAAGTCTAGCACTGCTGCCTCACAGCACCAAGGACCCAGGGTCGAGTCCAGCCTCGGGGGACTGTCTGTGTGGAGTTTGCACATTCTCCCTGTGTCTGTGTGGGTTTCCTCTGAGTGCTCCAGTTTCCTCCCAGAGTCCCAAGATGCATAGGTGAGGGTGGATTGGTAATACTAAATTGTCCCATAGTGTCCAGGGATGTGCAGTCTAGGTGGATTAGCCACAGGAAATGTGGAGTTACAAGGATTGGGTAGGAGGTGGGTCTGCATTGGATGCTCTTCAGAGGGGCATTTGATGGACTGAATGGCCTTCTTCTACACTGTAGGGATTCTATGATTCTATAAAGTAAGAGTTATTACACAGTCTGCAGCCCAGAAAGGGACCATTCAGCCTATTGCATGCTATCCAGAGAGCAATCATGTCTATCTCTGTCCTAAAGGTTTATCGCCCTGAGGTGCTTATTGAATTTTGTTTTGAAATTGTTCATCGTCTCTGTTCCCACCAACACGTCCACCCCCCTCCCCAACAAGGGTGGAGATTTCCAGGTCACCCCCACTCACTCTCAATCAAGTCCTTCCTCATATCAACCACCAAAACTTTAAATTTGACTTCCTGAGTCTGTGCACCATCAGCCAATGAGAACAATATTTCGGTATCTACCTTACCTGGGTCTTGTCCCCCTCCATTCACAGAAAACAGCCCCAGGCCTTCCAGCCTAACCTGGTCAGTGCATTCCCCACTTACTGAGACCAACCTCAGTTAATAAAGATCAACACCCCTACCTTGTGTTGACTACTATGTCACCATGTCCCCTCACCTCCAGAGATATTTACACAAGAACACTCTCCACTCTGCCAGATCCTGAGGCTTCTTTGGAGTGTTGCATTTGCAGCCTCCTGTGCTCTTCTTGTCCCCCTTCAGGATATCCAAGGGATTTGCTGATTGAGAACCCATCTGTTATGTCACACATTCCATGGTGATCAGCTCTTGAAGTGGGATTTGAACTGAAACCCATTGCTTCTGGTTGACAGACAGGGAATCTGCACATTTCGGTGTAAAATGATTCTTCTGGGAAATGGAATGCAGATAAAATGTCAAAATTTACAAACGATGACAAATTTGGAAGTGAGACAAACAGTGAAGGTGAGGTCAATCAGCTGCAACAATATTTAGGCAAAACTGAGGACTGCAGATGCTGGAGATCAGAGTCTAGATTAGAGTGGTGCTGGAAAAGCACAGCAGGTCAGGCAGCATCCAAGGAGCAGGGAAATCAATGTAATTTCACAATGAATAGGAGAAAAGGAACAGGAGTAGGATAGGACCCCTCATTTAGTAGGATCATGGCTGACTTCACACTCTTCACATCCACTTTCCTGCCTTTTCCCTTAACCCTTGTTTCCCGACAGATCAACAATCTATTTATCTCAGCCTTAGTACATAAAGGACTCTGCCCCCATTTCTCTCTGTGGCAAGGAGTTCCAAAAACAGCCCTTCATCAAGAATATTCATTCCTGATGAAGAGCTTTTGCCTGAAACATCGAATCTCCTGCTCCTTGGATGCTGCCTGACCTGCTGTGCTTTTCCAGCACCATTCTAATCTAAACTACAACAAAATTTAGACAGGCTAGTAGAATGGAGACAAGGGACAGAATATAGGGATGGTGTGAGGGTGTGTGTTATAGCAGAAGGGACAGGGAGAGGTTTGTAATGTTCTCATGGTGTGCTGGTAGAGACCCTACTTCTGGGTCAGAAGCTCAAGGTTCAGGTCGTACACTATCTTATTGGTCATTTGAGTCTGTAATGCAACCAATGAGATGGGGTATTGATGTGTACTTCTTTCCTATCTGCCTGACAGCCACTGGTAACAAGAGGAGAGCTTCCTGGCCAGTCACAGACCAACACAGCCCCAGTGTACCCACAAACATGGACTGAGCCAATGGAAGCCCATGGCCGAACACTTGGAAGTCAGGATGAGAGAAAAGATAGACAGACAGATTCCAATATCCAACTAATTTGAAATCCAAACCCCCAGTGATTGGAGGACATTGCATTCACATCCTGCTATCTGGCAAATAATCACTTACCACAATTTGCTGTTTTCTGTCTTCAGGGAAATTTTTCTTCAAATGTTCAAAATGAGGATTCTGTCCTGTTTGATATGGTCATTGCCTGGCACAAAGATGTGCAGGTTAGGGTGAATTGGACATGCTAAGTTCCCATAGTCTTCAGGGATGTGTATTTCAATACCATTTCAAACATCAAAAACTGTAAGTACAACAAACTTTTATCTACCCACCTCCATAACCAGCGCTCCTCAATCATTCCAGACGATTCCCCCGGCCTCTGGAACTGCTCGGACGCCATTAGCCATGCGGCTGCTGCAGCCACCATCCAGACAGTGGATGACGTCACGTCCGCCCCCATCATGGCCACTTCTGCCCCTCACAATTCCTCATGCACCATATGTGGCATCACTTCCGCCCCTCACATCATCGCTGATGACCCATGCTCAGTGACTCCCCCCCCCCCCCCCCCCCCCACCACTGCTGTGTTTTCCACCACTTCCCTCACCACCAGACGCCTGGAGGAAGAACGCCTCATCTTCTGCCTCAGAACACTTCACCCCAGGGCATCAATGTGGACTTCACCAGTTTCCTCATTTCCCCTTCCCCCGCTTTACCCCAGCTCCAGCCTTCCAGCTCAACACTGTCCCCATGACCTGTCCTACCTGCCTATCCATTCCACCCTCCTCTCTGAACTATCACCTCCAGCCCAACCCCCATTCACCTATTGTACTCTATACTACTTTCTCCCTACCCCCACCCCCCTCTCATTTATCTCTCCACTCTGCAGACACCCTGCCTCTATTCCTGATGAAGGGCTTTTGCCGGAAACGTCGATTTTCCTGCTCCTCGGATGCTGCCTGACCTGCTGTGTTTTTCCAGCACCACACTAATCTAGACTCTGGTTTCCAGCATCTGCAGTCCTTGTTTTTACCTAATAGGAAATGGGTTTGGGTGGGATACTCTTTGGAAGGTTGGTGTGGACTTGTTGGGGCGAAGGGCCTGTTTCCACACTGTAAGGATGCTAATATTCTAAACTTGTGTGCTGTGAATGTTACTTTCCACTTACCAGCTCAAGCCTTTTTATTATCCAGGTCTTGCTGCATCTGGACATGTTCTGATTCAGTATCTGAGGAGTCGCAAATAGGTTATGGGGTTGCTTAGCTCTGTCTATCACTGGCTGCTTACATTGTTTGGCATGCAAATAGTCCTGTTTATTATTTTACCAGGTTATCTGCTCACCTTCAGATATACCTGGTGTTGCTCCTGGCATGCCCTCCTGCACTCTCCATTGAACCAAGGTTGATCCCCTGGCTTGATGGTCGAACATAGAACATGGAACATTCCTTGTGTATCTATGCGTTTATCTAAAAGTCCCTTCATCACCCCTATCGTATTTGCCTCCACCACCACCCCTGGCAGTGTGTTCCACACTTCTACCCACTCTGTGGGTAAAATACTTGCCCCTTGCATCTCCTTTGAACTTTCCCCCTCTCACCTTAAATGCATGTCCCCGAGCATTTGACATTTCAACTTGAGAAAAAAGATTCTGACCATCAACTCCATCGATACATCACATAATTTTATAGCCTTCGATCAAGTCTCCCCTCAGCCTCCGTTACTCCAGAGAAAACAACCTGAGTTTTTCTAGCCTCTCCTTGTAGCTCATACCCTCTAATCCAGGCAGCATCCTGGGAAACCTCTTCTCCTCCCTCTCCAAAGCCTCCACATCCTTCCTTTAATGTGGTGACCAGAATTGAGTACGATACTCTAAGTGTGGCCGAACCAAAGTCTCATAAAGCTGTAACAGGCCATCCTGACTCTTGTACTCAGTTCCCTGACCAATAAAGACAGGCACACCTTACACCTCCTTTCCCACCCTATCTACCTGCGTAGCCACTTTCAAGGAGCTATGGACTTGAACCCCAAGATCCCTCTGTACATCAATGCTGTTTCAGTGTCCTGCCAATAACGATATATATTTTTCTTTAACATTTGATCTCCCAAAGTGCAGCACCTCACACTTACATGGATTAAATGCCATCTGCCATTTCTCCACCCATTTCTCCAACTGATACATATCCCTCCTACACAATCCACAACTCCACCCATCTTTGTATTGTCTGCAATGATCTTTGTAAGTCACACACCTACATTTTTATCCAAGTCATTTGTATACATATATATCCAACAGCAGGGATCCCAATACAGATCCCTGTGGAACACCACTCGTCATGGACCTCCAGCTGAAAAACACCCTACCATCACTACCCTCTGCCTTCTATGGGCAAGCCAATACTGAATCCATGCAGCCAAGTCACCGTGGATCCCATGCATCTTGATCTTCCGGATGAGCCTACTGAGGGGTCTTGTCAAAAGTCTTACTAAAATCCATGTAGACAACATCCTCATCAATCACCTTTGTCACCTCCCCAAAAAATTCAATAAAGTCAGCCATGCTGACTGCCCCTAATTAAGCCATGCTTTTCCAAACTCATGTAAATCCTAAGAATTCTAGCCAATGGCTTCCCAGCCACTCACTGGTCGATGGCTTTCTGGACTGTCCCCATTGCCCTTCTTGAACACAGGAACAACATTAGCTACTTGCCAGTCCTCTGGGACCTCTCCAGTCGCTAATGAAGATACAAAGATTTCAGTCAAGACCCCAGCAATCTACTCTCTCAAAAACCTGGGATTGATTCCGTCGGACCCTGGGGACTTATCCACCTTACTGCTCTTCAAGAGACCCAACACCACTTCTTTCTTGATCTCAAAATGTGCTAGCATTTTAGCATGCTGCACACAAATCTCACTATCCTCCATATCCTTCACCTGGGTGAATACCAACGCAAAGTACTCATTTAGGATCTCACCCACATCCTCAGCCTCCAAGCACAAGTTTCCTCTTTAATCCTTGAGTGGTCTTACCTTCTCCCTAGTTATCCTCTTGTTTTTAATGCGTGTAGAAAATGCTTTGGGATTCTCTTTAACTCTACTTGCCAAGGTCACCATCTGCTGGACCTCACTTTCTCCACTTCATGGCCCCTTCTTAGGCAGGGAATTAGGAGCGTGTGTTCTTTCCTGTTTTCTTTATCTTCCTCACAGGCCAGGTCTGATTTTAGCTTCTTAAAGCTTACATTGCATTTTTTTTCCTTTTGACTAAATTCATAACCTCCCTCATGATCCAAGGATTCCTTATGTTGCCATCCTTGTCTTTTTTCTTTATGGGAACATGTCAGTCCTGAACTCTCATCAAGTCTGTAAACAATTCCCACATGTCAAATTGGACTTGCCTGATAATAGCTCCTCCCAAGCAACACTCCCTTGGTCCTGAAGAAGGGCCTGTGCCCGAAACGTCGAATCTCCTGTTCCCTGGATGCTGCCTGACCTGCTGTGCTGTTCCAGCAATAAAGTTTCAACTTTGATCTCCAGCATCTGCAGACCTCACTTTCCCTTGGTCCTGCCTAATACTGACATAATTTGCCCTCCCCCAATTTAGCACGTTGCCACAACATCCTGACTTATCCTTGTTCATAACTATCTTAAAATTTAAGGAGTTCTGATTACTGTTTTCAAAATCCTCTCCCACTGACTGGTCAGTCACCTGACCAAGCTTATTAGTCAGTACTAGGTCCACTATGGCCCCTCCTCTAGTTGGACTATCCACACACTGTTTGAAGAAACCACCTTGGATGCACTTAACAAATTTTGCCCCATCTAAGCCTCTTGCTCTTAGTGAGACCAGTCAATATTGGGGAAGTTAAAGTCACCCACTATGTCCACCCTGTCATTATTGCATCTGTCCATAATCTGCCGACATATTTGTTGCTCAGTCTCTCAATGGTTGGTAGAATCCAATCAATGATTGCACCCATCTTATTTTTGAGTTCTACCCAAATTGCCTCAATGGATGAGCCCTCCAGAATGTCCCCTGAGTCCAGATGAAACATTCTCCCTGATTAGTAATGCAACTCCTCCATCTCTTTTACCTTCCTCTCTCTCGTCCAAAACAACGAAACCCTGGAACATTGAGCAGCCAATCCAGTCCCCTCTCAACCAAGTCTCTGTAATGGCCACAACATCATAGTCCCATGTACTGATCCAGGCTCTAAGCTCATCTGCCTTACATTTAATACTCCTTGCACTGAAATAAACACACTTCAATGCATTAGTACCATTGTGTTCATTTACCTGTCTCTGCCTGTCCTTTCTGATTTACTGGTCCTAACATCTACCTTCCCCTCAATCCCTCCATTTGTTAATATATTGCTCTGGTTCCCAGCCCCCGCCACTCTCGGTTAAATCCTTCCGAGTGGCACTCGTGAGGATATTGGTTCCCCTCCAGTTTAACTGCAACCCGTCCCTCTTGTACAGGTTACCCCTGCCCCAAAAGAAGTCCCAGTGATCAAAGAACCTGAAACCCTGTACCATCTTCTTAGCCACACATTAATCTCCTATCTTTCTATTCCTTGCCTCATAGCAAGCGGCAAGTAACCCAGACATTACTACCCTCGAGGTCCTGCTTTACGGCCTCTTAACGCCCAGTACTCACTCGATAGGACTTCATCCCTCTTTCTGCCTATGTCGTTGGTACCTATGTGCAAAACAGCCTCTGGCTGCTCACCCTCATCCTTAAACATTCTGTGGAACTGCTCAGAGACATCCTTGACCATGAGACCAGGGAGTTAAGACACCATCCTAGATGGTCAGACGCGGCCACAGAATGCCTGTCTGTGTCCCTGACTAGTGAGTTTCTGACCACTGTTGTCTGCTTGAAAGTTTGCCTGAACACAGCAGAGCCAGTTGTGGTGCTGCAGTTATACTCCCCTAAGAGGCTATCTCCCCATTGCCCCAAACAGTATCCAAACCAGTTCGAGGGGGGAATAGCCACAGGAGACTCTGGCCCTGCCTGGCGGTCACCCATCTATCTGCCTGAACCTGTGGTGTGGCCATATCACTGTAACTGGTGTCTATCATATGGGAATGGTTGAGTGGGGAATACGCCAGGCCATGATTGTGCTGGAGTATAATTCTGCTGCTGTTGATGGCCCACAGCAACTCATGGATGCCCACTTGAGTTTTTCCCTCTTGTTGGTTCCCTCCCCACCTGCCACAGACCCAGTCCAGCAGCTCTGTCCTTTAGGACCCGACCAGCTCGATCAGTAATGCTGCTGCCCAGCCACTCTTGGTGGTGGACAGTGAAATCCCCCAGCCAGATACATTCTGTGCCCTTTCCACCCTCAGTGCTTCCTCCAAGTGCTGTTCAACATGGAGGAGCATTGGTTCACCAGCCGAGGGAGCTCGGTACCTGGTAATCAGCAGGAAATTTCCTGTTCGATGTTTAACTTGAAGCCATGAGACTTCATGGGGCCCGGAGCCAATGTTGGGGACTCCCAGAGCAACTTCCCCCTGACTGTATCTCACTGCTGCCTCCTCTGCTGGGTCTGTCTTGCTGGTGGGACAGGACACATCCAGAGATGGTGATGGTGGGCTCTGGGAGATTGTCTGTAAGGTAGGATTCTGTCAGTATGACTATGTCAGATTGTTCTTGCCCAGTCTGTGAGACAGCTCTCCCAGTGATGACACTAGCCCCCAGATGGTAGAGAGGAGGGCCCTGCAGAGTTGACAGGGCTGGATTTTCCAGAGTGGTTTCTGGTGACTAGGTTGATGCTGGTGGTCTGTTTACTTTCATTCCTATTTATGGACCTTGCGACTGTTCACTTGGATATTCAGATGAGGCTTGGCACTGTGTGGGACCCTGCATTGGGTTTGGCACAAGCTGAAAGTCAGCTGTGGACTCCTATTGCACATTGTTGGGAGTGAGTTAGCTTGGACAGCTGGTTTGGGATGCAGAGAGATGCCAAATGCGTGGGTTCAATTCCCGCTCTAGCTGAGGTTACCACCTTCCCAACCTCACCTTTCACCCGGACGTGTGGTGACCCTCAGGTTAAACCCCCACCCAGTCATCTCCCTCTGATGAGAGAGTGTCCCTCAGGGGCTGAGGTGATTTTGATTGCAGCTGGCAAATGATATGAAACACAATGAACATCTTAACCCACAGAGTGAGGAGCAAATCACAGACACAGGATCTGTGGCACTGCCTGAGCATTTGTCCAGTTGTGAAATTAAACTGCCATTCAGTCCTGGAGTGAAGCCTTCAATCTCAGAATCTGTTACACAAAAAAAAACCCTCATGAAAGTATCTCCAGAATCAGAAATTTGCAACAGATACTCAGACATCTAGAAGAGTATGAACAAAGTCCGCCTGCCCAGATCGAATCAGAACAGATGTCAGCTCGAGGTGAGAGCAGTACAAGCCGTTATAATTATACTCAAACTTGATATATGACAGGGTGTAAACTTTATCACAAAACTCTTCATAAAGACACAAGGTTTGAAATTTAATCTCAAAACGTTTCCTCCTCATAGCAGAGTGTAATTCTGAAAGAGACTATCGAATCTGTGCTGGCACTTTTCAAAAAGCAGTCCAGTTCGCTCTATTCCCATGCTTTCTCACCCACATCCCAGCAGCGTTTTCTCCTTCGAGTATTGACCCTGTTCCATTCTGCTATCCAAACACTTGCACCATTCCTTTAGCCAGTGTCTTCCTGATGCAGATTCAATGGCGCAGTAGTGAGGTTACAATGACAGATTAGAGCTCTGAAATACTACAGCCATTTGGAGCAGTTAATGGTAAAATTGTTTTTTTAAAAGTGGGTTGCTCCAAAGAAAATATGACTGCTGGTGGACATGTAGTGGCTGACAAAAATTCTGTGTTTGGAATATAATATGTAAATGTGCCAAAGAAGCTTCAAACAGACTGGGCTGTGACTACGAGGATAATGGAGGCTGATAATTCCGCTTGTGAATTATGTTGCAAACTGCAACACATTTTGTGTTTTTCACTTTGAAAAATACATTAGGACAGGGGTTAAAAGGCCAGTTTCAACTCTGCTGGAGTATGCTAGTGGAACTGAACACTCTTGGCTGCACCAGCCTCAACTTGTGTTTTAGTGTGCTGTGAAAGTCTATCTCCTAGTCACCCCTGCATTGCAGGTAAAGATTTTCCATTAATAGGAGTGCTAGGATCCAGCAGGTTCACAGCCAACAAAAGGAAATCAGATCAATTCCAGCTGAAAAGAATCAGAATGTCAAAATCTTAATTCATCTGAAAAACTGAGAATCACAAAACTGTCTGTTCAACTACCAAGCTCAGTGCTTCCAGTAACCTCCACTGTAACAGATACAGGTTCAACTATCTGCTCTCTGTGAACAATTCCGAGACCAATCGGTACCTCTGTTTTTAAAACTTCCATCTTTTTGGACTCACTTCTTATTTCTAATCTGTGTGTATGAATGTTGTATTAGTATTTTTTCTTATTCTTAGTGATTAATAATGCCAGTCCTTCCTGATTCAAGTAATCCTGATTAAATTGGATCCTTTTAAAATGTAAGTCGAATTGGTTCCAGAAGGAGGGTATCTAAAGGAAGGGGATCCTGTAGATGATGGACAGTGCCTTCATAATTCCCACCACTGCTCCCTCAGGGACTTGGGCTGCGTCCCATCTACTCCCGGGGAATTACTCTTCAAGTCCCTCCTCTTTCTCTATTTTTAATCTCTGCCAATCCCTCGGCAACCTCCCTGTTTACTGTCACTGATAAACATCCTTGGTCAAATGCACCATCAGGACCGCAGTCACGCTGTCTGCCTCCACTAATAGGTGTTTGTTTTGGTCCATAATCATCCTCAGACAAACCTCTGACTGTTAATGTGCCTGGAGGAGATCCTCAGAGTCCTGTTTCTATCAGACAGAGCTCTTTTTGCTCTTAATTTCTTTATTTGCTCTCCACCTTTTGCATTTAGCCTGAATCTGTGTTGTATTAATGAGCTGTATACACTTTCTTTATCAGCTTTATCTTGCTCACCCAACCCATCAGGCAGCGAGCTGTAGCTTTGCTTGTCCTGTCTTTGCTCCTGGTAGGAATGAACCTGAACTCCACCCCCAACCTTCTCATCTCTAAAAGCTGTCCATTTCTGCCCACACCTTCTCCCTCCTCAATTCACCAATACTGTCCTTCTTTGAAACACCCCTTAAAGCTGCTTGGTCACCTGTCCTCATGTTTCTGTATGTGTCTCAATGGCAAAACCCCGTGATAAACACTGCTGCAAAGCTATTTGTGGCATTTAACTCGGTTAAGAAAGTTAGCTAAATATAGTTATTTGCAATGAGAGAGTGTGACCATTATGTTTATAGGAAGGTTTTAAATCTGATTTCAAAGTTGATTTTCTTCAGAATCTCTCTCTCAGATACGCACTTGGTCGCAGCCTTTCATTTAAGTCGATATAAAATGACTGTAATACAGTGCAAAGAGGAGTACTGCATTCCTGTTTGTGACAGACATTTATTCATCAGGCACAGACTTAGTATAATATCTTCACAAGGCACACTCCAACATAATAGCTTTTCTCATGGCAAAACAGTTAGAGTTTGATAGTTTCAGTTAAATTATTACATCCCTATCCATCAGAGAACATTAACATGTTATAACAGGGACATGACATCATCACACACTGTAGACACTGACTTTGAATAAAAACAGGAGAAATAACCGTTCTTTGCTGCTCTACACTTAACACGTGTCCCATGATCCTCAGAATGCTTGCTCAGTGTTTGTAAGGGAGTCTAGGTTTGGAGGAGGTTAGGGATTTGAACCTGTCACACTCAGCAACCCACTCTTCCCTCTGCAGCCTCCACCCAATCCTCTCCACTTCCAACCCTGGGGTAATGCTAACATACAGATCACGGAGCCTGCTCTTCAATTCACTACAATCATGGATGATTGACATCAACTCCACTTCCCTGCTCCAAACCCAATATCTTCAAATCCCTCTGAGGTTTTGAGCTCAGTCTTGACTCATTAACTAACGATCCCCTGTTACAAACTAACTAATCGTCCCTTGTCCTGGGGGGTGATATATTCCAAAGATTCACTCCCAATGAGTGAAGAAGTTTTTCATCATCTCATTCCTAAATGGCCAATTGATTATTTTTGGGACTATACCTGTCCTCCCACTCCCCTACTTGATCATCCCCCATTCAGCTCTTGCCCAGGGGAACTACCATCACAATAAACAACACGTTGAGTGTTGGAAACATCCCGTTTGTTTCAATCAGATCATATCTCATTCTCTGAAAACGCCAGAGAAAGATTGGCCCATTCACCTCAATCTTGCTCCTTGGATGGTCTCTCATTACAGAAGTCAGTTTACTGATCTTTCAACTCTGACCCCTGGCTGGAGCCACTGGGTCAGGAACCCCCAGCTGCTATTGGCTCTAAAGGCCTACCCTACCCCAAACCTACGTTGCACCCTCCCTTCCTCGCCCCCCCCACCCCCCAAATTGGCAGGATAAAGAATTCCAGCCTACCTCTGTCGGTGGGACTTGCTCCCTGGGCCACATGGCTGAGCCCCGGTCTGGTTGAACTAACCAAACCACCAAAGCATCCCAGCATCAGATCTGTCAACTGCTGCTAAAAGGAGCCTCCATAAAATTAAACAAAGTAGATTCTAACCTCAAGAGAGAGACTGAAGAACAAGACTGGCTTTGGAAAAAGAGAATCTGTTGTGGAGAAAACTTTGCCTCTTAACACAGAAAAAAACGTCAGATATCGGAAAAATATACAGAAAGAAAACATACTTCAGTCTTAGACCTGTGTCACAATAAAACAATATATAAAATTCCCACCAAAAACACATAGATTTCGTAATTCCTCTGACACCCGCTATGCATGCTTCTAAAGAGGAACAATTATCATTTTACACTCAATGTAGTTAGTTTAAAATTGCAGTACACCTTTATATGTGCTTGTCGTAATTGCTTAAGAATTCACAAAATGATCCCCAACACAAAAGGGGCAAAACCAAGAGTCACATTAAGTATCAGGTGGGTACAGATGGTACCCCCATCAGGGAAAGGGCTTTCAGGATAACTGCTGAGCTCATCGTGCTTTCCTGGAGTATGGGTTTCACCATCCAGAGGGACACTAACCTACATCCCCATCACCCTGTCCCACTCTGTCTGGTGTAATAAATACCTCATGTCTCAGTTCCTTTCCTTTGAGTTTTATAAGAGAGAGTTAAGTCAACAGTTCCTTCCTTTCCGGTTGGGCCAGTTTCAGTGAGTGTGGATCAGTATTTGGAGGGGTGCAGTGATGAGACTGGAGACTGTATCGGCTGTTGGTTGGTCGAGGCAGGGGGACGATGGTCACACTGCGGACAGGTCCATTCGATTCCCAAACTCCGTGCTCTTCTCCCACGTGTTCAGTTTGGTCGGGGTAGTGATCGCTCGATTTCCATTCATCTGCGGATGGACAGGAATGAAGCCTCATTTCCTGGAGTTATCCCACTCTCCCCATGATCACCCCCCCAAGTCTCTGGGAACAGAGTGTTCCTCCGATTCTGGTCACCTCTGCACACATGCCTATCATCCCCAGCTCATCCCCACACTCAGGCTCCAGGCACTCAATTCCCTCATTCACACACGTGTCCCATTCACACAACCTTCCCTGGACTCACTGAACCACATTGGCTCCCACACCACCAAGACCTTTCACCCTGCAAAGCAAACTCGCCCTACCTCTGTCACCAACCCCCTCCACCCCACTCCCTATCTCTGTAACCCCCTCCAGCCCCCACACCCCTCCCTTCCTCTGTCACCCCCTCCACCACCCCCTACACCCCTCCCTATCTCTGTAACCCCCTCCAGCCCCTAAACCCTCCCTATCTCTGTAACCCCTACAACACCTACACCCCCACCCTATCTCTGTAACCCCTACAATACCTACAACCCCTCCCTACCTCTGTAATCCCCGACACCCCCTCTCTACCTCTGTCACCCCCTCAACCCCTACACCCCCTCCCTATCTCTGTAACCCCCTCCAACACCGACACCACCTCCCTATCTCTGTAACCCCCTCCAACACCTACACCCCTTCCCTACCTCTGTAATCCCCTACATCCCCTCCCTACCTCTGTCACCCTCTCAACCCCTACACCCCCTCCCTATCTCTGTAACCCCCCCAAATCCCCTCCCTACCTCTGTAACCCACTTCACTCCCTACTGCCCCTCCCTACCTCTGTCAACCCCCTCCAGCCTCCACACCCTCCCTATCTCTGTCACCTCCCCTCCAACACCTAAACCCCTCCCTACCTCTGTAACCCCCTCCTGACCCTACACACCTTCCCTATCTCTGTAATCCCCTCCAGCCCCTACACCCCCTCCCTATCTCTGTCTCCTCCTCCAGCCCCTATACACCCTCCCTATCTCTGTAACCCCCTACACCCCCTCCCTATCTCTGTCACCTCCTCCAGCCCCTACACCCCTCCCCATCCCTGTAACCCCTCCAACACCGACACCCCCTCCCTACCTCTGTAACCCCCTCCAACACCTACACCCCTTCCCTATCTCTGTCACCTCCTCCAGCCCCTACACCCCTCCCTATCTCTGTAACCTCCTCCAGCCCCCACACCCCCTCCCTACCTCTGTAACCTCCTCCAGCCCCTACACCCCCTCCCTATCTCTGTCACCTCCTCCAGCCCCTACACCCCTCCCTATCTCTGTAACCTCCTCCAGCCCCCACACCCCCTCCCTACCTCTGTAACCCCCTCCAACACCTACACCCCTTCCCTATCTCTGTCACCTCCTCCAGCCCCTACACCCCTCCCTATCTCTGTAACCTCCTCCAGCCCCCACACCCCCTCCCTACCTCTGTAACCTCCTCCAGCCCCTACACCCCCTCCCTATCTCTGTCACCTCCTCCAGCCCCTACACCCCTCCCTATCTCTGTAACCTCCTCCAGCCCCCACACCCCCTCCCTACCGCTGTAACCCCCTCCAACACCTACACCCCTCCCTATCACTGTCTCCTCCTCCAGCCCCTATACACCCTCCCTATCTCTGTAACCCCCTACACCCCCTCCCTATCTCTGTCACCTCCTCCAGCCCCTACACCCCTCCCCATCTCTGTAACCCCCTCCAACACCTACACCCCTTCCCTATCTCTGTCACCTCCGCCAGCCCCTACACCCCTCCCTATCTCTGTAACCTCCTCCAGCCCCCACACCCCCTCCCTACCTCTGTAACCCCCTCCAACACCGACACCCCCTCCCTACCTCTGTAACTCCCTCCAACACCTACACCCCCTCCCTATCTCTGTCACCTCCTCCGGCCCCTACAGCCCCTCCCTATCTCTGTAACCTCCTCCAGCCCCCACACCCCCTCCCTACCTCTGTAACCCCCTCCAACACCTACACCCCTTCCCTATTTCTGTCACCTCCTCCAGCCCCTACACCCCTCCCTATCTCTGTAACCTCCTCCAGCCCCCACACCCCCTCCCTACCACTGTAACCCCCTCCAACACCGACACCCCCTCCCTACCTCTGTAACCCCCTCCAACACCTACACCCCCTCCCTATCTCTGTAACCTCCTCCAGCCCCTTCACCCCCTCCCTATCTCTGTCACCTCCTCCAGCCCCTACACCCCTCCCTATCTCTGTAACCTCCTCCAGCCCCCACACCCCCTCCCTAACTCTGTAACCCCCTCCAACACCTACACCCCTTCCCTATCTCTGTCACCTCCTCCAGCCCCTACACCCCTCCGTATCTCTGTAACCTCCTCCAGCCCCACACCCCCTCCCTACCTCTGTAACCCCCTCCAACACCTACACCCCTTCCCTATCTCTGTCACCTCCTCCAGCCCATACTTCCCTCCCTGTCTCTGTAACCCCCTCCAACACCGACACCCCCTCCCTACCTCTGTAACCCCCTCCAACACCTACACCCCCTCCCTATCTCTGTAACCTCCTCCAGCCCCTACACCCCCTCCCTATCTCTGTCACCTCCTCCAGCCCCTACACCCCTCCCTATCTCTGTAACCTCCTCCAGCCCCCACACCCCCTCCCTACCTCTGTAACCCCCTCCAACACCTACACCCCTTCCCTATCTCTGTAACCCCCTCCACTCCCTACACCCCTCCCTATCTTTGTAACCTCCTCCAGCCCCTACACCCCTCTCTGTCTCTGTAACCCCCTCCAACACCTACACCCCCTCCCTATCTCTGTTCCCCCCTCCAGCCCCTACACCCCTCCCTGTCTCTGTAACCCCCTCCAACACCGACACCCCCTCCCTATCTCTGTAACCCCCTCCACTCCCTACACCCCTCCCTATCTCTGTCACCTCTTCCAGCCCCTACACCCCTCCCTATCTTTGTAACCCCCTCCAGCCCCTACAACCGCTCCCTATCTCTGTAGCCCCCTCCAGCCCCTACACCCCCTCCCTATCTCTGTAACCCCATCCAGCCGCTACACCCCCTCCCTATTTCTGTAACCCCCTCCAGCCCCTACACCCCCTCCCTATTTCTGTAACCCCCTCCAGCCCATACACCCCCTCCCTATCTCTGTAACCCCCTCAATCCCCTACACCCTACCCCTATCTCTGTAGCCTCCTCCAGCCCCTACATCCTCTCCCTGTCTCTGTCACCTCCTCTAATAGTCCCTACACCCCCTCCCTATCTCTGTAATCCCCTCCAGCCCCTACACCCCCTCCCTATCTCTGTCACCTCCTCTAATAGTCCCTACACCCCCTCCCTATCTCTGTAACCCCCCTCCAGCCCCTACACCCCCTCCCTATCTCTGTAACCCCCCTCCAGCCCCCACACCCCTTCCCTACCTCTGTAACTCCCCTCCAGCCCCCACACCCCCCCATCTCTGTCAGCCCCTCTAATAGTCCCTACACCCCCTCCCTATCTCTATAACCCCCTCCAGCCCCCACAACCCCCCCCCCCTAGCTCTGTAACCCCGTCCAGCCCCCACACCCCCTCCCTATCTCTGTAACCCCCTCCACCCCCACACCCCCTCCCTATCTCTGTCACCCCCTTCCAGCCCCCACACCCCCTCCCTATCTCTGTAACCCCCTCCAGCCCCTACACCCCCTCCCTATCTCTGTAACCCCCCTCCAGCCCCCACACCCCTTCCCTACCTCTGTAACCCCCCTCCAGCCCCCACACCCCTTCCCTACCTCTGTAACCCCCCTCCAGCCCCCACACCCCTTCCCTACCTCTGTAACCCCCCTCCAGCCCCCACACCCCCCCATCTCTGTCAGCCCCTCTCATAGTCCCTACACCCCCTCCCTATCTCTATAACCCCCTCCAGCCCCCACACCCCCTCCCTAGCTCTGTAACCCCCTCCAGCCCCCACACTCCCTCCCTATCTCTGTAACCCCCTCCAACCCCCACACCCCCTCCCTATCTCTGTAACCCCCTCCAACCCCCACACCCCCTCCCTATCTCTGTAACCCCCTCCAGCCCCTACACCCCCTCCCTATCTCTGTAACCCCCCCTCCAGCCCCCACACCCCCTCCCTATCTCTGTAACCCCCCCTCCAGCCCCCACACCCCCTCCCTATCTCTGTAACCCCCCCTCCAGCCCCCACACCCCCTCCCTATCTCTGTCACCTCCTCTAATAGTCCCTACAAATCTGTAACATCTCATGCTTCTCCAGTTCTGTTCTCTTGTTGTCCCTGACATTAACCATTTTGTGTAGATTAGAGTGGTGCTGGAAAAGCACAGCAGGTCAGGCAGCATCTCCAATGGCTATGGATTCAGATGCCTAGGACCTGAGCTCTGGAATTCATCCTGACCGCTGTCCATTTTACAGTGCTCCTGTAAAATGCTCCTTAACCTTATTTGATTGACTAAGCTTTCCGTCACCTGTAATAACACCTCTTCATTGTGATCCAGTGTCAAACTTTACTTGATTATCACTGCAGAGAAGCAACTTGGGGCCATCCTGTTATGTTTCAGGAGCTATACAAATGTAAGCCGCTGGAGTTGGAGGTGGTTGTCTCTGACACAAATAAATTGGTATTTCGTCATCGGGAAAAAAAACAGAAGGAACACTATTTCAGGGTAAGAAAGACTGGTCGGCAGACATCGACCTGACTGGAATACAGGTACAGTCGATGGCCATTCAGCCCACCAATTCTGTCAGTTCATGGTTAATCTATGCCCAACCCCATCTCCTGCTTTGGTTCCAGATCCCTCACTCTCTTTACTCAATATCAATCCAATTGGTCTCTCATTGATCATCAGCATCCACAGTCTTTCGGTTTCCATTAATGACTTCCGTTAAACATTTATGTGAGATTGTGTTTCCTGATTACCCTCCTAAATGGATTGGTTTATATTTGAAAGAATGGCCTGGGAGTGTTGCCAAGTCAGGATACTCTGAAAGCCCTTAATGGCAGGTAGTCACGATTCCAGAATTCCTGACCTCTTCCCTGAGCTGTCCGATTTTCGAAGGGGCCTGTTAAGTGTGTAGGCTGTTTCTCCCAACCACGTCTGCTGCATTGTGGGAGGAAGCACTAACTATAATCATCTAGTTATTCAGATCACTTAAAGTACTAATAGCAAAAACTGTAAGCAATTGAAACTTGCGCAAATAAACATTGCACATCTGGCAGCAGAGACGAGAGAGTTTGAGCAGTCAGTGGTGCAGTGCTTTCCCTAGATCGGAGCTGGTTCCGTTATTTTGTGGAAGTTTGGACTGTTTACCAACAATATCGACTGAAGCTCAGCATGGGCCAGTATGGGAGAGCAGGAATGGCCATTGGGGTATTACAGGGACAGGTCACAGGGGGTGGGTGGGGGTTCATGGACGGGGTGGAGGGTTGTGAGATGGCATGCATGTAGTGTACTGACTGTAACAGGCTCAGCCAGGTGGACCTCAAAATAGGAGTTCCCTGATTGGGACTGTTAATCAGGGAGCCCTGGCTAACAGATATAAACAGGAGTGTCAGGAGTTCTGTTCACTCTGAGAGCTGGCTCTGAGGGAGCTGGATCAGAGTCAAGGACTCTCCCTGTGTAAACAAAAGGGGGACTCAGTGATGGGATACCGGCCGCTGTGGAGTTATTTCATGGAGCATGAGAGGTTTATGGGGGCTGAGAGAGGGAAAAAGTGAGGACAGCAGATGCTGGAGATCAGAGCTTAACAATGTGTTGCTGGAAAAGCGCAGCAGGTCAGGCAGCATCAAAGGAGCAGGAGAATCGACGTTTCGGGCATAAGCCCTTCTTCAGGAATGAGGAGGGTGTGTCCAGCAGGCTAAGATAAAAGGACTTGGGGGAGGGGCATTGGGAATGCGATAGGTGGAAGGAGGTTAAGGTGAGGGTGATAGGCCGGAGAGAGGGTGGGGGCGGGGAGGTCAGGAAGAAGATTGCAGGTCAAGAAGGCGGTGCTGAGTCCGAGGGTTGGGACTGAGACAAGGTGGGGGAGGAGAAATGAGGAAGGAGGAGAAATCTGCATTCATCCCTTGCTGGAAAATCGCAGCAGATGAGAGAGGGAGACTGATGAGGGCTGGGGGAGGGGCTTACTTCTTTCGTTATAATTGGAATTATAATTTGTGAGTGAGTAGCCAAGCTGCTCAATTTCCACCCATCCTCAAGATAAACAAACCTTCCCTTCAGCAGAAGGGATGAGAAAGATTTACTCAGGCTCTTCTAAAAGGTGTTGGTATTTCCGTTTAGATGGTGCCAGTTGCTTGGTATGGGGGATGGGGGAGGAGGGGGGGGGGGGGTTGCCAAAGGAAAAAAACCCAAGGAATGATTTACCTCAACAGTTAACATTCAAGCCAGCATCATTCACCTTCAGTACGTCAAGGAACAAGGTGACCAGCAAAAACAGCTGAGCAGTGTGAGAGGTTTTTCAACCGTACTAAAGGTAATTAACCTCAAAAAATAATGGGAATGTTGAAGGGCAAGATAAGAGGAGGAAATCTTCCTTTTCAATCATCAAGTTACAAAACTCTGATAGGTTGACAAGGCTGAAAATTTGATTCTTTATCATGTCCCCCCTCCCCCCCACCCCCAAACTGAGGGGAAGCCAGGGCATTACAGTTAGACTGAAGGGGTCAGCAATTCTGGATCAGCGTGGTAGAAATCTCTTCACGCCCCTCTGTTGTAAAATGTTGGAATTGTCTCCCCAGTGGAATGTTGGAAGCTCAGCGTTTGAGACCATTGAAAGCTTACATTGACAGATTATTTATTGATTTGATGCGTTAGTTCCCTTATGGGATGTGGGCATTGCTGGCAAGGTCAATATCCATAAACTGAGTGCTTTGCTTTGCCACTTCAGAGGGTGGAGAAGAGTTACTCACATCGCTTTAGGTCTGGAGTCACATGTAGGCCGGACCAGACAGCAGATTTCCCCCTGAAAAGGGCATTAGTGAACACTGCCCAATCAAGAGAATGGTGAGGTGTCCCAGAGCACTACAGATAAACAGCCCACTCCACTGCACCCACCAACCCAACCGCACCTACCCACCCAGCGCTGAAAACACAATCTGAACATTTTGTTTTATTCACCCATAGAACGTGACTATTGCTGGTGGGGCCATCATTTATTGTCCTTGAGAAGATGCTGGTGACCACAAGACCATAAGCAAAAGTTGGCCATTTAGCCCATTGAGTCTTTTCTGCTATTTAATGAGATTATGGCTGCTCTGATAATCCTGAACTCCACTCTCCTTCCTTTCCCCCATAAGTCCTGATTTCCCCTTACTGACTAAAAATCTGTCGATCTCAACATTGAACACATCTAATGACCCAGCCTCAACAGCCCTGAGGAGAGAATTCCACAGTGTACTGATAATGAGGTCAGCTAGATAGACCTCATAGACTAGGAGTTCCCTGATTGGGGCTGTTAACCTGATCCAATCAGGGAGCCCTGGCTGACAGATATTAACAGGAGTGTCTGAATAAAGATTCGTGCACTTTGTGTCTCTCACTGTGTCTCACCCCTGCACACACACACACCATGGGTGCTGGGGAAAAAATAAGCACTACCGCACTTAGGTGGTAGTGTGGGGAAAGGAAAAAATAAATAAATAAACAGGAGTGTCAACAAGACGTTCTGGAGAAAAAAAAAATTAACAGGAGTGTCCGAGGTTCTGTCCACTCGGAGAGTATCAGGATCAAGGATTCTCCATGAGTAAATAAAGGGGAACTCGGTGATGGGATACTGGCCGCTGTGGAATTATTCTCTGATCCTACCCTCTGGCTCCTGACACTTTCACAAAGGGAAATGACCTCTCAGCATCTACACTGATAATCTCACTAAATAATTTATATATTTCAATAGGTCGCTCCTCATTCTGCTAAATCCCACTGAGTATGGGCCCAACCTATTTAACCTTTGATCAGAGGACAGTCCCTCCATACCTAGGGCCAGGCGACTGAATGACTGATTCTCCAATGACAGTCTATCTTTCCATGGATAAGGGGCCCCTAAACTGTTCACAGTATTCCAGATGGGCTGTTGTTCCTGTGCACTGCGTTAAGTATCATCACTGTCAGAACCAACAGTGCCTCCTTTTGGAGGATCAGTGCTAGCAGAGACAGGACACTGCGTGTTCAATGAGTGAACAAGCAAGATGCTCTTGTTTCTGTTCCAGTCCTTTGCCAAATCTTCCAGCTTTTAACTGAGTCTCTGCAGATTAGACAATTAAACAGACTGCTGTTTCTCAACTCTTGGCAAACAATCCAGCTCAGCTGACTGTTAAAGCATCTGTGTGCAGACAGGTGGAACAATGCATAAACCGAGAGCTTTGGATGTTGGGAGAGGAGAGAAATTAGAGCAGAATATTGATGAGAATTGTCCTTTAAACTTGTGCTTTCCTTGTGCCTTTAAGGCCTAAGTGAGTGAGATTGAGATCTTTGTCAAACAGCTTTTCAATGTTTGTCCTGCAGTTATTTAGACCAAAGCAAACTGGCCAATCTCTTTTTCCAATTGTTGCAAAAATGAGGCTTCTCCAGTCTTTTAGTGTGAAACAGTGGAATATGCAGTGACAGTAAAGACAAGGCAAAAAGGGAGGTTGTACTTACAATGTCTGAATTGAAAGGTTTCACATTGACATTACGCATGGAGCTACTATTGAGAGACCAGACCTTTGTCTTGTGTTTGAGAGCAGCTCTCACCTAAAACGATAAAAAAGAAAGATTGGTGCTGCTGGAATACAACAGAGTCAGGGAGATGATTAGTCATTTGCTAGACCAGCAGTGTTCTGCTAAATTGCAAAATTCTGAAAACTGCTTGCAGGATACTCCCTGGCTACATCATTACTTTTCAATTCCAACTTTGTAAAACGCGGTTTTCTACAGGCTCTATCTCAAACATGAGTACAAGGCAATTTGAATTTCAACATGGTGATACTCTGTTCCTGCTAGAAGTTGCTTGCCAGTGGGAGATCTGCCCTCACAGAGTCACCCCTTGAGATCTCTAAATTTCCAGCTCTGATCAAACAGCCAAGATATTGACATTTCCTTTCCAGGATGTCACTTTCAGCGTTCTTTTTGCTCTTGTGATTTCAAATGCCTCTTCATTTGTCTTACAGTCTAGAAACGGAATATCTAAACATACATCTCAGCATTCCACATCTCAAAAGGCGTCTATTTTCTTCTGAACATTTTTTTTTCTATGTACATAACTAGACGTGCTCTTACACACAGCTCAGTGGTCATTTTTCCCACGGCATATTCTTTCCCTCTTGTAACCACCACCAATAAGCTCCCCTTGATAACAGACTGATTAATTCCTGCTGAAGGGCTTATGCCCTAAATGTCGATTCTCCTGCTCCTTGGATACTGCCCGACCTGCTGTACTTTTTGCAGCATCACACCTTTTAACTCTGATACTCCAGCATCTGCAGTCCTCACTTTCTCCTGATTAATTTTCATGCCATGCCAATTAAAGACAATGCAGACCATCAAAGGTGACAGGATGGGGCAGGGGCTACATCAACATGGAGTTGGAAGGGAGTCCACAGACCTTTTTTTTAAAACCAATTACATTCCTCTAGAGGAGGTGGGAGTTGAACCTGAACCCCCTGGTCTAGGGGCAGGGATTCTACAACTGTGCCACAAGAGGGCCCCTTTCTACAAACTATACAGATACACACAGTTCAGGCGTACAAATTGCATTCACTGATAATTACTCACAGCTTTGGGATGACTGTTTTGTTGAATTTGTTTCTTTAATAATGAGCAGGACCATTGAGAGTGAGATCTGAAGCTTAATCCAAGCGTTGTTTGAGTGGAGCTGTGCTCCTGGCTAATCCATTTACAGCTCTTTGAACCCATCGACAGTCTTTCACAGTAATAGGAAGCTATTTCAGTGCAATTCCCTTAGCTCGGAGTCAGTGAAATACACATCCAGCTCCAACTGACCCCAGAAACTATCACCGGCTGGGAGTCATTTCCAATGAGCTGATCACCTCAAGATTCAAATCTGGGAAATGCCTCACCAAACACTTTGCCCCAGACAGTTGTGATCTGGCCTTAGCACTTGCAGATTTGAAGAGTCAGCCTCGATTTAAGACAAATCATGCCTCAGAATCAGAAAGCTGTTTACTGCGGAGCCTTGAGCACTGACTCCAGGCTGACCCTCCTTAGTGCAGTAACATTGGGGAGTGCTGCACTGTCAGAGATGCTATCTTCCAGATGGGGGGTGGATTTGAGACCGAGTCCCCTTCTGCACTGGATGTAAAATATCCCCTTCCATGACTGAAAGCTCAGTCCTTACACTGTGGTGCAAAGTCTGATAATTAACACGAACAACAACATTCTGATACACTGGCCTTAAAGTTGCCAACTCTGTGAACCTGGGACATCTATCACATGACCTCCAACTGGTCCAAACTCCCACTATTGGTTGGCCGACATAGCTATCCCTTAGCCAATTGGAAAGCGAGAAGACTGGTCTTCACCTGATTGCATAACAGTTGTTCAAATGGCCTTTCCTCAAATAATCTTTATAGTTAATAAACAGAACTACTCAAAGAAAATGAAACAAAACCTATTTTTGCTGGAATTATTGTGTTTGAGGGTAAATCCATATTTGATACATGGGGGGCTTTTAAAGAGAGGTTGATTGGAGTGCAGGACAGACATGTTCCTGTGAAAATGAGGGATAGAAATGGCAAGATTAGGGAATCATGGATGACAGGTGAAATTGAGACTAGCTAAGAGGAAAAAGGAAATATACATAAGATCTAGGCGACTGAAAACAGACGTAGCTTTGGAAGAATATTGGGAAAGTAGGACCAATCTGAAACGAGGAATAAGGGGGCTTAAAAGGGGTCATGAAATATCTTTAGCAAACAGGGTAAAAGAAAATCCCAAAGTCTTTTATTCATATATAAGGAGCAAGAGGATAGCTAGAGAAAGGGTTGGCCCACTCAAGGACAAAGGAGGAAAGTTATGTGTGGAGTCAGAGAAAATGTGTGAGATTCTTAATGAGTACTTTGCATCAGTATTCACCGAGGAGAGGGGCATGGCGGATGTTGAGGTTAGGGATAGATGTTTGATCATTCTAGGTCAAGTCAGCATAAGGAAGAAGGAAGTGTTGGGTATTCTAAAAGGCATTAATGTGGACAAGTCCCCAGGTCTGGATGGGATCAATCCCACATTACTGAGGGAAGTGAGAGAAGAAATAGTTGAGGCCTTAACAGATATCGTTGCATCATCTTTGAACAAGGGTGAGGTCCTGGAGGACTGGAGAATTGCTAAATGCTGTCCCTTGTTTAAAGAAGGTTAGCAGGGATAATCCAGGTAATTATAGACCTGTGAGCCTGACATCAGTGGTAGGAAAGCTGCTGGAGAAGATACTGAGAGATAGGATCTATTTATATTTGAAAGAAAAATGGGCTTATCAGTGATAGGCAATATGGTTCTGTGCAGGGAAGGTCATGTCTTACCAACTTAATAGAATTCTTTGAGGAAGTGACAAAGTTGATTGATGAAGGAAGAGCTGTAGATGTCATGTACACAGACTTCAGTAAGGCGTTTGATAAGTTTCCTCATGGTAGGCTGATGGAGAAAGTGAAGTTGCATGGGATCCATGGTGTACTAGCTAGATGGATAAAGAACTGACTGGGCAACAGGCGACAGAGAGTAGTAGTGGAAGGGAGTTTCTCAAAATGGAGACCTGTGGCCGCTGTCGTTTGTGATAAACATAAATGATCTGGAGGAAGGTAGAGGTGGTCTGATTAGCAAGTTTGCAGCTGACACTAAGATTGGTGGAGTAGCAGATAGTGAAGGGGACTGTCAGAGAATATGGCAGAATATAGATAGATTAGGGAGCTGGGCAGAGAAATGGCAGATGGAGTTCAATCTGGGAAAATGCAAGATGCATTTTGGAAGATCCATTTCAAGAGAGAACTATACAGTAAATGGAAAAGGCTTCGGGAAAATTGATGTACAGAGAGATCTAGATGTTCAGGTCCATTGTACCGTGAAGGTGGCAACGCCAGTTGATAGAGTGGTCAAGAAGGCATACAGCATGCTTTCCTTCATCGGATGGGGTATTGAGTACAAGAGTTGGCAAGCCATGTTACAGTTGTATAGGACCTTGGTGCGGCCACATTTGGAATACTGCGTACTGTTCTGGTCCCCACATTACCAAAAGCATGTGGATGCTTTGGAGAGGGTGCAGAGGAGGTTCACCAGGATGTTGCCTGGTATGGAGGGCACTAGCTATGAAGAGAGGTTGTGTAGATTAGGATTATTTTAATTAGAAAGACAGAGGTTGAGGGGGGACCTGATTGAGATCTACAAAATCATGACAGGCATGGACAGGGTGGATAGCAAGAAACTTTATCCCGAAAGTGGGGGAGTTAATTACTAGGGGACCCGAGTTCAAAGTGAGAGGGGAAAAGTTTAAGGGATCAATGTGTGAAAAGTTCTTTTTCTCAAAGGGTGGTGGGTGTAGTACGTGTTGGCTGTGGGGGTGGTAGGAGCGGGAACGATAGCATCATTTAAGATGTATCTAGACAGATACATGAATGGGCAGGGAGCAGAGGGATAAAAACCCTTAGAAAACAGGCAACAGGTTCAGATCGATTGATGCATGCCTGGAGGGCTCATGTGCTGTAATGTTCTTTGTTGTTTGTTCAGTCCTGGAGGATTGATCATTCCTGTCATGTTTTGCACTTTTACACTCAACTGTAACTGAACTTGATTGGCATGGTTGGTTGGGTGAATATTTGATTTACAATGCAGAGTGAGGACAACAGTGAGGGTTCAATTCCTGCACTGGCTGAGGTTACCACGAAGGACTCTCCTTCTCAACCTCATCCCTCACCTAAGGCATGGTGACCCTCAGATGAAACCATTCCCAGTCATCCCGCTAATGAGAGAGCAATGACTATATATTTTTTTTAAACACTCAGTTCTCTCCCCATTGGGGAGTTGGTTTCTGGACAGGGTCTAGAAGGGGAAGGTGAAAACTGATGTTTGTGCTAAACTATAGATTTGCAATCAACCTTTGTAAATCTCTGAAAGCTTTTTCTGCTTGATTTAACAGATGGGGTATGGGTGTTTGAAACAGCAACAACATATATACCTATTTATACACAGACCAACAATCACTGAAGGGCTTTTGCCCGAAACGTCGATTTTGCCTGTCCTCGGATGCTGCCTGAACTGCTGTGCTCTTCCAGCACCACTGATCCAGAATCTGGTTTCCAGCATCTGCAGTCATTGTTTTTACCTTGCAATCAATGCCAAGCACCAATATAACACATCACGAAGGAGAGAATGGCCTGGCTCAGTCTGATTGGACATCATTTTATATTAGTTGCATCCTCATGTTAGGTTTCCATCCGGGATGTGTGGTACAATGACCGACAGCAGCCCCAGGGACAATGTGGGAAGTATTTGAGAATGCTGATACCTCAGGTTCAGTGAGTGACAGGATCTAACACCAAAATCACCAGGTGGAACCCAGTTTCAGAGCAGCTCGATAGTGAAGGCTGTTTTCTGCCGCTAAGGTAAACACTCTGCCCTTCCCACATCATTACGTTAACAACTGGTTAGTAAACTAGAATCTTGGCTCAAACTGAAAGCAATGTTAAGAGGCAAGGAGCAGATGCTGGGGAGGATAGGATTCATTGAAAATGAGAGCTCTGCACAAACAGCCCCATTTCACCCAGTTCGGAATCAGCCAATTGTCATGTTTTGTTTCAGCAGTTGTACGTTTTCCTTCCCTCACAATATAATGTACTACTTTTAAATTAAACTAGTCTCAAATGATAGCAGAGCACTTCCATCGCAATAAAACAAGTGAATCAATGGACCATGACCTAAACAGATGAGTTGGGCTCATTCTAATGCATTTGTTTTCAGATCTGAGGCCAAGTTACAAAGGCAATATTCAAATAGGGAATCTTCAGAGCTGAGCATAAATTTACAATGTGTTCCACACAGGCTGGAGTTTAACTTCGACCTGCCGCTGCGCAGCTCATTCAGTTTACTGTAGCATCAAGGCTTGACAGCAGCAACGAGAGGATCCTTATCTGGCCTGATCCGGCTGCAATGCTTGTTAGTCTGGGTTCCACCCTCACAAACTGCAGTAGAGGGCCACCTGAAACATCATGGGAAGATAGGATCAGGCTCAACCAAACCTGTGTCCATTTCTACGCCTCCACAGTCCCAGAGTTCACCTATTACACTGACTCACAGCCAAGCAATGCCTTGATATCAAAATCCCTCCACCATGTCTCCCCTCCCTAACTATGTGATCTCCTGGAATGGGGTGAATCAGTATCGTTTAGTTAAGGGTTAAGGTCTCAGTTGTGTTGGAAAAGTACAAAGCGAAAGACAAAGATGAGGGATTTGCAGCAATCTTCAGCCAGATGTGCCGTGTGGATGATCCATCTTGGACACTTCCAGTGGTCCCCAGCATCACAGATGTCAGTCTTCAGTACAGTCAATTCGATTCACTCCACGTGATATCAAGAAACAGATGGAGATACTGGAAACTGCAAAGTCTACACGCTCTGACAACATTCCAGCAATTGTACTGAAGACTTGTGTTCCAGAACTTGCCCCTCCCCTGAGCCAAGCTGTTCCAGTGCAGTTACAACCCTGGCATCTACCCGACAATGTGGAAAATTGCCCAGGTATGTCCTGTACATAAAAAGCAGGACAAATCCAACTGGGCCAATTACCACCCCATCAATCTACTCCCCATCATCAGTAAAGTGATGGAAGGTGTCACCAACGGGGCTATCAAGCAGCACCTGCTCAGCTATAACCTGCTCAGAGACGCCCAGTTTGGGTTCCCCCAGGGTCACTCAGCTCCTGGCCTTATTACAGCCTTGGGTCAAACATGGACAAAAGAGCTGAATTCCAGAGGGGAGGGGAGAGGGACAGCCCTTAACATCAAGGCTACATTCGACCGAGTGTAGCATCAAGGAGCCCCAGCAAAACTGGAATCAATGGGTATCAGGGGACAAACTCTCCACTGGCTAGAGTTATACCTGGCACAAGGAAGGTGGTTGTGGTTGTTGGAGTCATCTGAGTTCCAGGATATCTCTGCAGGAGCTCCTCAGGGTACTGTCCGAGACACAATTGAAATTATCCACAGAGGCCAGTATTCATCACCGGTTCCCCCCTTATTTACACGGGGAGAGTCCTTGACCCTGATCCAGCTCCCTCAGAGTCAGCTCTCAAAGTGAACAGAACCCCTGACATTCCTGTTTATTTATTTATTTTTTCTTTTTTAATTTTCCCCCACACTACTGCCTAACAGCGATAATGCTTATTTTTAGGTGTCGGACCCAGTGAAGAACAAGTGTGCAAATCTTTATTTATATTCCACCACCAAGTGGCCAGTGACAAGCAGTGCCCTTCACATCGAAGGGCAATGCTGTGTGATCAAACAGTGAAGGGGAGGGTAGGGACTAAACCAAAATAGAGTTGGAGGGGGAAATGATGCACTCCACTCCCTGCGGCGCCCACCTCTCCCTGAACAACTCCAGGGTGTTGGTCGACACCGCATGCTCCTTCTCCAAGGACACCCGGGCCCTAACGTAACCGCGGAAGAGGGGCAGGCAGTCGGCCCTAACGACCCTCTCCACGTCCCGCTGCCTGGACCTGTTAATGGCCAGTTTGGCCAGGCCCAGGAGCAGACCCACAAGGAGGGCTTCAGACCTGCCCTCCCTCCTCCGTACCGGGTGCCCAAAGATCAGGAGCGTGGGACTGAAGTGCAACCAAAAACAGAGGAGAAGGTTTGTCAGAAAATCAAAAAGGGAGTGCAAACGCCCACAACCAATGCACACGTGGTCCACGGACTCCACAGCGCCACAGAACAAGCAGTTGGGTTGGGAGTCCGTGAACCACCGCAATCTGCGGTTGCAGGGGACCGCTGCGTGCAGCACCCTCCACCCCAGATCCCCGAGAGAAAGGGGGAGGACTCCCGCGTAGAGAGCCCTCCACTGGGGATCCCCACCGCCCGGTGGCAAATGGGCACGCCAAGGCGTGTCCGGACGGTGGATGAGGGAGAAGAGGTGGACGGTGTGCAGCAGCAGTCTATACAGGGCCCTTCTTTTCACATCCCTAAATGAGACAAAATTAAAATTCCGGAGGCGGCTCAGGTTGTGGGGCACAGGCTCCCGCGGGAAGTACGGGACCTTGGGGCCAATGTCAAATTCCGTCCGGGCTGGGGTGGCACTCCTGTTTATATCTGATAGCCAGGAATCTCTGATTTGGCCAAGTTACCAGCCCCAAGCAGGGAACTGCTACTCTATGAGGTCCACCTGGCTGACCTCGTTACAGTCAGCACAACAACCATCTTCAGCTGCTTCATCACTGACCTTCCCTCCGTCGTGAGGTCAGACATGGGAATGTTCGCCAATAATTGCACAATGTTCAGCACCACTCACCACTCCTCAGATACTGAGGCAGTCCATGTTCAAATGCAACAAGATCTGGACAATATCCAGGTTTGGGCTGACAATTGGCAAGTAACATTCATGCCACACAAATACCAGGCAATGACCATCAACAATAAGACACAATATAACTACTGCCCTTTGACATTGAATGGTGTTATCTCTGTCAACATCTTTTGGGTTATCATTGATCAGAAACTCACTAAGTAAGCACAGTGGCTACCAGAGCAGATCAGAGGCTGGGATTCCTGCAGCAAGTATCCCCCCTCCTAATCCCTGCAAAGACTGTCCACCATCTACAAGACACACATCAAGAGTGTGATGGAATACTCTGGATGGGAGCAGCTCAAACAACACTCAAGAAACTCAACACCATCCAGGACAAAGCAGCCCCCACTTGATTGGCCCCACATCCACTCCTTCCATCACTGATGCTCAGTAGCAGCAATGTGTACCATCTACAAGATGCACTGCAGAAACTTTTGGTGAGATCCTCAGACAGCACCTTCCAAACCCACGGCCACTTCCATCTGGAAGGACAAGGGCAGCAGATACATGGGAACACCACCCCCTGCAGGTTCCCCTCCAAGTTACTCACTATCTTGGGCAAGTAGAAATGACCAATAATTGCTGGGTGTAGTCAGTAATGCCTGGTGAATAATAAAACCTAAAGGTGCTATGTAACTACAATGCGTTTGTTGATGCAATCCCAGTATAAACAAATTGTTGAGAGGTTTTACTAAGCTTCACTTTGTACAGGATCTGGAGGAGCAGGTGATGGTCTTGGTCTGAATTTATGTGACATTGTTTCACTCATCGACCCCAACAACTTTTCACACATAGTCAATCATTTCCCAAAGTCACTCACCTCCGAATTCAGGAGACAATGAAAGAGAAAGATGAAAAATCCCTAAAAACAAGAGAAAGGAACATTTAATCAGAAACAGCAAATTACCAACATCTCAAATACAATGACACTTCAAACAGAAAGAGGAGGAGAATAGTCAAGCTGCCAGGATGAAATATGATTGGATGGTGATGGGGAATTTGGAAAGGGACCTCGTGTTTGGTCCAAGCATCACAGGTTTGGCACAAGGTGGTGGGAGGTCCTCACTGGGCAAGGTCTATACCCACTCCAGAAGGTGGGCAGGAGGGTCATCCCAGAATGGGACTGGCAGTGTTCCTGCAAACCTGGGCAGCATCTCCAACTCCATCCTCATTCCACCACCCACCACCGCACCTCCCCCCCCCCCACACACACACCAACACACACACACACACACAACTTGCCCCGTCCCTCCCGCACCCTCCCCCTCCCCTCCCGCTCCCTCCCTCCCCCCCTCCCGCACCCTCCCCCTCCCACTCCCTCCCCTCCCCCCCCTCCCGCACCCTCCCCCTCCCACTCCCTCCCCTCCCCCGCCCGTACCTTCCCCCTCTGGGTGCAGACTCTGGCCTACACCCTCTGTGATTTAGGTTCTAATTCAGCTCAGACTAAAGGATATCTTTATTTCCCTGTGTGTCTGTTGTTTGGGGTTCAGCTCCTATCTTTAATAAAAAGCTAACTCCATCCTGTCCTCACTGTCTTATATCATGATGCCGTTGTGGTGAATGGATAAAGGAGTAATTCAACACCGACTGGGACTGAGTCACCTCGTCTGTTATTAAAGACAGTCTGCCTCTGACTCTGTGTGACACCTCTCTCCCTTGTGCTACTAGACAAGGCATTAATACAAACTCTCTGCCTTACTACAGCCTGCCATCTTAGTGATGGCTGCTTCAGCTATCTCCACACACTGTCTGATTCATCTCCATTCCTGCCCCTAATTTGACAGAAAACTCAGCTCCAAAACGATGGACATTTCTTGCTCAGTATCTGCCTCCCCAGCCTCCAACCTTGAGGGGAGTTTCCAAGATGGAAATAGATCAGCCAAGAGAAAACTGAAGGGCAGACCAGGCTTAGGGGGCTCATTGCTCTCCCAATGTTTTTTAATGTATTTATAGGATGTGGACCTTTATTACCCATCCAGAGGGCAGTTAAGGGTCAATCACATGGCTGTGGATCTGGAGTCAGGTGTAGGCCAGACCAGGTAAAGATGGCAGTTTCCTTCCCTAAAGGGTTTCGTGAAGCAGCTGGGTCTTTCCAACATCCGACAGAAGCTGCAAGGTCACCCCGACACTACCTTCTTATTTGTTTGTTTGTCACTGAAATCAGATATCACCGTCTGACACGATGGGGTTCGAACCCCTGTCCCAGCATGTTGGTCTGGGGGGTTTCTGAATTGCTGTTAGAGTGACATTATGACAAAGTCATGGCCTCCCTCTTGAGCCCGCAGTCCACACTCCCAATCTGAGGAGTGGAGTGACGATGGTCACTCTCCTGTAGGATGACACAATTTTACTATGAACCCTGTGTCCCATGATCCTGCCCCACTAGTTCCCTGATGAAGGAGCAGCGCTCCGAAAGCTAGTGCTCCCAAATAAACCTGTTGGACTATAACCTGGTGTTAAGATTAGAGTGGCTCTGGAAAAGCGCAGCAGGTCAGGCAGCATCCAAGGAGCAGGAAAATCGACGTTTCGGGAAAAAGCTCTTCATCAGGAATGGACTCTTCATCAGGGCTTTTGCCCGATTTTCCTGCTCCTCGGATGCTGCCTGACCTGCTGTGCTTTTCCAGAGCCACTCTAATCTTGACTCTAATCTCCAGCATCTGCATTACCCACTTCCACCTATAACCTGGTGTTGTGTGATTTTTAACTTGGTCCACCCCAGTCCAACATCCTGTAAGATGGTCAGTGTATCAAGGAATAGGTCACCCAGAATCACTTGTTCAATCTGAGTGCCTTTTTAGTGCAATTCTGGATTACAGAACCACACTGCAGTTACCTGGAAAGAGTTGAACAATGCAAAGATGTACTGAAAGACGATGGCGTAGTTATTGAGTGACAGTACTCCACACACCCAGGATATCCCCAGTATTGGCAGCAACACAGCCACTGCTTTGGCTGTTAATCTGTAAAGGAAAGCAAAGATGTGAGCACAACTCACTCACCAAAACTCATCCTTTCACAGGGACTGCCGTATTAACATCGAGTCTTGTTTGGAGAGATGCATGAGACCAAACAGAGATCAAGTACAAGTGACGGTTATAGGTTGTCTGCGAGCTGGTGTCGTGGTTAAAAACCCAGAAGCCCAGGTCAATATCCTGGAGGAAGGAGGGTGAACCTTACATTGGCAAATGGTGAAATATGAATTCATTAAAACACTTGGAACAGAGAGCTGGCTGAGTGATGACCCATCGTCGATTGTCAGGAAAACCCATCTAGATCACTAATGTCCTATAGAGAAGGCAACTGCCATCCTTACCTGGTCTGGCCTCCATGTAACTCCAGACCCACAGCAATGGGGTTGACTCCTCACTCCCCTCTGGGCAATCAATGCTGGCCCAGTCTGTGACACCCAGTCGCCAGGAACGAAGAAAGGGACAATTGGCCAAGCAGTTGACTGGGTGATTTTGTCCACATGGGGAATGAGTAATCAGAGTTGCTGAAGATTGTGTGGCGTGAACTAAAACTGAAACTCATTGGAAAAGAAGGGAACATTGGAAAAGACAAGAAAATAACTACAGCTATGGAAACGTGTGAAAAGGCCAGGTTTGGACCACGGGCAGAATTTCTCACTGAAATGCTGCAGGGGGTGGTGGGATGGGGGGAGAAGAAGGATTTTCCAATGAGACTTGTGCTTGAATAGAAACACAATTGTTTTGAAGACAGCAGCAGCAGACAGGCATTTAGCAATGGGGCATGTGCAAGGCACTGAGCTGTAACAGACAAAATGGTTCATAAAATTGTGAAAGATCAGCCAAATGGTAAATTAGCGTCTGCACTAGCCTGGGTTGTAGGTGCAAATAATTCACAGTCCGCAATGGGAGGTACAGTCCATATCCATTACTGGAAATCCTGAAGTTCCTTCAGTAATAAATGATCAGCTCCCAGCTTGGAAATGGGCTACAATTAGTTTTTTTTTGGCATTTTAATGCAATATACTGTGGCCGAAAGGCTTTTATTAAAGCTGAGTCTCGGAAAGGATTCAGCAAGACATGATGGAAGGAGAATGGAAACCTGCCTTAATCACAGAGACGTGTTTATTTTAAAAAGAAGAGATTTAAAGAGTATAGATGCTTAGGAAAAGTTACTGAAAAAGACAGAAAATAAGAATTGCGCAGTGTGGGGACTAGATGATTATATTCCTTACAGTGTGGAAACAGGCCCTTCAGCCCAACAAGTCCACACTGACCCTCCAAAGAGTAACCCACCCAGATCCATTTCCCTCTGACAAATGAAACTAACACTATGGGTAATTTAGCACGGGCCAATTCACCTGACCCACACTGTGGGTCTTTGGACTGTGAGAGGAAACCCACACAGACACAGGGAGAATGTGCAAACTTCACACAGGAAGTCACCCATGGCTGGAATCAAACCTGGGTCCCTAGCACTGTGAGGTAGCAGTGCTAACCACTGAGCCACCATACTGCCCCAAACAGCTACACTTCAGCTATAATTGGCATCTTTGTTGGGAATGGATTAAATTCTATAACTCCCTCAGATTCTGTACATTTATAATCCAACAGATCTTACAAGTTCCCCTCCAAGCCACTCCCAATCCTGACTTGGAAATATATCACCGTTCCTTCACTGTCACTGGGTCAAGATCCTGGAATTCCCTCCCTCAGGGCATTGTGGATCTACCCACAGCACATGGTCTGCAGCGGGTCAAGAAGGCAGCTCACCCCCACCTTCTCAAGGGGGCAACTAGGGACGGGCAATAAATACTGGGCCCAGGCAGTGAGATTCATGTCCCATGAGTGACAAAAAACATGCATTGGAGAGTCAGTGTTGAGGGAGTGCCATACTGTCGGAGGGTCAGTGCTGAGGGAGTGTCGCACTGTCGGAGGGTCAGTGCTGAGAGAATGACGCACTGTCGGAGGGTCAGTGCTGAGGGAGTGCTGCACTGTTGGAGGGTCAGTACTGAGGGAGTGCCACACTGTCGGAGGGTCAGTACTGAGGGAGTGCTGCACTGTTGGAGGGTCAGTACTGAGGGAGTGCCGCACTGTCGGAGGGTCAGTACTGAGGGAGTGCTGCACTGTCGGAGGGTCAGTACTGAGGGAGTGCTGCACTGTCGGAGGGTCAGTACTGAGGGAGTGCCACACTGTCGGAGGGTCAGTACTGAGGGAGTGCTGCACTGTCGGAGGGTCAGTGCTGAGGGAGTGCCGCACTGTCGGAGGGTCAGTACTGAGGGAGTGCTGCACTGTTGGAGGGTCAGTGCTGAGAGAATGACGCACTGTCGGAGGGTCAGTGCTGATGGGCTACTGATGACTTGTCCAACATTTATTTTTCAAATAAACATCAATAAGTCATACTTTCTGTCTATTAGTAGAGGTGGAAGCTCGCTGTGTACAAGTAGCTGCTGCTGCCTCTGTGTTACAGCATTATCTACGGCTCAAAATGCATCGGATTAGCAGTGAAGTACTTTGAGATGCCCAGAGGTTGTGAAAAGGATGATGGGAATGCAGTTTTCTTTCACTGGTTCTCTGTCACCAACCAATTCAGTCACACTTGGCAATTAGACTGCAAAATCCTGCATTTGCTCCCAGTGTCACAGCCAATTAACATCTCCAAAGATGCCTGCTAGTCATTCCATTAACACACCCTGACTCCAGAAATAGAAGCATAACCATGCCCAATATTATCTACTCAGTGTGACATCCAGTATCTCCAAGTATTACACTGTAGCCACTCCGGTTCCCTCATTCATGGAATGAAATAAACTCAGTACCTTCCCCAAACTGAGGGAGAGAGTGCACACATTTCACCTCACTCTCTTCTCGTGAGAGTGTCTTCATTTCACACTCAGCATTCTCAGGCACGGTGTGGGCAGGATGTGTATGAGGAGCATGTTGGCATGAAGTCAGCCTGACTTGTTCCAATTAATTAAAGTATTACACTGTTCTGTATGGGCTCCTGATCTGAACTTTGATTGGATGTGACACTCGTCTCTGTGATGACCTTGCTCTTGCTGAGGGAAAGTGTTTGGAAATTATAATTAAAATTAAATGAATTTGCACGATTGAATTCTAAGTGAACAAAATGAAACTTTTTTTATTATTAATTCATGGTATTTGAGCGTGGCTGGCTGGGCCAGCATTTATTGTCTCTCCATGACCATTCCTTGAGAAGCTGCTGCTTTTTTGAGCCACTGCAGTCCATTTGACACGACAACATCCGCCATTGGTTATACCCTCTACACCTCAATTTAATGGCAGCCATCCGGACAAGTGGGGAGTATTCCATCACACTCCTGACTTGTGCCTTGTAGATGGTGGGCAGGCTTTGGGGAGTCAGAAGGTGATTATCTGTCGCAGGATTCCCAGCCTCTGACCTGCTCCTGTAGCCACTGTGGTTTTGTGGCTAGTCCAGATCAATTTCTGGTGCATGGTAACACCAAATTGGTGATGGGGGAATTCAGTGACTGTAAGGGATCTATATGGACTTCAGTAAGGCATTCGACAAGGTTCCCCATGGGAGACTGATTAGCAAGATTAGATCACATGGAATACAGGGAGAACTAGCCATTTGGATACAGAACTGGCTCAAAGGTAGAAGACAGAGGGTGGTGGTAGAGGCCTTTTCAGACTGGAGGCCTGTGACCAGTGGAGTGCCACAAGGATCAGTGCTGGGTCCACTACTTTTTGTCATTCACATAAATGACGGCACGGTAGCTCAGTGGTTAGCACTGCTGCCTCACAGCACCAGGGTCCCAGGTTCAATTCCAGCCTTGGTTGACTGTTTGTGTGGAGTTTGCACATTTTCCCCGTGTGCTCCGGTTTCCTTCCCCAGTCCAAAGATGTGCAGGTCAGGTAAATTGGCCATGCTAAATTGCCCATAGTGTTAGCTGCATTAGCCAGAGGTGGGTGGGTTGCTCTTCAGAGGGTCGGTGTGGACTTGTTGGGCCGAAGGGCCTGTTTCCACGCTGTAAGTAATCTAATCTAATCTTTAATCTAAATGATTTGGATGTGAGCATAAGAGGTACAGTTAGTAAGTTTGCAGATGACACCAAAATTGGAGGTGTACTGGACAGCGAAGAAGGTTACCTCAGATTACAACAGGATCTGGACCAGATGGACAAATGGGCTGAGAAGTGGCAGATGGAGTTTAATTCAGATAAATGCGAGATGCTGCATTTTGGGAAAGCAAATCTTAGCAGGACTTATACACTTAATGGTAAGATCCTCGGGTGTGTTACTGAACAAAGAGACCTTGGAGTGCAGGTTCATAGCTCCTTGAAAGTGGAGTCGCAGGTAGATAGGCTAGTGAAGAAGGCATTTGGTATGCTTTCCTTTATTGGTCAGAGTATTGAGTACAGGAGTTGGGAGGTCATGTTGAGGCTGTACAGGACATTGGTTAGGCCACTATTGGAATATTGTGTGCAATTCTGGTCTCCCTCCTATTGGAAGATGTTGTGAAACTTGAAAGGGTTCAGAAAAGATTTACAAGGATGTTGCCAGAGTTGGAGGATTTGAGTTAGGCTGGGGCTGTTTTCCCTGGAGTGTCGGAGGCTGAGGGGTGACCTTATAAAGTTTATAAAATTATGAAAGGCATGGATAGGATAAATAGACAAAGTCTTTTCCCTGGATTTGGGGAGTCCAGAACTAGAGGGCGAAGGTTTAGGGTGAGAGGGGAAAGATATAAAAGGGACCTATGGGGCAACTTTTTCACACAGAGGGTGGTACGTGTATGGAATGAGCTGCCAGAGGATGTGGTGGAGGCTGGTACAATTGCAACATTTAAAAGGTATTTAGATGGATATATGAATAGGAAGGGTTTGGAGGGATATGGGCCGGGTGCTGGCAGGTGGGACTAGATTGGGTTGGGATATCTGGTCAGTATGGACAGGTTGCACCGAAGGGTCTGCTTCCATGCTGTACATTCCCGTGACTCTTTGACTCTATACCAAGACAGAATGTCAGGCATGAGGGTTAGATACTCTGTTATTTGATTAACAATGCATGGTGCATGGGTGTCGCGAACATTCCTGGCCACTGTGTTTTAGATGATAATACACAGGAATCTCGAACAAATCAGGCACAGACTGCCCCATTTCTAGAGGTGTTGTGACTGGAAAGGCACACTGCAAGTGAATGTGGAGCACTGGGAATGAGGAGCCCATGGACTGCACATTACTCACAATAAGGGCACGGTGCTGTATACAGGGGCACTGTGCTGTACACAGGAGCACAGTGCTGTATACAGGGGCATGGTGCTGTATACAGGGGCACGGTGCTGTATACAGGGGCACGGTGCTGTATACAGGGGCATGGTGCTGTATACAGGGGCACTGTGCTGTACACAGGGGCACAGTGCTGTATACAGGGGCACTGTGCTGTACAGAGGGGCACTGTGCTGTATACAGGGGCATGGTGCTGTACACAAGAGCACAGTGCTGTATACAGGGGCACGGTGCTGTATACAGGGACATGGTGCTGTACACAGGGGCATGGTGCTGTATACAGGGGCATGGTGCTGTACACAGGAGCACAGTGCTTTTTACAGGGGCACGGTGCTGTACACAGGGGCATGGTGCTGTACACAAGGGCATGGTGCTGTACACGGGGCACGGTGTTGTATACAGGGCACGGTGTTGTATACAGGGCATGGTGTTGTATACAAGGGCATGGTGCTGTACACAGGAGCACGGTGCTGTATACAGGGGCATGGTGCTGTACACAGGGGCATGGTGCTGTACACAGGGGCATGGTGATGCATGCAGGGGCACGGTGTTGTATACAGGGCACTGTGCTGTATACAGGGGCACGGTGCTGTATACAGGGGCATGGTGCTGTATACAGGGGCATGGTGCTGTACACAGGGCATGGTGCTGTACACAGGGGCATGGTGATGCATGCAGGGGCACGGTGTTGTATACAGGGCACGGTGCTGTATACAGGGGCATGCTGCTGTATACAGGGGCATGGTGCTGTATACAGGAGCATGATGCTGTATACAGGGCACTGTGCTGTATACAGGGGCACGGTGCTGTATACAGGGGCATGCTGCTATACACAGGGGCATGGTGCTGTATACAGGGGCATGGTGCTGTATACAGGGGCACGGTGCTGTATACAGGGGCATGGTGATGCATGCAGGGGCACGGTGTTGTATACAGGGCACGGTGCTGTATACAGGGGCATGCTGCTGTATACAGGGGCATGGTGCTGTATACAGGAGCATGATGCTGTATACAGGGCACTGTGCTGTATACAGGGGCACGGTGCTGTATACAGGGGCATGCTGCTATACACAGGGGCATGGTGCTGTATACAGGGGCATGGTGCTGTATACAGGGGCACGGTGCTGTATACAGGGGCACAGTGCTGTATACAGGGGCACGGTGCTGTATACAGGAGCATGATGCTGTATACAGGGCACTGTGCTGTATACAGGGGCCCGGTGCTGTATACAGGGGCATGCTGCTATACACAGGGGCATGGTGCTGCATACAGGGGCATGGTGCTGTACACAGGGGCACGGTGCTGTATACAGGGGCACAGTGCTGTACACAGGGGCATGGTGCTGTACACAGGGGCACGGTGCTGTACACAGGGGCATGGTGCTGTACACAGGGGCATGGTGATGCATGCAGGGGCACGGTGTTGTATACAGGGCACGGTGCTGTATACAGGGGCATGCTGCTGTATACAGGGGCATGCTGCTGTATACAGGGGCACGGTGCTGTATACAGGAGCATAATGCTGTATACAGGGCACTGTGCTGTATACAGGGGCACGGTGCTGTATACAGGGGCATGCTGCTATACACAGGGGCATGGTGCTATATACAGGGGCACGGTGCTGTATACAGGGGCACAGTGCTGTATACAGGGGCACAGTGCTGTATACAGGGCACTGTGCTGTATACAGGGGCATGGTGCTGTACACAAGGGCATAGTGCTGTACACGGGGCACGGTGTTGTATACAGGGCACGGTATTGTATACAAGGGCACGGTGCTGTATTAAGGAGCATGATGCTGTATACAGGGCACTGTGCTGTATACAGGAGCACGGTGCTGTATACCGGGGCATGGTGCTATGCACAGGGGCATAGCAGCATGGTGCTGTATACAGGGGCATGGTGCTGTACACAGGGGCATGCTGCTGTACACAGGGGCACGGTGCTGTACACAGGGGCACGATGCTGTACACAGGGGCACGGTGCTGTATACAGGTCACTGTGCTGTATACAGGGGCACGGTGCTGTATACAGGGCACGGTGCTGTGGACAGGGGCACGGTGCTATACACAGGGGCACAGTGCTATATATGGTGCACTGTGCTATATACAGGGGCACGGTGATGTATACAGGGGCACGGTGATGAATACAGGGGCACGGTGCTGAATACAGGGACACAGTGATGTATACAGGGGCACTGTGCTGTATACAGGGGCACTGTGCTGTATACAGGGCATGGTGCTATATACAGGAGCACTGTGCTACACACAGGGGCACGGTGCTGTATACAGGGCCACGTTGCTGTATACAGGGGCACGTGCTGTATACGGGGCACTGTGCTGTATACAGGGGCATGGTGCTGTATACAGGGCACTGTGCTGTATACAGGGGCACGGTGCTGTATACAGGGGCACGGTGCTGTAGACAGGGGCAGGGTGCTATATAAAGGGGCACGGTGCTATACACAGAGGCACAGTGCTATATATGGTGCACTGTGCTATATACAGGGGCACTGTGCTGTATACAGGAGCACTGTGCTACACACAGGGCCACGGTGCTGTATACAGGGCCACAGTGCTGTATACAGGGGCACGGTGCTGTGTACGGGGCACTGTGCTATGTACAGGGGCACGGTGCTGTATACAGGGGCACAGTGATGTATACAGGGGCACGGTGCTGTATAAGGGGCACTGTGCTATGTACAGGGGCATGGTGCTATATACAGGGGCACAGTGCTGTATACGGGGCACTGAGCTATATACAGTGGCACGGTGCTATACACAGGGGCACGGTGCTGCATACAAGGGCATGGTGATGTATACAGGGGCACGGTGCTGTATACTTGGCACTGAGCTATATACAGGGGCACAGTGCTATACACAGGGGCACAGTGCTATACACAGGGGCACAGTGCTATACACAGGGGCACGGTGCTGTATACGAGGTACTGCGCTATATACAGGGCAATGGTGCTGTATACAGGTGCACGGTGATATATACTGGGACACTGTGCTGGATACGGGGGCACTGTGCTATATACAGGGGCATGGTTCTGTATACAGGGCCACTGTGCTGTATATAGGGGCACGGTGCTATACACAGGGCACGGTGCTGTATGCAGGGACACTTGCTGTGTACAGTGGCACGGTGCTGTATACTGGGCACTGTGCTTTATACAGGGCATGGTGATGTGTACAGGGGCACGGTGCTATATACAGGGGCACTGTGCTGTGTACAGGGGCACGGTGCTGTAAACAGGGCACTGTGCTGTATACAGGGGCATGGTGCTGTATACAGGAGCACGGTGATGTGTACAGGGTACTGTGATGTATACAGGGGCACGGTGATGTATACAGGGGCACGGTGCTGTATACAGGGGCACGGTGCTGTGTACAGGGGCACGGTGCTGTATACAGGGGCACGGTGCTGTATACAGGGGCATGGTGATGTATACAGGGGCACGGTGCTGTATATAGTGGTACGGTGCTGTATACAGGGGCATGGGGATGTATACGGGGGACTGTGCTATATTCAGGGGCACGGTGCTATATACTGGGGCACGGTGCTGTATACAGGGGCACGGTGCTCTATACAGGGCAGGTGCTATATACAGGGCCACGGTGCTGTATACAGGGCCACGGTGATGTATACAGGCGCACGGTGATGTATAGAGGAGCACGGTGCTGTATACAGGGGCACTGTGCTATATATAAGGGCACGGTGATGTATACAGGGGCGTGTGCTGTGTACAGGTCCACGGTGCTGTATACAGGGGCATGGTGATGTATACAGGGGCACGATGCTGTATACAGTGGTATGGTGCTGTATACAGGGGCACGGGGATGTATACGGGGGACTGTGCTATATACAGGGGCACGGTGCTATATACAGGGGCACAGTGCTGTATACAGGGGCACGGTGCTGTATACAGGGCCAGAGGCTATATACAGGGCCACGGTGCTATATATAGGGGCATGGTGTTGTATACAGGGGCACTGTGCTGTGTACAGGGGCACGTTGCTGTGTACAGGGCCACGGTGCTATATACAGGGCCACGGTGATGTATACAGGCGTACGGTGATGTATAGAGGAGCACGGTGCTGTATACAGGGGCACTGTGCTATATATAAGGGCACGGTGATGTATACAGGGGCACTGTGCTGTATACAGGGGCACGTGCTGTGTACAGGTCCACGATGCTGTATACAAGTCCACGGTGCTGTATACAGGTCCACGGTGCTGTATACAGGTCCACGGTGCTGTATACAGGGCCACAGTGCTGTATACAGGGGCATGGTGCTGTATACAGGGGCACGGTGCTGTATACAGGGGCATGGTGATGTATACAGGGGCACGATGCTACATACAGGGGCACGGTGCTACATACAGGTCCACGGTGCTATATACAGGGGCATGGTGCTGTATACAGGGGCATGGTGATGTATGCAAGGGCACGGTGATGTATGCAAGGGCACGGTGCTGTATACAGGGGCATGGGGATGTATACAGGGGCACAGCCAAAGGTTAAATCTAGAATTTGGAATCACGTTGACCCATTCAGGCAGAGAGTCTGAAGGGAATACACAGCTGACAATGGGCTGTGGAGCAGCACAATGGAGGGAGTGAGATCGGTTTGAAATAAGGCAGGCCACCCGCAGTAGATCGGGAAATGAGGCAAGGAAAGTGAAGGAACAGGTAGACGACATAACGAAAAATTAAAGGTGTTGTGACAGTCTTTGCAAAATGACGGAAAGCTAAACATCTAAACAGTAAAATTCACAAGATCTCAGCTGTGGGAAGACTGAAACAAGATTAATTTGTCTTTCTGAATAAGTTTGTAAGTTTGAGAGTAAAGCCCCCATCATACACTGTCAGGATCAGGACAGCACAGAATTAGATTCAGATTGCAGCTCCCTTGACACCATTTCCACCAAACAATCCCAGGATACCAACCCACATTAGTCAAACAGATGGATTTGTCCTGACAATTAAACATGGTTACAATTAAAGCAAGCTTTTCTTTCTTGAATGTTAGATTTTTGTTGGTTCAAATTTCACCATCTGCCAAAGTGGGGTTTGAACCCAAATCCCAAGTACATTAGCCTGGAATGCTGTGATTACAAACCCAATACCATGACCATGACCATGACACCACTAGCTTGAGGGACTGAGAGAGTTGTCTCTTGCTCCTTTGCTTATGACCCTTCGTTAAAGAGGCAGCGACTTTAAAAGCCTCTCTCCCATCCTGCCTGACACCTCAAGACCCAATTGCCCCAAGATGGGGCTCCATCAAAGTTGTATCGTTGATACAAGCCAATAAGAGCAGGTGCTGAGACAGTTGCTGTTCACTTCATGAGGAAACTAGCAGAGTGTTTTCCAAAACCACAGTCATGAGCCTACATCGCTCGAAGCTAGAGTGTTCGAACAATAACTGAGAACAGCTGCTGAGACAGGTTTCTGACTGGGATTTCCTATTGACAGGAGATGAGAAGGAAAAGGAAGCCTTGTATCTGGGAAACAGGTTTCTCAACATCAGGTTGTTACTTCACAGACAAGGCAGAATTTTCAAAACGTAATCACTATTTCAATTTGAAAACAAAGCAGCCAGTGTATGCACAGTAAGATCCCACTATCAGCAACATAGAGTCATAGAGATGTACAGCACGGAAACAGACCCTTCGACATGGTTGTGATTTAGTCATGTTGTTCAGGTTCTAATATTTAACCCCTGGAGAGCTTGCTGCTCTGCTTGGAAATACTGTCAAGGGACCTTTACATACATCTCTGAGATAAAACAGGACAGTGCAGCACTCCCTCAGCACTGATCCTCCAACAGTGCAGCACTCCCTCAGCACTGACCCTCTGACAGTGCAGCACTCCCTCAGCACTGACCCTCCAACAGTGCGGCACTCCCTCAGTACTGACCCTCCGACAGTGCAGCACTCTCTCAGCACTGATCCTCCGACAGTGCAGCACTCCCTCAGCACTGACCCTCCAACAGTGCAGCACTCCCTCAGCACTGATCCTCCGACAGTGCAGCACTCCCTCAGCACTGACCCTCCAACAGTGCAGCACTCCCTCAGCACTGACCCTCCGACGGTGTGGCCCTCCCTCAGCACTGATCCTCCGACAGTGCAGCACTTCCTCAGCACTGACCCTCCGACAATGCAGCACTCACTCAGCACTGACCCTCCAACAATGCGGCATTCCCTCAGCACTGACCCTCCGACAGTGCCCACTCCCTCAGCAGTGACCCTCCGACTGTGCTGCACTCCCTCAGCACTGACCCTCCAACAGTGCAGCACTCCCTCAGCACTGACCCTCCGACGGTGTGGCCCTCCCTCAGCACTGATCCTCCGACAGTGCAGCACTTCCTCAGCACTGACCCTCCAACAATGCAGCACTCACTCAGCACTGACCCTCCGACAATGCAGCACTCACTCAGCACTGACCCTCCAACAATGCAGCATTCCCTCAGCACTGACCCTCCGACAGTGCCCACTCCCTCAGCAGTGACCCTCCGACTGTGCTGCACTCCCTCAGCACTGACCCTCCAACAGTGCGGCATTCCCTCAGCACTGACCCTCCGACTGTGCTGCACTCCCTCAACACTTACCCTCCGACAGTGCGGCACTCCCTCAGCACTGACCCTCCGACTGTGCTGCACTCCCTCAGCACTTACCCTCCGACTGTGCTGCACTCCCTCAGCAGTGACCCTCCGACTGTGCTGCACTCCCTCAGCACTGACCCTCCAACAGTGCCCACTCCCTCAGCAGTGACCCTCCGACTGTGCTGCACTCCCTCAGCACTGACCCTCCAACAGTGCGGCATTCCCTCAGCACTGACCCTCCGACTGTGCTGCACTCCCTCAACACTTACCCTCCGACAGTGCGGCACTCCCTCAGCACTGACCCTCCGACTGTGCTGCACTCCCTCAGCACTTACCCTCCGACTGTGCTGCACTCCCTCAGCAGTGACCCTCCGACTGTGCTGCACTCCCTCAGCACTGACCCTCCAACAGTGCGGCATTCCCTCAGCACTGACCCTCCGACTGTGCTGCACTCCCTCAACACTTACCCTCCGACAGTGCGGCACTCCCTCAGCACTGACCCTCCGACAGTGCTGCACTCCCTCAACACTTACCCTCCGACAGTGCGGCACTCCCTCAGCACTGACCCTCCGACTGTGCTGCACTCCCTCAGCACTTACCCTCCAACAGTGCGGCACTCCCTCAGCACTGACCCTCTGACAGTGTGGCACTCCCTGTGGTTCGGCCTTTCCCCCCAGGAGTTGAGCAGAATAAGTGGGTGATCACATTTATCCGCATTATGTTCTTTGTCAATTATTTGCCCACTTAGCCAGCCTGTCCAAGTCATCCTGCAGCCTCTTTGCATCCTTTTTACAGCACACACTGCCACCCAGCTTCGTGTCATCTGCAAATTTGGAGATATGGCATTCAATTCCTTCGTTCAAATCGTTGATGTATATTGTGAACAGCTGGGGTCCCAGCGCTGAACCCTGCAGCAGCCCACTCGTCACTGCCTGCCACTCCGAAAATGATCTGGGGCAGCATGGTAGCTCAGTGATTAGTACTGCTGCCTCACAGCGCTAGGGACCCGGGTTCAATCTCAGCCTCAAGAGACTCTCTGTGTGGAGTCTGCACATTCTTCCCATGTCAGTGTGGATTTCCTCTGGGTGCTGCAGTTTCCTCCCACAGTCCAAAGATGTGCAAGTTAGGGTGGGTTAGCCATGCTAAATTACCCATAGTGTGCAGGCTAGGTCGGTGAGCCAGAGGAAATGCAGGGTTAGAGGGAGAGGGTGAATCTGGATAGGATGCTCTTTTGATGGGCTGAATGGCTTGATTCCACACTGTTGGGATTCTATGATCTGTTTATTCCAACTTGCTGCTTCCTGTCAGCACATTACCTCTGATACCATGAGCTTTAGCTTTCCTTACTAATCTCTTGTGGGGGACTTTCTCAAGAGCGTTTTGCAAGTTCAGAGACACACCATCTGCTGATTCACCCTTGTCCACTCTATGGGACATATCCTCAAAACATTCCAGAGGATTTTTCAATACTGATTTCCCTTCAGTGAATCCACGCTGACTTGGACCAATCCTATCACTGCTTTCCAAATGCTCAGTTATTACATCCTTAATGACTGACTCCAGCATTTTCCCCAACACCGATGTCAGGCTAACCAGCCAATCATTCCCCATTTTCTCTCTCCCCTCCGTTTTTTGAAGTTACATTAACTCTCTCCAGTCCAACGGAGTCGACAGAATACTGGAAAATGATCACTAAAGCATCCGTTATTTCTCGAGCCATTTCCTTAAGTCCTCTGAGATGGAGAGCATCCAACTCTTTAGATTAGACGTGATTAGATTCCCTACGGTGTGGAAACGGGCCATTTGGCCCAACAAGTCCACACCGACCCTCCGAAGAGTAACCCACCCAGACACATTTCCCTATACCTACCCCTCACTAATGCACCTAACCTACACATCTCTGAACACTACGGGCAATTCAGTACGGCCAATTCACCTGACCTGCACATATTTGGACTGTGGGAGGAAACCGGAGCACCCAGAGGAAATCCACACTGACACGGGGAGAATGTGCAGACTCCACACAGACAGTCGCCCGAGGCTGGAATCGAACCTGGGTCCCTGGTGCTGTGAGGCAATCCAAGCTGCCACGTGAGGTACATTCTGACCCTTGCATTGCATCTTTGGGGCTTTGTGAAATTTCAGTGCCATGCACACTTCTGCTGATGGGCACTGTGGGGTCTGAGAAGCTCAGAAGAGATCTACTCTCTGGGCGAATACCTGGGGATCTGCCTCAGCCCCGCCACTGGGATTTGAGATCGACAGTGACAAGATCCCAACTAGTTCCTCCTTGGTTGTGAAGCAGATTGGGATGGCCTTGGATCAGGAGGGATGCTATATAAATGTTTCCACACCCTGCAGCTTGCATCTCCACATTCATTGCCCATTCACACTCAAGAAAATGCAAAGGCTATGGCTTGAAGCTTCCACACTCTGAAGAAGATTTAATGAAGATGATTTGATGTTACTGTCTCCTGTTATAGAGCACCGCCCTGGAAGGACACTCCCCTCTTTTGTTAATCACTGATACATCTCTGTCAGGCGTTCACCGAAGTGGCAGGAAATGTGAACCTGAAGATTTCTCTTCGTAAAAGTTAAAAATTCGAAATGATCTTGTTGAACCATGATTTGGATTTGCCGGTGTTGGACTGGGGTGTACAAAGTTAAAAATCACACAACACCAGGTTATAGTCCAACAGGTTTAATTGGAAGCACGAGCTTTTGGAGTGACGCTCCTTCATCAGGTGGTTGTGCAGCCATCATTTATCTACATTGGGGACAAGATCTATAACACATTACAATTGGCTCACCATTCCAGTTTCTGTGCTGTACACGTCTACGACTCTGTGACCATCCAGGACAAAGCAGCCCACTTGATTGGCACCAGTACCAGTGGTGACTTGTACCAGCAGCAAAGAACTTAAGAAGACAACAGAGGTGTTCCCACTAAGGAAAAGAGTTTTTTAAAGAGCGCAGACAGATGATGGTGGAAGACTTTGTTTCCCCCCTGCCCCTGCAGCACTTGGTCACATTTGCATTGAGTGTTGGCAGCAACCGAGGTGTGATTGTGCGTTGGTCGGGATACATGAGGGAATGATAAGACACAACAAAAAAAAAATCCAGGTGAGTTGGTGTATTGTCTTTATGAATGGAATATCACTCACCAACACCCAGATATCCACAAACCCAGATATCCACAAACCCAGATTTCCACAAACCCAGATATCCACAAACCCAGATTTCCACAAACCCAGATATCCACAAACCCAGATTTCCACAAACTGTTGCCTTTACAGATTTCATTCATAGAAAGGTTGCATGAATGACCTGGTGCTGGAAACTGGGATGAGTGCAGAGAGTGGCAGTACAGACTCAATGGACTGAAGGGTCTCTTCTGTAATGTATGACTCAATGATCTTCAGATCCTAGTAAGCAAGACATTCTGAGCACTGTGTTGCTGAGTTTCATGCTGACATATTCATCGCTGTTCAACCTCGTGACATCACTACACTCAGTAATCACAGGGCTGTCCGCTGAGCTGGTGTTTGTACATCAGCATCAACTCCTGATGACAATCAACTATTCGTTCAGTAACTGGCTGAGGAGAGATTAATTGTCTCCCCTGTCAGACTCGAGCCAGTGGAGAAAATTAACTTCCAGGTAGATCAGAAACGTTTTGCAAAGTATCCATGGAAGCTCATTCAATCTACTGAGACAATCGATACATGAAAAGGGATTCATGGTTCATGAACAATTCAAATGAGCAACAACAGTCAGTGGTAGAGGGAGTGGATGCTTATGGATCTGGTGCCAATCAATTGGGCTGCTTTGTCCTGGATGGTCATAGAGTGGTAGACATATACAGCACGGAAACAGGCCCTTCAGCCTAACCCGTCCATACTGACCAGATATCCCAACCCAATCTAGTCCCACCTGCCAGCACTTGGCCCATACCCCTTTAAACCCTTCTCCTATTCATACACCCATCCAAATGCCTTTTAAATGTTGTAATTGTACTAGACTCCACCACTTCCTCTGGCAGCTCATTCCATACATGTACCACCCTCTGCATGAAAAAGTTACCCCTTAGGTTTCTTTTAAATCTTTCCCCTCTCACCTTAAACCTATGACCTCTAGTTCTGGACTCACCCACCCCAGAGAAAAGACTTTGTCTATTTATCCTATCCATGCCCCTCATGATTTTATAAACCTCTATAAGGTCACCCCTCAGCCTCTGACACTCCAGGGAAAACAGCCCCCAGCCTGTTCAACCTCACCCTCCAACCCTGGCAACATCCTTGTAAATCTTTTCTGAATCTTTTCAACTTTCACCACGTTCTTCCGATAGGAGGGACAGAGTATTCCAAAAGTGGCCTAACCAATGTCCTGGACATCCGCAACATGACCCATTATGGGTTCAAGCTTCTTGAGGGTATTGTTAGAGCTGACCCCATCTAGGCAAATGAGGAGTATTCCATCACACTCCTGACTTGTGCCTTGGAGATGGTGGACAGGCTTTGGGGAGTCAGGAAGTGAGTAACTCGCATCAGTATTCCCAGACTCTGACCTGCTCGCGGAGTCATTATATTGATGTGGTGAGTCCAATTGAGTTCCTGGTCATTAGTAACCCCCAGGATGTTGATAGTGGGAGAATTTTGTGATGGCAATGCCACTGAATGTCAGGGGTAATGGTCAGATTCTGTTTTGTTGGAAGCGACCTTTCCCTGACCTTTGTGTGATGTTAAGCCATTTGCAGATTTGGGGCCAGTTTTGGGATTCAGTCAATTATTTTGACCCCAATGGTTTTACGAGAGGAAGATGGATTGTAGAGAATCAGCAAAGGAACCAGAAGATGATGTTGCAAGATATTTTTATGTAGTGAACTGCTGTGATCTGGAGTGCGTTGCCTGAAAGGGCAGTGGGAGCAGATTCTGTAGGAATTTACCATGGCGAATTACAGAAATAAAATAATGGAAAAGAATTACAGAAGGGGGAAAATTAGCTGATTCTCTCAAAGATCGACAATAGATCTGATGAACTGAACAGCATCATTCTGTATACTAAGGATATTATGATGCAAAAGTAAGGCGATCAACTTATTTTGAAATTTATAGCATATGCTTCTGGGTGCTCCGATATACAATTATATTTGTACGTGTTACCAGTTAATCCCTCATGACACTGATAACACTATTAACATAGTCGAGATGAAATGGGACTAGAGGTGGAGGTAATTGAACAAGCAAATACTTTAATCCCCCTTTTAAACATTCAATCACTCTTCCTATATGGTCTGTCTAAATTCCCATCTCCTCACTCATTATAAGTATTGCTTATGTAAACTTGTCACACTGTAATTCTGCTACTGTGAGTGCTGTAACAACAGAAAATGTACATTTTAAAGCTGATTGGAAGAATGGAAAACTTTTTAATGTATTCTTGGGATGTGGGTGTGGCTGGTAAGGTTACCTAGATACAACGGAGCGATTTCTTGGATCCCTTCAGAGGGCAGTCACGACTCAATGAATCCCCTACAGGACAGATTGTCGAAGGATAGCAAGTCTCCTGTGTGTAATGGACATTAGGAAAATAGCGAGGTTTTTATTACAATCTGATAGCTTTATTGTCCCTAACATTACTTCCACTATTTCCAGAATTCTAATTGTCAAACTGGCCGTGATGGGATTTGCACTCACATCCTCTGGGTATTTGTCTGTTAAACCATGATAAATGGATGTGCCTTTTGAAGATATCAAGCTGAACATAGCTGTTTAGCATCTGGCTAAAAATCCCACTGAGCAATGTTAATTAAAATGAAGAGAACATTGGAATATTTCTCCCCATCTCTTTAAGGAACTGTAACTCACTGGGGTATAGTTCTTCAAAATTGCTCTATCAAACATCTCGAACATGTGAGGCAGTGTACATACATCCCTGTGAAATACACAGAGCTCAAATACTTTGCACTATCCCCATTTACTCTCCATGTGAATGTAGTTAAAATCACACAACACCAGGTGAAGGAGCGTCGCTCCGAAAGCTAGTGCTTCCAATTAAACCTGTTGGACTATAACCTGGTGTTGTGTGATTTTTAACTTTGTACACCCCACTCCAACACCAGCACCTCCAAATCATGTGAATGTACTTTTCAATAGCCATCAGGATTAGTTAGAACTGAGAACTTTGGTTGATTTTTCTCCCACAGTCCAAAGATGTGCAGGTCAGGTGAATTGGCCATGCTAAATTGCCTGTAGTGTTAGGTGAAGGGGTAAATGTAGGGGAATGAGTGGGTTGCGCTTCGGCGGGTCGGTGTGGACTTGTTGGGCCGAAGGGCCTGTTTCCAGACTGTAATGTAATCTAATCATTGAACTGTTCTGACACCTCTGAACCCACAGAGTGGAACATCACCCTCAGACCCAAGCAACTGCCAAACAGAAACAAATATATTCAGCTGGAGAGACTCAGCAGGTCAGGCAGTGTCTGGGAAGACAGCAATTGTGTTATCATTTCGAGTCCAATGACTCTCATGAAAACTGATTGTTAAGGAATGTCTTAAAGGAAGAGGCAGAGAGAGAGAGAGAGAGGTGGAGAGGCTTAGGCAGTCCCAGACCACAGTCATGTGCACATGTGCAGGTTGGCACTCCCAGTGCAGTCCTAGAGGGGGCTGCGCTGTCAGAAATGCCACTGCCTAATGCTTGGGGCACACACAGCTGAAGGTATGGTCACTAATGGTGCAGCAATTAAAGACTGGGGATGTTGAAGAGGTTAAAGTTGGAGTGTGGAGATTGCAGGCTGGAGGAGGTTATGGTGATTGGGGTGAGACCACAGAGTGATGCCACTTTGAGAATTCAAAATGGATGACCAGAGTAGCCCATGTCAGTAAAGGGGGCGATGGTAGAATGTGTCTTTGTGCAAAGGATGCCAAGTTATTCCAGGAGTTTCTGACATGTAGAAGGTCACCCAGGAGAATACTGGAATGATCAACCCTGGGGTCAATAACCCTGGGATCGAGTAAAATGCTGAGATTGTGAAGAGTCAGTGGCCAGGAGAAGTCAGCATGTAGCAGCCAAGGTTATGGCAGGGACTGAAGTTAATGACAATAGTTTCATCGTTAATGGCCCAATATCTTGTGGAGGAACATCTGAGACTGAATGTTGACCGTGCAGGGATCGAGATGGTACAGGCACAGAGAGGGCTGGGGGATTAGTTAAAAACCCTTAACAGGGAGTGGTTTTGTCATTACCCATCATTCCAGGGAGACAATGGGATAATTGCAATGTCTGAAGACAGGTCAAAGGACTCAAACCATTAACTCTGTTTTTCTCTTTCTACAGATGCTGCCAGACTGGCCGACTTTCTCTCGCATTCTCTGGGCTTATGGTAATGACACTGGCCAGTAATCCAGAATTTCAGGCTAATGCGATAGGGATATGAGACTGTATTCCACTGGGGCAGATGGCAAAATCTGAATTCAATGAAAATCTGGAATTAAAAAGAAACTAGTCTAATGGTGACCCCATAATCCCCACCAAGTGTGATTAAACAAAACTCATCTTGTTCGTTAATGTCCATTAGGAAGGAAATCTGTCATCTTTACCTCATCAGGGATTACATGTGACTCCTGACACACGTTGACTCTTAGTTGTCCTTTGAAATAGTTCGAGGGGTAGTTAGGGATATACCATAAAAGGTGATACCCACTCTCCACGAATGAAATTTTTAAGAAGCATCACCAACAGAGCATTTCTTATCTGTCATTGTACAACGGCCCTTGCATCCCTCCCCTGTCACACTGTACTCAGGCCATAAGATAAAGGAACAAAATTAGGCCATTCAGCCCATCGGTTCTGCTCTGCCAGTGCTGACATGTTTCTCAACCCCATTCTCCTTCCTTCCTGTAACCTTTGATCCTCTTACCAATTAAGAGCCTATCTATCTCTGTCTTAAATACACTCAATGACTTGGCCTCCACAACCCTTTGAGGCAATGAGTCGCACAGAGACACCACCCTCTAACTGAAGAAATTCCTCCTCGTCTCAGCTCAAAAGGGTCTTCCCTTCACTCTGAGACTGTGCCCTCGGGTCCTAGTCTCTCCGACTGGAAACATCTTCTCCACATCCACTCTATCCAGGCCTCTCAGTATTCTGGAAGTTTCAACCAGATGCCCCCTCCTTCATCCTTCTAAACTCCATTGAGCACAGACCCACAGTCCTTAATCATTCCTAACATGACACACCCTTCATCCCCAGGATCATTCTTCTGAGCCTCCTCAGGACCTCCACCAGCATCCTTTCTTAGATACGGGATCCAAAACTGCTCATAATATTCCAAATGTGGTCTGACCAGAGTCTTATTTGGCCTCAGCAGTACATCCCTGCTCTTGTATGCTAACTCTCTTGAAATAAGTGCTAATATTGCATTCACCTTCCTGAATGCCAACTGAACCTGCCTGTTAACCTTAAGAGAGGCCTGAACCAGGACTCCCAAGTGCCTTTGTGCTTCAGATTTCCCGTTTACAAAATAGTCTACACTTCTACACTTCATACCAAAGTGCATCACCTCACACTTTCCCACATTGTATTCCATCTGCCACTTCCTTGCCCACTCTCCCAGCCTGCCTAAGACCTTCTGCAGCCTCCCCACTTCCTCAACTCTACCCATCCTCCACCTATCTTTGTGTCATCTGCAAACTTAGCAACAATACCCACAATCCCTTGTCCAGGGCGTTAGTGTATCACGTGAATAGTCATGGTCCCAACACTGACCCCTGCAGAATTCCACTAGCACCAGCTGCCATCTTGATAGAGACCCCTTTACCCACACCCTCTGCCTTCTGCCAGTCAGCTCATCCTCTGTCCATGCCTGTACCTTGCCCCTAACACCATGGGCTGTTATCTTATTTAGCAGCCTCCTGTACAGCACCTTGTCAAAAGCCTTCTACAAATCCAAATAGATCACACCCACTCACTCTCCTTTGTCTAATTTGCTCATTAACTCCTCAAAGAATTCTAACAGGTTTCTCAGGCAGGACCTCCCCTTGATGAAGCCGTGCTGACTCTGCCCTACTTTACCATGAACTTCCAAGTACTCCACAATCGCATCCTTAATGACGGACTCTCAAATCTTACCAACGACTGAGGTCGGGCTAACTGGACTATAGCTTCCTGTCTTCTGCCTCCCTCCATTCTTAAACGGGGAGGGGTTACATTAACCATTGTCCAATTCTCTGGGACCCTCCCTGATTCTAGTGAGTCCTGAAAGATCACCATCAACGCCTCCACAATCTCCTCAGCTATCTCCTTCAGAACCCTGGGCATAGGCCATCCAGTCTGAGTGATTTATCCACCACAGACATTTCAGCTTCCTTAGTGATGGCCATGACAGACCCTTTGCTCCCTCATCCCCGACTCTTGTGAAGTTCTCGCACACTGATATTGTCTTTCAATGTGAAAATTGATTCCTCCGCCATTGCTTTGCTCACCATTATTACTTCTCCAGCCTCATTTTCCAGCCGTCCAATACCCATTCTTGCCTCTCTCTTACCATTTAGAGTTCTAAAAGAACTCTTGCAATTTTAGTCACAGTCATAGAGTCATACAGCACAGAAACAGACCCTTCAGTCCAATGAGAGCACAGTCCCAAACCAAACTAGTCTCATCAACCTGCGCTTGGTCCATATCCCTCCAAACAATCCTTATTCATGTACTTATCCAAATGTCTTTTAAATGTTGTAACTGTACCCACTTCCTCAGGAAGTTTATTCCACACTTGAACCACCCTCTGTGTAAAAAAATTGCCCTTCATATCTTTCTCCTCACACCTCAAAAATATGCTCCCTAATCCAAAATCTCCCATCTGAGGGAAAAGATATCTAGCATTCACCTCATATATATCCCTCATGATTTTATAAACCTCTGTAAGGTCACCCCTCAATCTCCTACCCTGAAACAGTAACAAAGCAGTAATGCACTCATTTTGAATGCCACATCAGAGAAATGAAGGTCAATAATAAGGCAGAATTAAGTTCTAAAATGGTATTGACTAGAAAAAACATGTTTTTGACTTTTCAAATCGAAAACATTTCACCCGATTGAAGGATAATGGTACAAGTGATACAGTTTCACAATAAGGATTCAATTTACCTGTGATTGTCATTTATTTATTCCCCCTTATCCATTCTCAATCTTAAGGAAAATTAATCCCAACAGCATCTTTAATGCATAATATGTTAATAATTTTGCCCTATATTTTCTATTGTGAAGATTTCCATTCTATTAATTCTGTTCAAACATTACTAACTAGCTTACCCTCATTTTAAAATTTTCTCCTCCATTATTGCTTGTTTAATTACGCTCTCCTGGTGGTTAAAGGCTTCCCAATCCTCTGGCTTCCCACTAATCCTCATTACATTGTATACTGTTTATGACAGAGGTCTAGGATGAGGCATGCACACAGGCCTCCCGGCCCAGGGCAAGTTACTACTGTACCACGAGGCTGTCACTCAAGATTTTATCCTGCCTGATGTAATCCAATCGAGAACAAATGCTTGTGTCAAATCTGCCGGAAATCTCGTAAACCCACAGTCACCTATAAACAACATTTCACATTTCATTGGCTTCACAGGTGTCAGTGCAACTGATCATCTCTCCTTGAATCAGCCGGTTTTAAAGAATTTAAATGGAATTTCTGCAAAAGCCGGATAATTGAGGACCTGGGATCAATGGATCAGATAATGAACCAGCCTGTCACATGGGTGATACGTGAGAGATGTGAAATGCAGTGGGATTATAAATCTTCAAAATGTGACACTATGTGGGCTCTGAGTCCTATGGTCACTAGCACCTGACGAAGGAGCAGTGCTCGGAAAGCTTGTGATCTCAAATAAACCTGTTGGACTATAACCTGGTGTTGTGTGATTATTGACCTTGTCCAACCCACTTCAACACCGGCACTTCCACATCATTCCCATGGTGTTGACGCAGCAGTAGGATCAGAAGTCAGCTGACAGTGATCTGTTCACAGTCTTGTTCCAGCACACAGCACTGTGGATATTTAATATTAGGGTGCCTCCATTGGGGTTTCTGCATTGCTGTCGCAGGAGATTTCCAATTCTAGTCTCGCCTCAGAATCATGGGCATGTGTGCAGGTTGGCACTCCCAGCACAGTGCTCCACTATCGGAGATGCCACCACTCAGATGCCATACCGTGCTCTCACCTACCCATTGTCCCATAGCCATGAGTCTGAACCAGAGCTGATCTCCTCGGTATCCTGGTCAATCGGCATCTCTCAATTCACAGCAGATGACCGCAGCAGCATCACACTGCTCTCTGTGGGAGCTTGCTGTCTGCAAGGTTGTTTCTATATCTCAGAAAAATATTTTGCACACTGAGGAGGTGACAGGTGCTACAGAAGTGCTGCTGCTGCTTCTGCACTTTTCTCAGGATCGGCGTGAGAGAGGATCCAACTACGGAAAGGGAGGAGGAAGAGATCAAAGAGAAACTGTTCGTGGCACCTACCCTCTTGGTGTTCCTCTGAGTTTCTGCTGCTCTAGGATATTGTCAGAATGCCCGGAAATCCAGCTCGCTGATGGGACTTTGTCCAAGGTGAACGGAATGGGAACGGGAAAAGTAGTGATCCACTTCACTGGGTGCTGCTCAGGGAGCAGAGCAGTCAGGGTTAACCCTGAGGGATAGTGTGGCTGCAAACTGTTCAAAATGTAACAATCTTCAACAGCCTACAATCCCCTCAGGACTATGGGCCTCAGATTATTAATGCTTTCAGCCCTCACCACACCGTCCTGAAGATGGTAACAGTGGAGAATGGCTTATCACCCACATCTTTCTGGAAGGTGCCTTTGCAAAGGTCTGGAAAGATGTTTGTGTGTGGTCACTCTATGGCCAGACGTAGCTCCATGACGTAGGATTCTGTACCCAACAGGCTGTTACCAGAAACACACACTGAACAAAGCATCAACTGATTCCCAATGACCATCAGTGCACTGAAAGACAATCTATGATCTACCCGATACTCCCTGGTACACTCTGCCTGGTACACTCGATGGTCGACGATGCTCTCCACCGCATCTCTTCCACTTCCCGATCCTCCGCCCTTGAACCCCGCCCCTCCAACCGCCACCAGGACAGAACCCCACTGGTCCTCACCTACCACCCCACTAACCTCCATGTACAGCGCATCATCCGCTGTCATTTCCGCCACCTCCAAATGGACCCCATCACCAAGGATATATTTCCCTCCCCTCCCCTATCAGCATTCCGTAAAGACCACTCCCTCCGTGACTCCCTCGTCAGATCCACACCCCCCACCAACCCAACCTCCACTCCCGGCACCTTCCCCTGCAACCGCAGGAGGTGCAAGACTTGCGCCCACATCTCCCCCCTCACCTCCCTCCAAGGCCCCAAAGGAAACTTCCATATCCGCCACAGATTCACCTGCACCTCCACCCACATCATCTACTGCATCCGCTGCAGCCGGTGTGGCCTCCTCTATATTGGGGAGACAGGCCGGCTACTTGCGGAGCGTTTCAGAGAACACCTCTGGGACACCCGGACCAACCAACCCAACCACCCTGTAGCTCAACATTTCAATTCCCCCTCCCACTCCACCAAGGATATGCAGGTCTTTGGACTCCTCCATCGTCAGACCACAACAAAACGACGGTTGGAGGAAGAACGCCTCATCTTCCGGCTAGGAACCCTCCAACCACAAGGGATGAACTCGGATTTCACCAGTTTCCTCATTTCCCCTCCCCCCACCCTGTCTCAGTCAAATCCATCAAATTCAGCACCGCCTTCCTAACCTGCAATCTTCTTCCCGACCTCTCCACCCCCACCCCAGTCTGACCCATCACCCTCACCTTGACCTCTTTCCACCTATCACATTTCCGACGCCCCTCCCCCAAGTCCCTCCTCCCTACCTTTTATCTTAGCCTGCTGGACCAACTTTCCTCATTCCTGAACAAGGGCTAATGCCCGAAACGTCGATTCTCCTGTTCCCTGGATGCTGCCTGACCTGCTGCGCTTTTCCAGCAACACATTTCCATCTCTGATCTCCAGCATCTGCTGACCTCACTTTCTCCACACTCGATGATCTGCCCAGTACACTCTTCCCGGTACACTCTCTGATCTGCCCGGTACACTCTGCCCAATACACTCTGCCCGGTACACTCTATGATCTGCCCGGTACACTCTGCCCGGTACACTCTGCCCGGTACACTCTGCCCGGTACACTCTATGATCTGCCCGGTACACACCGCCCGGTACAATCTATGATCTGCTCGGTACACTCTGCCCGGTACACTCCATGAAGTGCCCGGTACACTCTGCCTGGTATACACTGCCCGATACACACTATGATCTGCCCGGTACACTCTGCCTAATACACTCTATGAACTGCCCGGTACACACTGCCCGGTATACACTATGATCTGCCCGGTACACTCTATGAACTGCCCGGTCACTGTGCTCGGTACACTCTATGAACTGCCCGGTACACACTATGAACTGCCTGGTACTCTCTGCCCGGTACACTCTATGAACTGCCCGGTACACTGTGCCTGGTATACTATGCCCGGTACGCTCTATGATCTGCCCGGTACACTCTGCCCGATACACTCCATGATTTGCCCAGTACACACTGCCCGGTACAATCTATGATCTGCCCGGTACACTCTATGATCTGCCTGGTACACTCTGCCCGGTACACTCTATGATCTGCCCGGTACACTCTGCCCGGTACGCTCTATGATCTGCCCGGTACACTCTGCCTGGTACGCTCTATGATCTGCCCGGTACACTCTGCCCGGTACAATCTATGATCTGCCCGGTACACTCTGCCCGGTACACTCTATGATCTGCCCGGTACACTCTGCCCGGTACACTCTATGATCTGCCCAGGACACACTGCCCGATACACTCTATGATCTGCCCGATACACTCTATGATCTGCCCGGTACACTCTATGAACTGCCCGGTACACTCTGCCTGGTACGCTCTATGATCTGCCCGGTACACTCTGCCCGGTACGCTCTATGATCTGCCCAGGACACACTGCCCGATACACTCTATGATCTGCCCGGTACACTCTATGAACTGCCCGGTACACTGTGCACGGTACACTCCATGATCTGCCCGGTACACTCTGCCTGGTACGCTCTATGATCTGCCCGGTACACTCTGCCCGGTACGCTCTATGATCTGCCCGGTACACTCTGCCTGGTACGCTCTATGATCTGCCCGGTACACTCTGCCCGGTACAATCTATGATCTGCCCGGTACACTCTATGAACTCAAAGCCCTCCGCTTCTTTCTTTCCCGCCGTACCACCCAGTACCCTTCCACCGACACCCTCCTTCGACTGACCGAACTGGTCCTCACCCTGAACAACTTTTCTTTCCAATCCTCCCACTTTCTCCAAACAAAAGGAGTAGCCATGGGCACCCGCATGGGCCCCAGCTATGCCTGCCTCTTCGTAGGGTATGTGGAACAATCCATCTTCCGCAACTACACTGGCCCCACCCCCCACCTTTTCCTTTGCTACATTGATGACTGTATCGGCGCTACCTCGTGCTCCCACGAGGAGGTTGAACAGTTCATCCATGACACTAACACCTTCCACCCTGACCTCAAATTCACCTGGACAGTCTCGGACTCCTCCCTCCCCTTCCTAGACCTTTCTGTTTCTATCTCAGGCGACCGAATCAACACGGACATCTACTACAAACCGACCGACTCCCACAGCTACCTGGACTACACCTCCTCCCATCCTGCCCCCTGTAAAAACGCCATCCCATTCTCCCAATTCCTTCGTCTCCGCCGCATTTGCTCCCAGGAGGACCAGTTCAAAATACGTACAACACAGATGGCCTCCTTCTTCAAGGAGCGCAATTTCCCCCCCGACGTGGTCGACGGTGCCCTCCACCGCATCTCCTCCACTTCCCGCTCCTCCGCCCTTGAGCCCCGCCCCTCCAACCGCCACCAGGACAGAACCCCACTGGTCCTCACCTACCACCCCACCAATCTCCATGTACAGCGCATCATCCGCCGTCACTTCCGCCACCTCCAAACAGACCCCAGCACCAAGGATATATTTCCCTCCCCTCCCCTATCAGCTTTCCGTAGAGACCACTCCCTCCGCGACTCCCTTGTCAGATCCACACCCCCTACCGACCCAACCTCCACTCCCGGCACCTTCCCTTGCAACCGCAGGAGGTGCAACACTCGCGCCCACACCTCCCCCCTCACTTCTCTCCAAGGCCCCAAAGGAAACTTCCATATCCGCCACAGATTCACCTGCACCTCCACCCACATCATCTACTGCATCCGCTGCAGCCGGTGTGGCCTCCTCTATATTGGGGAGACAGGCCGCCTACTTGCAGAGCGATTCAGAGAGCACCTCTGGGCCACCCGGACGAACCAACCCAACCAACCTGCAGCACAGCATTTCAACTCCCCCTCCCACTCCACCGAGGATATGCAGGTCATTGGACTCATCCACCGCCAAACCACAACAACCCGACGGTCGGAGGAGGAGCGTCTTATCTTCCGACTGGGAACCCTCCAACCACAGGGGATGAACTTGGACTTCACCAGTTTCTTCATGCCCCCTCCCCCCACCTTGTCTCAGCCGAATCCCTCCAGCCCGGCACCGCCTTCCTGACCTGCAGTCTTCTTCTTGACCTCTCCGCCTCCATCCTACTCTGACCTATCACCCTCACCTTGACCTCTTTCCACCTATCACATTTCCAACGCCCCTCCTCCAAGTCCCTCCTCCCTACCTTTTATCTTCTCCTGCTGAACACTCTCTGCTCATTCCTGAAGAAGGGCCTGTGCCCGAAACGTCGAATCTCCTGTTCCCTGGATGCTGCCTGACCTGCTGTGCTGTTCCAGCAATAAAGTTTCAACACTCTATGATCTGCCTGGTACACTGCATGAACTGCCCGGTATACTCTGCCTGGTACACTCTATGCACTGCCCGATACACACTACCCGGTACACTCAATGAACTGCCCGGTATACTCTGCCCGGTACAATCTATGATCTGCCCGATACACACTGCCCTGTACACTCTGCCCGATACACTCTATGATCTGCCCGGTACACTCTACGATCTGGCCGGTACACCCTGCCCGGTACACTCCATAAACTGCCCGGTATACTCTGCCTGGTACACTCTATGAACTCTTTGAGGAGAAAGTGAGGTCTGCAGATGCTGGAGATCAGAGCTGGAAATGTGTTGCTGGAAAAGCGCAGCAGGTCAGGCAGCATCCAGGGAACAGGAGAATCGACGTTTCGGGCATAAGCCCTTCTTCAGGGCATAAGGCCTCATTCCTGAAGAAGGGCTTATGCCCGAAACGTCAATTCTCCTGCTCCCTGGATGCTGCCTGACCTGCTGCGCTTTTCCAGCAACACATTTCCAGCTCACACACTATGAACTGCCCGGTACACTCTGCCCAGTACACTCCATGATCTGCCCGGTACACTCTGCCCGGTACGCTCTATGATCTGCCCGGTACACTCTGCCCGGTGTACTCCATGATCAGCCTGGTACACACTGCCCGGTACACTCTGCCAGTACATATTGGTTTTCCAGTGCCACGGACTGTCATGGACCATGTGTTACACACTTCCAAAGACCAGGCCAACACGCTGAGGGACACACGACACTGAGGGACACGCTGCACTGAGGGACACGCTGCACTGAGGGACACGCTGCACTGAGGGACAACACACTGAGGGACACACTACACTGAGGGACAACACACTGAGGGACAACACACTGAGGAACACTACACTGAGGGACACGCTGCACTGAGGGACACACTACACTGAGGGACAACACACTGAGGGACACACTGCACTGAGGGACACACTACACTGACGGACACACTACACTGAGGGACACACTACACTGAGGGACACACTACACTGAGGGACAACACAATGAGGGACACACTACACTGAGGGACAACACACTGAGGGACACACTGCACTGAGGGACAACACACTGAGGGACACACTGCACTGAGGGACAACACATTGAGGGACACACTACACTGAGGGACACACTACACTGAGGGACAACACACTGAGGGACACACTACACTGAGGGACAACACACTGAGGGACACACTGCACTGAGGGACACACTACACTGAGGGACAACACACTGAGGGACACACTACACTGAGGGACAAGCTGCACTGAGGGACACACTACACTGAGGGACAATACACTGAGGGACACACTGCACTGAGGGACACACTACACTGACGGACACACTACACTGAGGGACACACTACACTGAGGGACACACTACACTGAGGGACAACACACTGAGGGACACACCACACTGAGGGACACACCGCACTGAGGGACACACTACACTGAGGGACAACACACTGAGGGACACGTTACACTGAGGGACACGCTGCACTGAGGGACAACACACTGAGGGACGCACTACACTGAGGGACACACTACACTGAGGGACACACTACACTGAGGGACAAACTACATTGAGGGACAACACACTGAGGGACACACGACACTGAGGGACAACACACTGAGTGACACACTGCACTGAGGGACACACTGCACTGAGGGACACAACACTGAGGGACACACTGCACTGAGGGACAACACACTGAGGGACACACTACACTGAGGGCCACACGACACTGAGGGACAACACACTGAGGGACACACGACACTGAGGGACAACACACTGAGTGACACACTGCACTGAGGGACACACTGCACTGAGGGACACACTGCACTGAGGGACAACACACTGAGGGACAACACACTGAGGGACAACACACTGAGGGACAACACACTGAGGGACACACTACACTGAGGGCCACACGACACTGAGGGACAACACACTGAGGGACACGCTACACTGAGGGACACACTACACTGAGGAACACTACACTGAGGGACACACTACACTGAGGGACACACTACACTGAGGGACACGCTACACTGAGGGACACACGGCACTGAGGGACATACTACACTGAGGGACAACACACTGAGGGACACACTGCACTGAGGGACACACTGCACTGAGGGACAACCTACACTGAGGGACAACACGCTGAGGGACACACTAACTGAGGGACACACTACACTGAGGGACACACTACACTGAGGGACACACTGCACTGAGGGACAACACAACACTGAGGGACAACACGCTGAGGGACACACTACACTGAGGGACAACACACTGAGGGACACGTTACACTGAGGGACACGCTGCACTGAGGGACAACACAACACTGAGGGACAACACGCTGAGGGACACACTACACTGAGGGACACGGTGCACTGAGGGACACACTGCACTGAGTGACAACCTACACTGAGGGACAACACGCTGAGGGACACACTAACTGAGGGACACACTACACTGAGGGACAAACATCACTGAGGGACAAACATCACTGAGGGACACACTGCACTGAGGGACAACACACTGAGGGACACACTGCACTGAGGGACACACTATACTGAGGGACAACACACTGAGGGACACACTACACTGGGTGACAACACAACACTGAGGGACAACACGCTGAGGGACACACTACACTGAGGGACAACACACTGAGGGACACACTACACTGAGGGACACACTACACTGAGGGACAACACACTGAGGGACACACTACACTGAGGGACACACTGCACTGAGGGACACACTGCACTGAGGGACACACTACACTGAGGGACAACACACTGAGGGACACACTACACTGGGTGACAACACAACACTGAGGGACAACACGCTGAGGGACACACTACACTGAGGGACAACACACTGAGGGACAACACACTGAGGGACACACTACACTGAGGGATAACACACTGAGGGACACGCTACACTGAGGGACAACACACTGAGGGACACACTACACTGAGGGACACACTACACTGAGGGACACACTACACTGAGGGAGAACACACTGAGGGAGAACACACTGAGGGACACACTACACTGAGGGACACAATACACTGAGGGACACAATACACTGAGGGACACACTACACTGAGGGACAACACACTGAGGGACGCACTACACTGAGGGACATACTACACTGAGGGACACACTACACTGAGGGACACACTACACTGAGGGACAACACACTGAGGGACACGCTGCACTGAGGGACACACTACACTGAGGAACACTACACTGAGGAACACACTACACTGAGGGACACACTACACTGAGGGACACACTACACTGAGGGACACACTACACTGAGGGACACACTACACTGACGGACAACACGCTGAGGGACAACACGCTGAGGGACACACTGCATTGAGGGACACACTGCACTGAGGGACATACTACACTGAGGGACAACACACTGAGGGACACACTGCACTGAGGGACGCACTACACTGAGGGACACACTGCACTGAGGGACACTACACTGAGGAACACACTACACTGAGGGACACACTACACTGAGGGACACACTACACTGAGGGACACACTACACTGACGGACAACACGCTGAGGGACAACACGCTGAGGGACACACTGCATTGAGGGACACACTGCACTGAGGGACAACCTACACTGATGGACAACACGCTGAGGGACACACTAACTGAGGGACACACTACACTGAGGGACAACACACTGAGGGACACACTGCACTGAGGGACGCACTACACTGAGGGACACACTGCACTGAGGGACACACTGCACTGAGGGACACACTACACTGACGGACAACACGCTGAGGGACAACACGCTGAGGGACACACTGCATTGAGGGACACACTGCACTGAGGGACAACCTACACTGATGGACAACACGCTGAGGGACACACTAACTGAGGGACACACTACACTGAGGGACACACTACACTGAGGGACACACTACACTGAGGGACACACTACACTGAGGGACGCACTGCACTGAGGGACAACACACTGAGGGACACACTACGCTGAGGGACAACACACTGAGGGACACACTACACTGAGGGACACACTACACTGAGGGACGCACTGCACTGAGGGACAACACACTGAGGGACACACTACACTGAGGGACAACACGCTGAGGGACAACACGCTGTGGGACACACTGCACTGAGGGACACACGGCACTGAGGGACATTCTACACTGAGGGACAACACACTGAGGGACACACTGCACTGAGGGACAACCTACGCTGAGGGACACACTAACTGAGGGACACACTACACTGAGGGACACACTGCACTGAGGGACACACTGCACTGAGGGACAACACACTGAGGGACACACTACACTGAGGGACAACACAACACTGAGGGACAACACGCTGAGGGACACACTACACTGAGGGACAACACACTGAGGGTCACGTTACACTGAGGGACACGCTGCACTGAGGGACAACACAACACTGAGGGACAACACGCTGAGGGACACAGTGCACTGAGGGACATACTACACTGAGGGACAACACACTGAGGGACACACTGCACTGAGGGACAACCTACACTGAGGGACAACACGCTGAGGGACACACTACACTGAGGGACAACACACTGAGGGACAACACACTGAGGGACACACTGCACTGAGTGACAACCTACACTGAGGGACAACACGCTGAGGGACACACTAACTGAGGGACACACTACACTGAGGGACAAACATCACTGAGGGACACACTACACTGAGGGACACACTGCACTGAGGGACACACTGCACTGAGGGACAACACACTGGGGGACACACTACACTGGGTGACAACACAACACTGGGGGACAACACACTGAGGGACACACTACACTGAGGGATAACACACTGAGGGACACGCTACACTGAGGGACAACACACTGAGGGACACACTACACTGAGGGACACACTACACTGAGGGAGAACACACTGAGGGACACACTACACTGAGGGACACAATACACTGAGGGACACACTACACTGAGGGACAACACACTGAGGGACGCACTACACTGAGGGACATACTACACTGAGGGACAACACACTGAGGGACACACTACACTGAGGGACAACACACTGAGGGACACGCTACACTGAGGGACACGCTGCGCTGAGGGACACACTACACTGAGGAACACTACACTGAGGAACACTACACTGAGGGACACACTACACTGAGGGACACGCTACACTGAGGGACACGCTACACTGAGGGACACGCTACACTGAGGGACATACTACACTGACGGACAACACGCTGAGGGACAACACGCTGAGGGACACACTGCATTGAGGGACACACTGCACTGAGGGACATACTACACTGAGGGACACACTACGCTGAGGGACAACACACTGAGGGACACACTATACTGAGGGACAACACACTGAGGGACACACACACTGGGGGACAACACGCTGAGGGACACACTACACTGAGGGACAACACACTGAGGGACACGCTACACTGAGGGACAACACACTGAGGGACACACTACACTGAGGGACACACTACACTGAGGGACAACACACTGAGGGACGCACTACACTGAGGGACGCACTACACTGAGGGACACACTACACTGAGGGACACACTACACTGAGGGACACTACACTGAGGGACACTACACTGAGGGACACTACACTGAGGGACACACTACACTGAGGGACACACTACACTGAGGGACAACACAACACTGAGGGACAACACACTGAGGGACACACGACACTGAGGGACACACTGCACTGAGGGACACACTGCACTGAGGGACACAACACTGAGGGACACACTGCACTGAGGGACAACACACTGAGGGACAACACACTGAGGGACACACTACACTGAGGGCCACACGACACTGAGGGACAACACACTGATGGACACGCTACACTGAGGGACACACTGCACTGAGGGACACACTACACTGAGGGAAACACTACACTGAGGGACACACTACACTGAGGGACAACACGCTGAGGGACAACACGCTGAGGGACACACTGCACTGAGGGACACACGGCACTGAGGGACATACTACACTGAGGGACAACACGCTGAGGGACAACACACTGAGGGACACACTAACTGAGGGACACACTACACTGAGGGACACACTGCACTGAGGGACAACACACTGAGGGACACACTACACTGAGGGACAACACAACACTGAGGGACAACACGCTGAGGGACACACTACACTGAGGGACAACACACTGAGGGACACGTTACACTGAGGGACACGCTGCACTGAGGGACACACTACACTGAGGAACACTACACTGAGGGACACACTACACTGAGGGACACACTACACTGAGGGACACCACACTGAGGGACACACTACGCTGAGGGACAACACGCTGAGGGACAACACGCTGAGGGACACAGTGCACTGAGGGACACACTACACTGAGGGACATACTACACTGAGGGACAACACACTGAGGGACACACTGCACTGAGGGACAACCTACACTGAGGGACAACACGCTGAGGGACACACTAACTGAGGGACACACTACACTGAGGGACAAACATCACTGAGGGACAAACATCACTGAGGGACAAACATCACTGAGGGACACACTACACTGAGGGACCCACTGCACTGAGGGACAACACACTGAGGGACACACTACACTGAGGGACAATACACTGAGGGACACACTACACTGGGTGACAACACAACACTGAGGGACAACACGCTGAGGGACACACTACACTGAGGGACACACTACACTGAGGGATAACACACTGAGGGACACGCTACACTGAGGGACAACACACTGAGGGACAACACACTGAGGGACACACTACACTGAGGGACACGCTGCACTGAGGGACACACTACACTGAGGAACACTACACTGAGGGACACACTACAATGAGGGACACACTACACTGAGGGACACACTACACTGAGGGACACACTACACTGAGGGACAACACGCTGAGGGACAACACGCTGAGGGACACACTAACTGAGGGACACACTACACTGAGGGACACACTGCACTGAGGGACACACTACACTGAGGGACAACACGCTGAGGGACAACACGCTGAGGGACACACGGCACTGAGGGACACACGGCACTGAGGGACATACTACACTGAGGGACAACACGCTGAGGGACAACACGCTGAGGGACACACTGCACTGAGGGACACACGGCACTGAGGGACATACTACACTGAGGGACAACACACTGAGGGACACACTGCACTGAGGGACAACCTACACTGAGGGACAACACGCTGAGGGACAACACGCTGAGGGACACACTAACTGAGGGACACACTACACTGAGGGACAACACACTGAGGGACACACACACTGGGGGACAACACGCTGAGGGACACACTAACTGAGGGACACACTACACTGAGGGACAACACACTGAGGGACACACACACTGGGGGACAACACGCTGAGGGACACACTACACTGAGGGACAACACACTGAGGGACACGCTACACTGAGGGATAACACACTGAGGGACACGCTACACTGAGGGACAACACACTGAGGGACACACTACACTGAGGGACACACTACACTGAGGGACAACACACTGAGGGACGCACTACACTGAGGGACACACTATACTGAGGGACACACTATACTGAGGGACAACACACTGAGGGACACAACACACTGAGGGACACAACACACTGAGGGGCACAACACACTGAGGGACACAACACTGAGGGACACACTACATTGAGGGACAACACACTGAGGGACAACACACTGAGGTACACACTGCACTGAGGGACACATTACACTGAGGGACACACTACACTGAGGGACAACACACTGAGGGACACACGACACTGAGGGACACACGACACTGAGGGACACACGACACTGAGGGACACACTACACTGAGGGACACACTACACTGAGGGACAACACACTGAGGGACAACACACTGAGGGACACACTACACTGAGGGACAACACACTGAGGGACATGCTACACTGAGGGACACACTATACTGAGGGACATACTATAATGAGGGGCAACACACTGAGGGTAACACTACACTGAGGGACAACACACTGAGGGACACACTACACTGAGGGACACACTACACTGAGAGACACTGCACTGAGGGACAACACACTACACTGAGGGACAACACACTGAGTGACAACACACTGATGGACACATACACTGAGGGACACACTGCACTGAGGGACAACACACTGAGGGACACACTACGCTGAGGGACAACACACTGAGGGACACACACTGGGGGACAACATGCTGAGTGACACACTACACTGAGGGACAACACACTGAGGGACACGCTACACTGAGGGACAACACACTGAGGGACACACTACACTGAGGGACACACTACACTGAGGGACACACTACACTGAGGGACAACACACTGAGGGACGCACTACACTGAGGGACGCACTACACTGAGGGACGCACTACACTGAGGGACACTGCACTGAGGGACAACACAACACTGAGGGACAACACAACACTGAGGGACAACACACTGAGGGACACACGACACTGAGGGACAACACACTGAGTGACACACTGCACTGAGGGACACACTGCACTGAGGGACACACTGCACTGAGGGACAACACACTGAGGGACAACACACTGAGGGACACACTACACTGAGGGCCACACGACACTGAGGGACAACACACTGATGGACACGCTACACTGAGGGACACACTACACTGAGGAACACTACACTGAGGGACACACTACACTGAGGGAAACACTACACTGAGGGAAACACTACACTGAGGGACACACTACACTGAGGGACAACACGCTGAGGGACAACACGCTGAGGGACACACTGCACTGAGGGACACACGCACTGAGGGACATACTACACTGAGGGACAACACACTGAGGGACACACTGCACTGAGGGACACACTGCACTGAGGCACAACCTACACTGAGGGACAACACGCTGAGGGACACACTAACTGAGGGACACACTACACTGAGGGACACACTGCACTGAGGGACACACTGCACTGAGGGACACACTACACTGAGGGACAACACAACACTGAGGGACAACACGCTGAGGGACACACTACACTGAGGGACAACACACTGAGGGACACGTTTCACTGAGGGACACGCTGCACTGAGGGACACACTATACTGAGGGACACACTACACTGAGGGACACACTACACTGAGGGACACACTACACTGAGGGACACACTACACTGAGGGACACCACACTGAGGGACACACTACACTGAGGGACAACACGCTGAGGGACACAGTGCACTGAGGGACACAGTGCACTGAGGGACATACTACACTGAGGGACAACACACTGAGGGACACACTGCACTGAGGGACAACCTACACTGAGGGACAACACGCTGAGGGACACACTAACTGAGGGACACACTACACTGAGGGACAAACATCACTGAGGTACACACTACACTGAGGGACACACTGCACTGAGGGACAACACACTGAGGGACACACTACACTGAGGGACAATACACTGAGGGACACACTACACTGGGTGACAACACAACACTGAGGGACAACACGCTGAGGGACACACTAACTGAGGGACACACTACACTGAGGGACAAACATCACTGAGGGACACACTACACTGAGGGACAACACACTGAGGGACACACTACACTGAGGGACACACTACACTGAGGGACAACACGCTGAGGGACAACACGCTGAGGGACACAGTGCACTGAGGGACACACTACACTGAGGGACATACTACACTGAGGGACAACACACTGAGGGACACACTGCACTGAGGGACAACCTACACTGAGGGACAACACGCTGAGGGACACACTAACTGAGGGACACACTACACTGAGGGACAAACATCACTGAGGGACAAACATCACTGAGGGACACACTACACTGAGGGACCCACTGCACTGAGGGACAACACACTGAGGGACACACTACACTGAGGGACAATACACTGAGGGACACACTACACTGGGTGACAACACAACACTGAGGGACAACACGCTGAGGGACACACTACACTGAGGGACACACTACACTGAGGGATAACACACTGAGGGACACGCTACACTGAGGGACAACACACTGAGGGACACACTACACTGAGGGACACGCTGCACTGAGGGACACACTACACTGAGGGACACACTACACTGAGGAACACACTACACTGAGGGACACACTACAATGAGGGACACACTACAATGAGCGACACACTACAATGAGGGACACACTACACTGAGGGACACACTACACTGAGGGACACACTACACTGAGGGACAACACGCTGAGGGACAACACGCTGAGGGACACACTAACTGAGGGACACACTACACTGAGGGACACACTACACTGAGGGACACACTGCACTGAGGGACACACTACACTGAGGGACAACACGCTGAGGGACAACACGCTGAGGGACACACTGCACTGAGGGACACACGGCACTGAGGGACATACTACACTGAGGGACAACACGCTGAGGGACAACACGCTGAGGGACACACTGCACTGAGGGACACACGGCACTGAGGGACATACTACACTGAGGGACAACACACTGAGGGACACACTGCACTGAGGGACAGCCTACACTGAGGGACAACACGCTGAGGGACAACACGCTGAGGGACACACTAACTGAGGGACACACTACACTGAGGGACAACACACTGAGGGACACACACACTGGGGGACAACACGCTGAGGGACACACTAACTGAGGGACACACTACACTGAGGGACAACACACTGAGGGACACACACACTGAGGGACACACACACTGGGGGACAACACGCTGAGGGACACACTACACTGAGGGACAACACACTGAGGGACACGCTACACTGAGGGATAACACACTGAGGGACACGCTACACTGAGGGACAACACACTGAGGGACACACTACACTGAGGGACACACTATACTGAGGGACACACTATACTGAGGGACAACACACTGAGGGACACAACACACTGAGGGACACAACACACTGAGGGGCACAACACACTGAGGGACACAACACACTGAGGGACAACACACTGAGGGACACACTACATTGAGGGACAACACACTGAGGGACAACACACTGAGGTACACACTGCACTGAGGTACACACTGCACTGAGGGACACACTACACTGAGGGACAACACACTGAGGGACACACGACACTGAGGGACACACTACACTGAGGGACACACTACACTGAGGGACACACTACACTGAGGGACAACACACTGAGGGACAACACACTGAGGGACACACTACACTGAGGGACAACACACTGAGGGACATGCTACACTGAGGGACACACTATACTGAGGGACATACTATAATGAGGGGCAACACACTGAGGGACACACTACACTGAGGGACAACACACTGAGGGACACACTACACTGAGGGACACACTACACTGAGGGACACACTACACTGAGAGACACTGCACTGAGGGACAACACACTACACTGAGGGACAACACACTGAGTGACAACACACTGATGGACACATACACTGAGGGACACACTGCACTGAGGGACAACACACTGAGGGACACACTACGCTGAGGGACAACACACTGAGGGACACACTACACTGAGGGACAACACACTGAGGGACACACACACTGGGGGACAACATGCTGAGTGACACACTACACTGAGGGACAACACACTGAGGGACACGCTACACTGAGGGACAACACACTGAGGGACACACTACACTGAGGGACACACTACACTGAGGGACACACTACACTGAGGGACAACACACTGAGGGACGCACTACACTGAGGGACGCACTACACTGAGGGACACACTACACTGAGGGACACTGCACTGAGGGACAACACAACACTGAGGGACAACACAACACTGAGGGACAACACACTGAGGGACACACGACACTGAGGGACAACACACTGAGTGACACACTGCACTGAGGGACACACTGCACTGAGGGACACAACACTGAGGGACACACTGCACTGAGGGACAACACACTGAGGGACAACACACTGAGGGACACACTACACTGAGGGCCACACGACACTGAGGGACAACACACTGATGGACACGCTACACTGAGGGACACACTACACTGAGGAACACTACACTGAGGGACACACTACACTGAGGGAAACACTACACTGAGGGACACACTACGCTGAGGGACAACACGCTGAGGGACAACACGCTGAGGGACACACTGCACTGAGGGACACACGGCACTGAGGGACATACTACACTGAGGGACAACACACTGAGGGACACACTGCACTGAGGGACACACTGCACTGAGGCACAACCTACACTGAGGGACAACACGCTGAGGGACACACTAACTGAGGGACACACTACACTGAGGGACACACTGCACTGAGGGACACACTGCACTGAGGGACAACACACTGAGGGACACGCTACACTGAGGGACAACACACTGAGGGACACACTACACTGAGGGACACACTACACTGAGGGACACACTACACTGAGGGACAACACACTGAGGGACGCACTACACTGAGGGACGCACTACACTGAGGGACACACTACACTGAGGGACACTGCACTGAGGGACAACACAACACTGAGGGACAACACAACACTGAGGGACAACACACTGAGGGACACACGACACTGAGGGACAACACACTGAGTGACACACTGCACTGAGGGACACACTGCACTGAGGGACACACTAACTGAGGGACACACTGCACTGAGGGACAACACACTGAGGGACAACACGCTGAGGGACACACTAACTGAGGGACACACTACACTGAGGGACAACACACTGAGGGACACACACACTGAGGGACACACACACTGGGGGACAACACGCTGAGGGACACACTACACTGAGGGACAACACACTGAGGGACACACTACACTGAGGGATAACACACTGAGGGACACGCTACACTGAGGGACAACACACTGAGGGACACACTACACTGAGGGACACACTATACTGAGGGACACACTATACTGAGGGACAACACACTGAGGGACACAACACACTGAGGGACACAACACACTGAGGGGCACAACACACTGAGGGACACAACACACTGAGGGACAACACACTGAGGGACACACTACATTGAGGGACAACACACTGAGGGACAACACACTGAGGTACACACTGCACTGAGGGACACATTACACTGAGGGACACACTACACTGAGGGACAACACACTGAGGGACACACGACACTGAGGGACACACTACACTGAGGGACACACTACACTGAGGGACAACACACTGAGGGACAACACACTGAGGGACACACTACACTGAGGGACAACACACTGAGGGACATGCTACACTGAGGGACACACTATACTGAGGGACATACTATAATGAGGGGCAACACACTGAGGGACACACTACACTGAGGGACAACACACTGAGGGACACACTACACTGAGGGACACACTACACTGAGGGACACACTACACTGAGAGACACTGCACTGAGGGACAACACACTACACTGAGGGACAACACACTGAGTGACAACACACTGATGGACACATACACTGAGGGACACACTGCACTGAGGGACAACACACTGAGGGACACACTACGCTGAGGGACAACACACTGAGGGACACACTACACTGAGGGACAACACACTGAGGGACACACACACTGGGGGACAACATGCTGAGTGACACACTACACTGAGGGACAACACACTGAGGGACACGCTACACTGAGGGACAACACACTGAGGGACACACTACACTGAGGGACACACTACACTGAGGGACACACTACACTGAGGGACAACACACTGAGGGACGCACTACACTGAGGGACGCACTACACTGAGGGACACACTACACTGAGGGACACTGCACTGAGGGACAACACAACACTGAGGGACAACACAACACTGAGGGACAACACACTGAGGGACACACGACACTGAGGGACACACTGCACTGAGGGACACAACACTGAGGGACACACTGCACTGAGGGACAACACACTGAGGGACAACACACTGAGGGACACACTACACTGAGGGCCACACGACACTGAGGGACAACACACTGATGGACACGCTACACTGAGGGACACACTACACTGAGGAACACTACACTGAGGGACACACTACACTGAGGGAAACACTACACTGAGGGACACACTACGCTGAGGGACAACACGCTGAGGGACAACACGCTGAGGGACACACTGCACTGAGGGACACACGGCACTGAGGGACATACTACACTGAGGGACAACACACTGAGGGACACACTGCACTGAGGGACACACTGCACTGAGGCACAACCTACACTGAGGGACAACACGCTGAGGGACACACTAACTGAGGGACACACTACACTGAGGGACACACTACACTGAGGGACACACTGCACTGAGGGACAACACACTGAGGGACACACTACACTGAGGGACAACACAACACTGAGGGACAACACGCTGAGGGACACACTACACTGAGGGACAACACACTGAGGGACACGTTTCACTGAGGGACAACACACTGAGGGACACACTACACTGAGGGACAACACAACACTGAGGGACAACACGCTGAGGGACACACTACACTGAGGGACAACACACTGAGGGACACGTTTCACTGAGGGACAACACACTGAGGGACACGTTTCACTGAGGGACACGCTGCACTGAGGGACACGCTGCACTGAGGAACACTACACTGAGGGACACACTACACTGAGGGACACACTACACTGAGGGACACACTACACTGAGGGACACCACACTGAGGGACACACTACACCGAGGGACAACACGCTGAGGGACACAGTGCACTGAGGGACACAGTGCACTGAGGGACATACTACACTGAGGGACAACACACTGAGTGACACACTGCACTGAGGGACAACCTACACTGAGGGACAACACGCTGAGGGACACACTAACTGAGGGACACACTACACTGAGGGACAAACATCACTGAGGTACACACTACACTGAGGGACACACTGCACTGAGGGACAACACACTGAGGGACACACTACACTGAGGGACAATACACTGAGGGACACACTACACTGGGTGACAACACAACACTGATGGACAACACGCTGAGGGACACACTAACTGAGGGACACACTACACTGAGGGACAAACATCACTGAGGGACACACTACACTGAGGGACAACACACTGAGGGACACACTACACTGAGGGACACACTACACTGAGGGACAACACACTGAGGGACACACTACACTGAGGGACACACTACACTGAGGGATAACACACTGAGGGACAACCTACACTGAGGGACACACTACACTGAGGAACACTACACTGAGGAACACTACACTGAGGGACACACTACACTGAGGGACACACTACACTGAGGGACACACTACACTGAGGGACACACTACACTGACGGACAACACGCTGAGGGACAACACGCTGAGGGACACACTGCATTGAGGGACACACTGCACTTAGGGACATACTACACTGAGGGACAACACACTGAGAGACACACTGCACTGAGGGACAACCTACACTGAGGGACAACACGCTGAGGGACAACACGCTGAGGGACACACTAACTGAGGGACACACTACACTGAGGGACACACTACACTGAGGGACACACTACACTGAGGGACACACTGCACTGAGGGACAACACACTGAGGGACACACTACGTTGAGGGACAACACACTGAGGGACACACTACACTGAGGGACAACACACTGAGGGACACACACACTGGGGACAACACGCTGAGGGACACACTACACTGAGGGACAACACACTGAGGGACACGCTGCGCTGAGGGACACACTACACTGAGGAACACTACACTGAGGAACACTACACTGAGGGACACACTACACTGAGGGACACACTACACTGAGGGACACACTACACTGAGGGACACGCTACACTGAGGGACATACTACACTGACGGACAACACGCTGAGGGACAACACGCTGAGGGACACACTGCATTGAGGGACACACTGCACTGAGGGACATACTACACTGAGGGACACACTACGCTGAGGGACAACACACTGAGGGACACACTATACTGAGGGACAACACACTGAGGGACACACACACTGGGGGACAACACGCTGAGGGACACACTACACTGAGGGACAACACACTGAGGGACACGCTACACTGAGGGACAACACACTGAGGGACACACTACACTGAGGGACACACTACACTGAGGGACAACACACTGAGGGACACACTACACTGAGGGACACACTACACTGAGGGACAACACACTGAGGGACGCACTACACTGAGGGACACACTACACTGAGGGACACACTACACTGAGGGACACACTACACTGAGGGACACTACACTGAGGGACACTACACTGAGGGACACACTACACTGAGGGACAACACAACACTGAGGGACAACACAACACTGAGGGACACACGACACTGAGGGACACACGACACTGAGGGACACACTGCACTGAGGGACACACTGCACTGAGGGACACACTGCACTGAGGGACACAACACTGAGGGACACACTGCACTGAGGGACAACACACTGAGGGACAACACACTGAGGGACACACTACACTGAGGGCCACACGACACTGAGGGCCACACGACACTGAGGGACAACACACTGATGGACACGCTACACTGAGGGACACACTACACTGAGGGACACACTACACTGAGGGAAACACTACACTGAGGGACACACTACACTGAGGGACAACACGCTGAGGGACAACACGCTGAGGGACACACTGCACTGAGGGACACACGGCACTGAGGGACATACTACACTGAGGGACAACACGCTGAGGGACACACTAACTGAGGGACACACTACACTGAGGGACAACACACTGAGGGACACACTACACTGAGGGACAACACAACACTGAGGGACAACACGCTGAGGGACACACTACACTGAGGGACAACACACTGAGGGACACGTTACACTGAGGGACACGCTGCACTGAGGGACACACTACACTGAGGAACACTACACTGAGGGACACACTACACTGAGGGACACACTACACTGAGGGACACCACACTGAGGGACACACTACGCTGAGGGACAACACGCTGAGGGACAACACGCTGAGGGACACAGTGCACTGAGGGACACACTACACTGAGGGACATACTACACTGAGGGACAACACACTGAGGGACACACTGCACTGAGGGACAACCTACACTGAGGGACAACACGCTGAGGGACACACTAACTGAGGGACACACTACACTGAGGGACAAACATCACTGAGGGACAAACATCACTGAGGGACACACTACACTGAGGGACCCACTGCACTGAGGGACAACACACTGAGGGACACACTACACTGAGGGACAATACACTGAGGGACACACTACACTGGGTGACAACACAACACTGAGGGACAACACGCTGAGGGACACACTACACTGAGGGACACACTACACTGAGGGATAACACACTGAGGGACACGCTACACTGAGGGACAACACACTGAGGGACACACTACACTGAGGGACACGCTGCACTGAGGGACACACTACACTGAGGAACACTACACTGAGGGACACACTACAATGAGGGACACACTACAATGAGGGACACACTACACTGAGGGACACACTACACTGAGGGACACACTACACTGACGGACAACACGCTGAGGGACAACACGCTGAGGGACACACTAACTGAGGGACACACTACACTGAGGGACACACTGCACTGAGGGACACACTACACTGAGGGACAACACGCTGAGGGACAACACGCTGAGGGACACACTGCACTGAGGGACACACGGCACTGAGGGACATACTACACTGAGGGACAACACGCTGAGGGACAACACGCTGAGGGACACACTGCACTGAGGGACACACGGCACTGAGGGACATACTACACTGAGGGACAACACACTGAGGGACACACTGCACTGAGGGACAACCTACACTGAGGGACAACACGCTGAGGGACAACACGCTGAGGGACACACTAACTGAGGGACACACTACACTGAGGGACAACACACTGAGGGACACACACACTGGGGGACAACACGCTGAGGGACACACTAACTGAGGGACACACTACACTGAGGGACAACACACTGAGGGACACACACACTGGGGGACAACACGCTGAGGGACACACTACACTGAGGGACAACACACTGAGGGACACGCTACACTGAGGGATAACACACTGAGGGACACGCTACACTGAGGGACAACACACTGAGGGACACACTACACTGAGGGACACACTACACTGAGGGACACACTACACTGAGGGACAACACACTGAGGGACGCACTACACTGAGGGACACACTATACTGAGGGACACACTATACTGAGGGACAACACACTGAGGGACACAACACACTGAGGGACACAACACACTGAGGGGCACAACACACTGAGGGGCACAACACACTGAGGGACACAACACACTGAGGGACAACACACTGAGGGACACACTACATTGAGGGACAACACACTGAGGGACAACACACTGAGGTACACACTGCACTGAGGGACACATTACACTGAGGGACACACTACACTGAGGGACAACACACTGAGGGACACACGACACTGAGGGACACACGACACTGAGGGACACACTACACTGAGGGACACACTGCACTGAGGGACACACTACACTGAGGGACAACACACTGAGGGACAACACACTGAGGGACACACTACACTGAGGGACAACACACTGAGGGACATGCTACACTGAGGGACACACTATACTGAGGGACATACTATAATGAGGGGCAACACACTGAGGGACACACTACACTGAGGGACAACACACTGAGGGACACACTACACTGAGGGACACACTACACTGAGAGACACTGCACTGAGGGACAACACACTACACTGAGGGACAACACACTGAGTGACAACACACTGATGGACACATACACTGAGGGACACACTGCACTGAGGGACAACACACTGAGGGACACACTACGCTGAGGGACAACACACTGAGGGACACACTACACTGAGGGACAACACACTGAGGGACACACACACTGGGGGACAACATGCTGAGTGACACACTACACTGAGGGACAACACACTGAGGGACACGCTACACTGAGGGACAACACACTGAGGGACACACTACACTGAGGGACACACTACACTGAGGGACACACTACACTGAGGGACAACACACTGAGGGACGCACTACACTGAGGGACGCACTACACTGAGGGACACACTACACTGAGGGACACTGCACTGAGGGACAACACAACACTGAGGGACAACACAACACTGAGGGACAACACACTGAGGGACACACGACACTGAGGGACAACACACTGAGTGACACACTGCACTGAGGGACACACTGCACTGAGGGACACAACACTGAGGGACACACTGCACTGAGGGCCACACGACACTGAGGGACAACACACTGATGGACACGCTACACTGAGGGACACACTACACTGAGGAACACTACACTGAGGGACACACTACACTGAGGGAAACACTACACTGAGGGACACACTACACTGAGGGACAACACGCTGAGGGACAACACGCTGAGGGACACACTGCACTGAGGGACACACGGCACTGAGGGACATACTACACTGAGGGACAACACACTGAGGGACACACTGCACTGAGGGACACACTGCACTGAGGGACAACCTACTCTGAGGGACAACACGCTGAGGGACACACTAACTGAGGGACACACTACACTGAGGGACACACTGCACTGAGGGACACACTGCACTGAGGGACACACTGCACTGAGGGACAACACACTGAGGGACACACTACACTGAGGGACAACACAACACTGAGGGACAACACGCTGAGGGACACACTACACTGAGGGACAACACACTGAGGGACAACACACTGAGGGACACGTTTCACTGAGGGACACGCTGCACTGAGGGACACACTACACTGAGGAACACTACACTGAGGGACACACTACACTGAGGGACACACTACACTGAGGGACACACTACACTGAGGGACACCACACTGAGGGACACACTACACTGAGGGACAACACGCTGAGGGACACAGTGCACTGAGGGACACAGTGCACTGAGGGACATACTACACTGAGGGACAACACACTGAGGGACACACTGCACTGAGGGACAACCTACACTGAGGGACAACACGCTGAGGGACACACTAACTGAGGGACACACTACACTGAGGGACAAACATCACTGAGGTACACACTGCACTGAGGGACACACTGCACTGAGGGACAACACACTGAGGGACACACTACACTGAGGGACAATACACTGAGGGACACACTACACTGGGTGACAACACAACACTGAGGGACAACACGCTGAGGGACACACTAACTGAGGGACACACTACACTGAGGGACACTACACTGAGGGACACACTACACTGAGGGACAACACACTGAGGGACACACTACACTGAGGGACACACTACACTGAGGGACAACACGCTGAGGGAAAACACGCTGAGGGACACAGTGCACTGAGGGACACACTACACTGAGGGACATACTACACTGAGGGACAACACACTGAGGGACACACTGCACTGAGGGACAACCTACACTGAGGGACAACACGCTGAGGGACACACTAACTGAGGGACACACTACACTGAGGGACAAACATCACTGAGGGACAAACATCACTGAGGGACACACTACACTGAGGGACCCACTGCACTGAGGGACAACACACTGAGGGACACACTACACTGAGGGACAATACACTGAGGGACACACTACACTGGGTGACAACACAACACTGAGGGACAACACGCTGAGGGACACACTACACTGAGGGACACACTACACTGAGGGATAACACACTGAGGGACACGCTACACTGAGGGACAACACACTGAGGGACACACTACACTGAGGGACACGCTGCACTGAGGGACACACTACACTGAGGAACACTACACTGAGGAACACTACACTGAGGGACACACTACAATGAGGGACACACTACAATGAGCGACACACTACAATGAGGGACACACTACACTGAGGGACACACTACACTGAGGGACACACTACACTGACGGACAACACGCTGAGGGACAACACGCTGAGGGACACACTAACTGAGGGACACACTACACTGAGGGACACACTGCACTGAGGGACACACTACACTGAGGGACAACACGCTGAGGGACAACACGCTGAGGGACACACTGCACTGAGGGACACACGGCACTGAGGGACATACTACACTGAGGGACAACACGCTGAGGGACAACACGCTGAGGGACACACTGCACTGAGGGACACACGGCACTGAGGGACATACTACACTGAGGGACAACACACTGAGGGACACACTGCACTGAGGGACAACCTACACTGAGGGACAACACGCTGAGGGACAACACGCTGAGGGACACACTAACTGAGGGACACACTACACTGAGGGACAACACACTGAGGGACACACACACTGGGGGACAACACGCTGAGGGACACACTAACTGAGGGACACACTACACTGAGGGACAACACACTGAGGGACACACACACTGGGGGACAACACGCTGAGGGACACACTACACTGAGGGACAACACACTGAGGGACACACTACACTGAGGGATAACACACTGAGGGACACGCTACACTGAGGGACAACACACTGAGGGACACACTACACTGAGGGACACACTATACTGAGGGACACACTATACTGAGGGACAACACACTGAGGGACACAACACACTGAGGGACACAACACACTGAGGGGCACAACACACTGAGGGACACAACACACTGAGGGACAACACACTGAGGGACACACTACATTGAGGGACAACACACTGAGGGACAACACACTGAGGTACACACTGCACTGAGGGACACATTACACTGAGGGACACACTACACTGAGGGACAACACACTGAGGGACACACGACACTGAGGGACACACGACACTGAGGGACACACTACACTGAGGGACACACTACACTGAGGGACAACACACTGAGTGACAACACACTGAGGGACACACTACACTGAGGGACAACACACTGAGGGACATGCTACACTGAGGGACACACTATACTGAGGGACATACTATAATGAGGGGCAACACACTGAGGGACACACTACACTGAGGGACAACACACTGAGGGACACACTACACTGAGGGACACACTACACTGAGAGACACTGCACTGAGGGACAACACACTACACTGAGGGACAACACACTGAGTGACAACACACTGATGGACACATACACTGAGGGACACACTGCACTGAGGGACAACACACTGAGGGACACACTACGCTGAGGGACAACACACTGAGGGACACACTACACTGAGGGACAACACGCTGAGGGACACACACACTGGGGGACAACATGCTGAGTGACACACTACACTGAGGGACAACACACTGAGGGACACGCTACACTGAGGGACAACACACTGAGGGACACACTACACTGAGGGACACACTACACTGAGGGACACACTACACTGAGGGACAACACACTGAGGGACGCATTACACTGAGGGACGCACTACACTGAGGGACACACTACACTGAGGGACACACTACACTGAGGGACAACACAACACTGAGGGACAACACAACACTGAGGGACAACACACTGAGGGACACACGACACTGAGGGACAACACACTGAGTGACACACTGCACTGAGGGACACACTGCACTGAGGGACACAACACTGAGGGACACACTGCACTGAGGGACAACACACTGAGGGACAACACACTGAGGGACACACTACACTGAGGGCCACACGACACTGAGGGACAACACACTGATGGACACGCTACACTGAGGGACACACTACACTGAGGAACACTACACTGAGGGACACACTACACTGAGGGACACACTACACTGAGGGACAACACACTGATGGACACGCTACACTGAGGGACACACTACACTGAGGAACACTACACTGAGGGACACACTGCACTGAGGGACACACTACACTGAGGGAAACACTACACTGAGGGACAACACGCTGAGGGACAACACGCTGAGGGACACACTGCACTGAGGGACACACGGCACTGAGGGACATACTACACTGAGGGACAACACACTGAGGGACACACTGCACTGAGGGACACACTGCACTGAGGCACAACCTACACTGAGGGACAACACGCTGAGGGACACACTAACTGAGGGACACACTACACTGAGGGACACACTGCACTGAGGGACACACTGCACTGAGGGACAACACACTGAGGGACACACTACACTGAGGGACAACACAACACTGAGGGACAACACGCTGAGGGACACACTACACTGAGGGACAACACACTGAGGGACACGTTTCACTGAGGGACACGCTGCACTGAGGAACACTACACTGAGGGACACACTACACTGAGGGACACACTACACTGAGGGACACCACACTGAGGGACACACTACACTGAGGGACAACACGCTGAGGGACACAGTGCACTGAGGGACACAGTGCACTGAGGGACATACTACACTGAGGGACAACACACTGAGGGACACACTGCACTGAGGGACAACCTACACTGAGGGACAACACGCTGAGGGACACACTACACTGAGGGACAAACATCACTGAGGTACACACTACACTGAGGGACACACTGCACTGAGGGACAACACACTGAGGGACACACTACACTGAGGGACAATACACTGAGGGACACACTACACTGGGTGACAACACAACACTGAGGGACAACACGCTGAGGGACACACTAACTGAGGGACACACTACACTGAGGGACAAACATCACTGAGGGACACACTACACTGAGGGACAACACACTGAGGGACACACTACACTGAGGGACACACTACACTGAGGGACACACTACACTGAGGGATAACACACTGAGGGACAACCTACACTGAGGGACACGCTGCACTGAGGGACACACTACACTGAGGAACACTACACTGAGGAACACTACACTGAGGGACACACTACACTGAGGGACACACTACACTGAGGGACACACTACACTGACGGACAACACGCTGAGGGACAACACGCTGAGGGACACACTGCATTGAGGGACACACTGCACTTAGGGACATACTACACTGAGGGACAACACACTGAGAGACACACTGCACTGAGGGACAACCTACACTGAGGGACAACACGCTGAGGGACACACTAACTGAGGGACACACTACACTGAGGGACACACTACACTGAGGGACACACTGCACTGAGGGACAACACACTGAGGGACACACTACGTTGAGGGACAACACACTGAGGGACACACTACACTGAGGGACAACACACTGAGGGACACACACACTGGGGGACAACACGCTGAGGGACACACTACACTGAGGGACAACACACTGAGGGACACGCTACACTGAGGGATAACACACTGAGGGACACGCTACACTGAGGGACAACACACTGAGGGACACACTACACTGAGGGACACACTACACTGAGGGACACACTACACTGAGGGACAACACACTGAGGGACGCACTACACTGAGGGACACACTATACTGAGGGACACACTATACTGAGGGACAACACACTGAGGGACACAACACACTGAGGGACACAACACACTGAGCGACACAACACACTGAGGGACACAACACACTGAGGGACACAACACACTGAGGGACACACTACACTGAGGAACACTACACTGAGGGACACACTACACTGAGGGACACACTACACTGAGGGACACACTACACTGAGGGACACCACACTGAGGGACACACTACACTGAGGGACAACACGCTGAGGGACACAGTGCACTGAGGGACACAGTGCACTGAGGGACATACTACACTGAGGGACAACCTACACTGAGGGACAACACGCTGAGGGACACACTAACTGAGGGACACACTACACTGAGGGACAAACATCACTGAGGTACACACTACACTGAGGGACACACTGCACTGAGGGACAACACACTGAGGGACACACTACACTGAGGGACAATACACTGAGGGACACACTACACTGGGTGACAACACAACACTGAGGGACAACACGCTGAGGGACACACTAACTGAGGGACACACTACACTGAGGGACAAACATCACTGAGGGACACACTACACTGAGGGACAACACACTGAGGGACACACTACACTGAGGGACACACTACACTGAGGGACACACTACACTGAGGGATAACACACTGAGGGACACGCTACACTGAGGGACAACACACTGAGGGACAACCTACACTGAGGGACACGCTGCACTGAGGGACACACTACACTGAGGAACACTACACTGAGGGACACACTACACTGAGGGACACACTACACTGAGGGACACACTACACTGAGGGACACACTACACTGACGGACAACACGCTGAGGGACAACACGCTGAGGGACACACTGCATTGAGGGACACACTGCACTGAGGGACAACCTACACTGAGGGACAACACGCTGAGGGACACACTAACTGAGGGACACACTACACTGAGGGACACACTACACTGAGGGACACACTACACTGAGGGACAACACACTGAGGGACACACTACGTTGAGGGACAACACACTGAGGGACACACTACACTGAGGGACAACACACTGAGGGACACACACACTGGGGGACAACACGCTGATGGACACACTACACTGAGGGACAACACACTGAGGGACACACTACGTTGAGGGACAACACACTGAGGGACACACTACACTGAGGGACAACACACTGAGGGACACACACACTGGGGGACAACACGCTGATGGACACACTACACTGAGGGACAACACACTGAGGGACACGCTACACTGAGGGATAACACACTGAGGGACACGCTACACTGAGGGACAACACACTGAGGGACACACTACACTGAGGGACACACTACACTGAGGGACACACTACACTGAGGGACAACACACTGAGGGACGCACTACACTGAGGGACACACTATACTGAGGGACACACTATACTGAGGGACACACTATACTGAGGGACAACACACTGAGGGACACAACACACTGAGGGACACAACACACTGAGGGGCACAACACACTGAGGGACAACACACTGAGGGACAACACACTGAGGGACACACTACATTGAGGGACAACACACTGAGAGACAACACACTGAGGTACACACTGCACTGAGGGACACATTACACTGAGGGACACACTACACTGAGGGACAACACACTGAGGGACACACGACACTGAGGGACAACACACTGAGGGACACACTACACTGAGGGACACACGACACTGAGGGACACACTACACTGAGGGACAACACACTGAGGGACACACGACACTGAGGGACATGCTACACTGAGGGACACACTATACTGAGGGACATACTATAATGAGGGGCAACACACTGAGGGACACACTACACTGAGGGACAACACACTGAGGGACACACTACACTGAGGGACACACTACACTGAGAGACACTGCACTGAGGGACAACACACTACACTGAGGGACAACACACTGATGGACACATACACTGAGGGACACACTGCACTGAGGGACACACTGCACTGAGGGACACACTACACTGAGGGACACACTACACTGAGGGACACACGGCACTGAGGGACACACGGCACTGAGGGACACACGGCACTGAGGGACACACTACACTGCGGGACACACTACACTGCGGGACACACTACACTGCGGGACACACTATACTGAGGGACATACTATACTGAGGGGCAACACACTGAGGGACACACTACACTGAGGGAGAACACACTGAGAGACACACTGCACTGAGGGACACACTACACTGAGGGAGAACACACTGAGAGACACACTGCACTGAGGGACACACTGCACTGAGAGACACACTAAACTGAGGGACAACACACTGAGGGACACACTACACTGGGGGACAACACAACACTGGGGGACAACACAACACTGAGGGACAACACGCTGAGGGGCACACTACACTGAGGGACAACACACTGAGGGACACACTACACTGGGGGACAACACAACACTGGGGGACAACACAACACTGAGGGACAACACGCTGAGGGGCACACTACACTGAGGGACAACACGCTGAGGGGCACACTACACTGAGGGACAACACACTGAGGGACACGCTACATTGAGGGACACACTACACTGAGGGATAACACACTGAGGGACACGCTACACTGAGGGACAACACACTGAGGGACACACTACACTGAGGGACACACTACACTGAGGGACAACACACTGAGGGACACGCTACACTGTGGGACACGCTACACTGAGGGACAACCTACACTGAGGGACAACACACTGAGGGACGCACTACACTGAGGGACGCACTACACTGAGGGACAACACACTGAGGGACAACACACTGAGGGACACACTATACTGAGGGACAACACACTGAGGGACACACTACACTGAGGGACACACTACACTGAGGGACACACTACACTGAGGCACACACTACACTGAGGGACACAGTACACTGAGGGACACAGTACACTGAGGGACAACACACTGAGGGACACACTACACTGAGGGACAACACACTGAGGTACACACTACACTGAGGGACACACTGCACTGAGGGACAACACACTGAGGGACACACTACGTTGAGGGACAACACACTGAGGGACACACTACACTGAGGGACAACACACTGAGGGACACACACACTGGGGGACAACACGCTGAGGGACACACTACACTGAGGGACAACACACTGAGGGACACGCTACACTGAGGGATAACACACTGAGGGACACGCTACACTGAGGGACAACACACTGAGGGACACACTACACTGAGGGACACACTACACTGAGGGACACACTACACTGAGGGACAACACACTGAGGGACGCACTACACTGAGGGACACACTATACTGAGGGACACACTATACTGAGGGACAACACACTGAGGGACACAACACACTGAGGGGCACAACACACTGAGGGGCACAACACACTGAGGGACACAACACACTGAGGGACAACACACTGAGGGACACACTACATTGAGGGACAACACACTGAGGGAGAACACACTGAGGTACACACTGCACTGAGGGACACATTACACTGAGGGACACACTACACTGAGGGACAACACACTGAGGGACACACGACACTGAGGGACACACGACACTGAGGGACACACGACACTGAGGGACAACACACTGAGGGATATGCTATACTGAGGGACACACTATACTGAGGGACATACTATAATGAGGGGCAACACACTGAGGGACACACTACACTGAGGGACACACTACACTGAGAGACACTGCACTGAGGGACAACACACTACACTGAGGGACAACACACTGAGTGACAACACACTGATGGACACATACACTGAGGGACACACTGCACTGAGGGACACACTGCACTGAGGGACACACTACACTGAGGGACACACTACACTGAGGGACACACGGCACTGAGGGACACACTGCACTTAGGGACACACTGCACTGAGGGACACACTGCACTGAGGGACACACTACACTGCGGGACACACTATACTGAGGGGCAACACACTGAGGGACACACTACACTGAGGGAGAACACACTGAGGGACACACTGCACTGAGGGACACACTACACTGAGGGACACACTACACTGAGGGACAACACACTGAGGGACACACTACACTGGGGGACAACACAACACTGGGGGACAACACAACACTGAGGGACAACACGCTGAGGGGCACACTACACTGAGGGACAACACACTGAGGGACACGTAACATTGAGGGACACACTACACTGAGGGATAACACACTGAGGGACACGCTACACTGAGGGACAACACACTGAGGGACACACTACACTGAGGGACACACTACACTGAGGGACAACACACTGAGGGACACGCTACACTGTGGGACACACTACACTGAGGGACACACTACACTGAGGGACAACCTACACTGAGGGACAACCTACACTGAGGGACAACACACTGAGGGACGCACTACACTGAGGGACGCACTACACTGAGGGACAACACACTGAGGGACAACACACTGAGGGACACACTATACTGAGGGACACACTATACTGAGGGACAACACACTGAGGGACACACTACACTGAGGCACACACTACACTGAGGGACACACTACACTGAGGCACACACTACACTGAGGCACACACTACACTGAGGGACACACTATACAGAGGGACGCACTGCACTGAGGGACAACACACTGAGGGACACACTACACTGAGGGACAACACACTGAGGTACACACTGCACTGAGGGACAACACACTGAGGGACACACGACACTGAGGGACAACACACTGAGGGACAACACACTGAGGGACACAATACACTGAGGGACACAATACACTGAGGGACAACACATTGAGGGACACACTATACTGAGGGACACACTACACTGTGGGACACACTACACTGCGGGACACACTACACTGAGGGACAACACACTGAGGGACACGCTACACTGAGGGACACACTATACTGAGGGACATTCTATACTGAGGGGCAACACACTGAGGGATACACTAAACTGAGGGAGAACACACTGAGGGACACACTACACTGAGGGACACACTACACTGAGGGACAACACACTGAGGGACACACTATACTGAGGGACAACACACTGAGGGACACACTACACTGAGGGACACACTACACTGAGGGACACACTACACTGAGGGACACTGCACTGAGGGACAACACACTGAGTGACAACACACTGAGTGACAACACACTGATGGACACATACACTGAGGGACACACTACACTGAGGGACAACACACTGAGGGACACTACACTGAGGGACACTACACTGAGGGACACACTACACTGAGGGACACTACACTGAGGGACACACTACACTGAGGGATACACTACACTGAGGGACACACTACACTGAGGGACACACTGCACTGAGGGACACACTGCACTGAGGGACACACTACACTGCGGGACAACACACTGAGGGACATGCTACACTGAGGGACACACTATACTGAGGGGCAACTCACTGAGGGACACACTACACTGAGGGAGAACACACTGAGGGACACACTACACTGAGGGACACACTGCACTGAGGGACACACTGCACTGAGGGACAACACACTGAGGGACAACACACTGAGGGACAACACACTGATGGACACACTACACTGAGGGACACACTACACTGAGGGACACACTACATTGAGGGACACACTACATTGAGGGACACACTACATTGAGGCACACCACACTGAGGGACACACTACACTGAGGGACAACACACTGAGGGACACACTACACTGAGGGACACACTACACTGAGAGACACTGCACTGAGGGACAACACACTACACTGAGGGACAACACACTGATGGACACATACACTGAGGGACACACTGCACTGAGGGACACACTACACTGAGGGACATACTATACTGAGGGACACACGGTACTGAGGGACACACTGCACTGAGGGACACACTGCACTGAGGGACACACTGCACTGAGGGACACACTACACTGCGGGACACACTACACTGCGGGACACACTGCACTGAGGGACATACTATACTGAGGGGCAACACTACACTGAGGGAGAACACACTGAGAGACACACTGCACTGAGGGACACACTACACTGAGGGAGAACACACAGAGACACACTGCACTGAGGGACACACTGCACTGAGGGACACACTACACTGAGAGACACACTACACTGAGGGACAACACACTGAGGGACACACTACACTGGGGGACAACACAACACTGGGGGACAACACAACACTGAGGGACAACACGCTGAGGGGCACACTACACTGAGGGACAACACACTGAGGGACACGCTACATTGAGGGACACACTACACTGAGGGATAACACACTGAGGGACACGCTACACTGAGGGACAACACACTGAGGGACACACTACACTGAGGGACACACTACACTGAGGGACAACACACTGAGGGACACGCTACACTGTGGGACACACTACACTGAGGGACAACCTACACTGAGGGACAACACACTGAGGGACGCACTACACTGAGGGACGCACTACACTGAGGGACGCACTACACTGAGGGACACACTATACTGAGGGACACACTATACTGAGGGACACACTATACTGAGGGACAACACACTGAGGGACACACTACACTGAGGCACACACTACACTGAGGCACACACTACACTGAGGGACACAGTACACTGAGGGACGCACTGCACTGAGGGACAACACACTGAGGGACACACTACACTGAGGGACAACACACTGAGGTACACACTACACTGAGGGACACACTGCACTGAGGGACAACACACTGAGGGACACACTACGTTGAGGGACAACACACTGAGGGACACACTACACTGAGGGACAACACACTGAGGGACACACACACTGAGGGACAACACACTGAGGGACACACTACACTGAGGGACAACACACTGAGGTACACACTGCACTGAGGGACAACACACTGAGGGACACACGACACTGAGGGACAACACACTGAGGGACAACACACTGAGGGACACAATACACTGAGGGACACAATACACTGAGGGACACAATACACTGAGGGACACACTATACTGAGGGACACACTACACTGCGGGACACACTACACTGCGGGACACACTACACTGCGGGACACACTACACTGAGGGACAACACACTGAGGGACACGCTACACTGAGGGACACACTATACTGAGGGACATTCTATACTGAGGGGCAACACACTGAGGGATACACTAAACTGAGGGAGAACACACTGAGGGACACACTACACTGAGGGACACACTACACTGAGGGACAACACACTGAGGGACACACTACACTGAGGGACACACTACACTGAGGGACACACTACACTGAGGGACAACACACTGAGTGACAACACACTGATGGACACATACACTGAGGGACAACACACTGAGGGACACACTACACTGAGGGACAACACACTGAGGGACACTACACTGAGAGACACACTACACTGAGGGACACACTGCACTGAGGGACACTACACTGAGGGACACACTACACTGAGAGACACACTACACTGAGGGACACACTGCACTGAGGGACACACTGCACTGAGGGACACACTACACTGCGGGACAACACACTGAGGGACATGCTACACTGAGGGACACACTATACTGAGGGGCAACTCACTGAGGGACACACTACACTGAGGGAGAACACACTGAGGGACACACTACACTGAGGGACACACTGCACTGAGGGACAACACACTGAGGGACAACACACTGAGGGACAACACACTGAGGGACAACACACTGAGGGACACACTACACTGAGGGACACTACACTGAGGGACAACACACTGATGGACACACTACACTGAGGGACACACTACATTGAGGGACACACTACATTGAGGGACACACTACATTGAGGGACACACTACATTGAGACACACTACACTGAGGGACAACACACTGAGGGACACACTACACTGAGGGACACACTACACTGAGAGACACTGCACTGAGGGACAACACACTACACTGAGGGACAACACACTGATGGACACATACACTGAGGGACACACTGCACTGAGGGACACACTACACTGAGGGACACACTACACTGAGGGACACACTGCACTGAGGGACACACTGCACTGAGGGACATACTATACTGAGGGACACACGGCACTGAGGGACACACTGCACTGAGGGACACACTGCACTGAGGGACACACTGCACTGAGGGACACACTACACTGCGGGACACACTACACAGCGGGACACACTGCACTGAGGGACATACTATACTGAGGGAGAACACACTGAGAGACACACTGCACTGAGGGACACACTACACTGAGGGACACACTACACTGAGAGACACACTACACTGGGGGACAACACAACACTGGGGGACAACACAACACTGAGGGACAACACGCTGAGGGGCACACTACACTGAGGGACAACACACTGAGGGACACGCTACATTGAGGGACACACTACACTGAGGGATAACACACTGAGGGACACGCTACACTGAGGGACAACACACTGAGGGACACACTACACTGAGGGACACACTACACTGAGGGACACGCTACACTGTGGGACACACTACACTGAGGGACAACCTACACTGAGGGACAACACACTGAGGGACGCACTACACTGAGGGACGCACTACACTGAGGGACGCACTACACTGAGGGACAACACACTGAGGGACACACTATACTGAGGGACAACACACTGAGGGACACACTACACTGAGGGACATACTACACTGAGGCACACACTACACTGAGGCACACACTACACTGAGGGACACAGTACACTGAGGGACGCACTGCACTGAGGGACAACACACTGAGGGACACACTACACTGAGGGACAACACACTGAGGTACACACTACACTGAGGGACACACTGCACTGAGGGACAACACACTGAGGGACACACTACGTTGAGGGACAACACACTGAGGGACACACTACACTGAGGGACAACACACTGAGGGACACACACACTGGGGGACAACACGCTGAGGGACACACTACACTGAGGGACACACTACACTGAGGGACAACACACTGAGGGACACGCTACACTGAGGGATAACACACTGAGGGACACGCTACACTGAGGGACAACACACTGAGGGACACACTACACTGAGGGACACACTACACTGAGGGACAACACACTGAGGGACGCACTACACTGAGGGACACACTATACTGAGGGACACACTATACTGAGGGACAACACACTGAGGGACACAACACACTGAGGGGCATAACACACTGAGGGGCACAACACACTGAGGGACACAACACACTGAGGGACACAACACACTGAGGGACACAACACACTGAGGGACAACACACTGAGGGACAACACACTGAGGTACACACTGCACTGAGGGACACATTACACTGAGGGACACACTACACTGAGGGACAACACACTGAAGGACACACGACACTGAGGGACACACGACACTGAGGGACACACGACACTGAGGGACAACACACTGAGGGATATGCTATACTGAGGGACACACTATACTGAGGGACATACTATAATGAGGGGCAACACACTGAGGGACACACTACACTGAGGGACAACACACTGAGGGACACACTACACTGAGGGACACACTACACTGAGAGACACTGCACTGAGGGACAACACACTACACTGAGGGACAACACACTGAGTGACAACACACTGATGGACACATACACTGAGGGACAACACGCTGAGGGACACACTGCACTGAGGGACACACTACACTGAGGGACACACTACACTGAGGGACACTACACTGAGGGACACACTGCACTGAGGGACACACTGCACTGAGGGACATACTATACTGAGGGACACACGGCACTGAGGGACACACGGCACTGAGGGACACACGGCACTGAGGGACACACTGCACTGCGGGACACACTATTCTGAGGGGCAACACACTGAGGGACACACTACACTGAGGGAGAACACACTGAGGGACACACTGCACTGAGGGACACACTGCACTGAGGGACACACTACACTGAGGGACAACACACTGAGGGACACACTACACTGGGGGACAACACAACACTGGGGGACAACACAACACTGAGGGACAACACGCTGAGGGGCACACTACACTGAGGGACAACACACTGAGGGACACGTTACATTGAGGGACACACTACACTGAGGGATAACACACTGAGGGACACGCTACACTGAGGGACAACACACTGAGGGACACGCTACACTGAGGGACAACACACTGAGGGACACGCTACACTGTGGGACACACTACACTGTGGGACGCACTACACTGTGGGACGCACTACACTGAGGGACAACACACTGAGGGACAACACACTGAGGGACACACTATACTGAGGGACACACTATACTGAGGGACAACACACTGAGGGACAAACTACACTGAGGGACGCACTACACTGAGGGACGCACTACACTGAGGGACAACACACTGAGGGACAACACACTGAGGGACACACTATACTGAGGGACACACTATACTGAGGGACAACACACTGAGGGACACACTACACTGAGGGACACACTACACTGAGGCACACACTACACTGAGGCACACACTACACTGAGGGACACACTATACTGAGGGACGCACTGCACTGAGGGACAACACACTGAGGGACACACTACACTGAGGGACAACACACTGAGGTACACACTGCACTGAGGGACAACACACTGAGGGACACACGACACTGAGGGACAACACACTGAGGGACAACACACTGAGGGACACAATACACTGAGGGACACAATACACTGAGGGACAACACACTGAGGGACACACTATACTGAGGGACACACTACACTGAGGGACACACTACACTGCGGGACACACTACACTGAGGGACAACACACTGAGGGACACGCTACACTGAGGGACACACTATACTGAGGGACATACTATACTGAGGGGCAACACACTGAGGGATACACTAAACTGAGGGAGAACACACTGAGGGACACAATACACTGAAGGACACACTACACTGAGGGACAACACACTGAGGGACACACTACACTGAGGGACACACTACACTGAGGGACACACTACACTGAGGGACACTGCACTGAGGGACAACACACTGAGTGACAACACACTGATGGACACATACACTGAGGGACAACACACTGAGGGACACACTACACTGAGGGACAACACACTGAGGGACACTACACTGAGGGACACACTACACTGAGGGACACTACACTGAGAGACACACTGCACTGAGGGACACACTACACTGAGGGACACACTACACTGAGGGACACACTACACTGCGGGACACACTACACTGCGGGACAACACACTGAGGGACATGCTACACTGAGGGACACACTATACTGAGGGGCAACTCACTGAGGGACACACTACACTGAGGGAGAACACACTGAGGGACACACTACACTGAGGGACACACTGCACTGAGGGACACACTGCACTGAGGGACACACTACACTGAGGGACAACACACTGAGGGACACACTACATTGAGGGACACACTACATTGAGGGACACACTACATTGAGGCACACCACACTGAGGGACACACTACACTGAGGGACAACACACTGAGGGACACACTACACTGAGGGACACACTGCACTGAGGGACACACTACACTGAGGGACAACACACTGAGGGACACACTACACTGAGGGACACACTGCACTGAGGGACACACTGCACTGAGGGACGGGACAACACACTGAGTGACAACACACTGACGGACAGATACACTGAGGGACACACTGCACTGAGGGACACACTGCACTGAGGGACACACAGCACTGAGGTACAAAACACTGAGGGACACACTGCACTGAGGGACACACTATACTGAGGGACACACAGCACTGAGGTACAAAACACTGAGGGACACACTGCACTGAGGGACACACTATACTGAGGTACAACACACTGAGGGACGCACTGCACTGAGGGACACACTGCACTGAGGGACACACTGCACTGAGGGACACACAGCACTGAGGTACAAAACACTGAGGGACACACTGCACTGAGGGACACACTATACTGAGGTACAACACACTGAGGGACGCACTGCACTGAGGCACACACTGCACTGAGGGACACACTGCACTGAGGGACACACTGCACTGAGGGACACACTACACTGAGGGACACGCTACACTGGGGAACAACACACTGAGGGACACACTGCACTGAGGGACAACACACTGAGGGACAACCTACACTGAGGGACACACTACACTGAGGGACACACTACACTGAGGGATAACACACTGAGGGACACACTATACTGAGGGACACACTACACTGAGGGACACACTACACTGCGGGACACACTACACTGAGGGACAACACACTGAGGGACACGCTACACTGAGGGACACACTATACTGAGGGACATACTATACTGAGGGGCAACACACTGAGGGATACACTAAACTGAGGGAGAACACACTGAGGGACACAATACACTGAAGGACACACTACACTGAGGGACAACACACTGAGGGACACACTACACTGAGGGACACACTACACTGAGGGACACTGCACTGAGGGACAACACACTGAGTGACAACACACTGATGGACACATACACTGAGGGACAACACACTGAGGGACACACTACACTGAGGGACAACACACTGAGGGACACTACACTGAGGGACACACTACACTGAGGGACACTACACTGAGAGACACACTGCACTGAGGGACACACTGCACTGAGGGACACACTACACTGAGGGACACACTGCACTGAGGGACACACTGCACTGAGGGACACACTACACTGCGGGACACACTACACTGCGGGACAACACACTGAGGGACATGCTACACTGAGGGACACACTATACTGAGGGGCAACTCACTGAGGGACACACTACACTGAGGGAGAACACACTGAGGGACACACTACACTGAGGGACACACTACACTGAGGGACACACTACACTGAGGGACAACACACTGAGGGACACACTACATTGAGGGACACACTACATTGAGGGACACACTACATTGAGGCACACCACACTGAGGGACACACTACACTGAGGGACAACACACTGAGGGACACACTACACTGAGGGACACACTGCACTGAGGGACACACTACACTGAGGGACACACTACACTGAGGGACAACACACTGAGGGACACACTACACTGAGGGACACACTGCACTGAGGGACACACTGCACTGAGGGACGGGACAACACACTGAGTGACAACACACTGACGGACAGATACACTGAGGGACACACTGCACTGAGGGACACACTGCACTGAGGGACACACAGCACTGAGGTACAAAACACTGAGGGACACACTGCACTGAGGGACACACTATACTGAGGGACACACAGCACTGAGGTACAAAACACTGAGGGACACACTGCACTGAGGGACACACTATACTGAGGTACAACACACTGAGGGACGCACTGCACTGAGGGACACACTGCACTGAGGGACACACTGCACTGAGGGACACACAGCACTGAGGTACAAAACACTGAGGGACACACTGCACTGAGGGACACACTATACTGAGGTACAACACACTGAGGGACGCACTGCACTGAGGCACACACTGCACTGAGGGACACACTGCACTGAGGGACACACTGCACTGAGGGACACGCTACACTGAGGGACACGCTACACTGGGGAACAACACACTGAGGGACACACTGCACTGAGGGACAACACACTGAGGGACAACCTACACTGAGAGACACACTATACTGAGGCACACACTACACTGAGGGACACACTGCACTGAGGGACAACACACTGAGGGACACACTACACTGGGGGACAACACGCTGAGGGACACACTACACTGAGGGACAACACACTGAGGGACACACTACACTGAGGCACACACTACACTGAGGGACACACTGCACTGAGGGACACGCTACACTGAGGGACACGCTACACTGGGGGACAACACACTGAGGGACACACTACACTGAGGGACAACACAATGAGAGACACACTACACTGAGGGACACACTACGCTGAGGGACAACACACTGAGGGACACGCTACACTGAGGGACACACTATACCGAGGGATACACTACACTGAGGGACAACACGCTGAGGGACAACACATTGAGGGACACACTACACTGAGGGACACACTGCGCTGAGGGACAACACATTGAGGGACAACACATTGAGGGACAACACATTGAGGGACACACTACACTGAGGGATACACTACACTGAGGGACAACACATTGAGGGACACACTACACTGAGGGACAACACACTGAGGGACACACTACATTGAGGGACACACTACACTGGGGGACAACACACTGAGGGGCACACTACACTGGAGGACAACACACTGAGGGACACACTACACTGAGGGACACACTACATTGAGGGACACACTACACTGAGGGACACACTACACTGGGGGACAACACACTGAGGGACACACTACACTGAGGGACCCACTACACTGGGGGACAACACACTGAGGGACACACTACACTGGGGGACAACACACTGAGGGACACACTACACTGAGGGACCCACTACACTGGGGGACAACACACTGAGGGACACACTACACTGGGGGACAACACACTGAGGGACACTACACTGGGGGACAACATGCTGAGGAGAACCACTTCACTATCAAAGGCCAATGCAGCTCCAGTACCTTGAGTGTCTGGGAACTGAGAAACCCATCACAGTCAGTGCGTTTTGATGTCGGATGTACGTTCTGTGTACCAGGTGTAGCTGTGATCGTGCTGTGGCACCTCCTCAGAGACACTTGCTGTATGGAGACAACTTGAACTCTATCGCACTTTCAGTAATGTCTAGTTTGAACTGTTGCGATTCATTTCATGAATAAAGTTAATATTCAGAAGGAGAAACTGTATGATTCTTATGCAGAATGGCATTGAAGTAACAGGCAACTTCTACCTTCAGTTTTACCCAGGTTTTCTGAGGATTGCAGCTGAATCAAAAGCCCAAATGAGTTGCAGCTTCTGCCTTTATATTATCTGGTTACTGTGGGTTGCACATTTGTATCTCTACCTCTGTCTTTGTTGTACTGCTTAGCCCTGACTCTGTCAGAGCTCCTGTTGCCAGATCACCTGGTCCTCTCAGTTACAGAACTGTTTGCTTCCCTCGGCAACGTGGAGTGTGACCGTTTGGCCTGCCCCACGTTGTTGTGAGCACTCGGTGCTGTGACCCTGAGAACTGCCTCTCAAGTTCCAGCTGGCCTTATGCACAAACACACAGTTCAACAGAAACACTCTCACTCCGACAGAAAACCTTCAAACAGCTCCTGAAAGATCCACGTCTGGTGTTTGTTAAATGTAAATGCCCATCACCTCGCCCTGCCACATTGATCAGTTACGCATTAGTTAATTACAGGATTCCAGTGAAACAGCTTAATTAAATACAAAGTTAAAAATCACACAACACCAGGTTATAGTCCAACAGGTTTAATTGGAAGCACATGAGCTTTCGGAGCACCGCTCCTTCATCAGGTGAAAGCTAGTGCTTCCAATTAAACCTGGTGGACTATAACCTGGTGTTGTGTGATTTGTAACTTTGTCCATCCCAGTCCGACACCGGCATCTCCGAATCATCATTAAATACAAACTGTTTTGACTGTGCATTCAGATGCAACTCTCAGTAAAATGCAAGTGTAGATTTAGACTTTATTGTCACACGCTCTCGAGTACAGGACTACAGTGAATGGTGTACACAGTCGCCATTCTCCAGCACCACGGTGTTACACACTTCATTGAAAAACCAGAATAAATAAAACAACAGAAATAAAGGAAACAAAATTGGTCCAACTAACCTGTGTCTGCTTCCTGACAGTCAGGCTCGGCTTTATTACAACAGGGCTTTAATCAGGCTATTGGTGATGGAAGGTTTTTCCCTTGAGCTACATTCCTGACTTGAAATGGAAATTGTCAATATTCACAATATTACAACTGCTGTGAGGTATCACAGTATGGAACATACTGGACACAGACAAACTGCGGTTTGTTCTACCTCTCTACTGTTTAATTGGTACTTGTACAAATATTATAAATAAAGTATATTTTTGGAGAGGAAAAAACAAGGTATTTGTATAAAATGTTCAGCTGACGTTTGTAAGCCAGAATGGTATCTTGTTCAAATGTTTCTTTTTGCAGCTTCTGGGAGATGTGAGTTGTGAACTCAGCTGCACTCATTCGTCAAGTGGCCAAACGAGGTGCAGTGAACGAACCTTTTCCTGTTTTTACAACTCAGTCACATACAATGGCTCATCATGGACTGGATCAGTTAGGGCTTCAGGAGGGAGGGATCTCCTAGAAACCTGTACAATTCTACCAGGACTAGACAGGGTGAACACTGGGAGGATGTTCCCAATGACCAGGGAGCCCAGAACCAGGGCTAAGGATACAGGGTCGGCCATTTCGGACTGAGATGGGGAGAAATGTCTTCACCCAGAGAGTGGGGAGCCTGTGGGATTCTCTGTCACAGGAAGTGATTTAGGCCCAGACATTGAATGTTTTTGAGGAGGTAGATGGGGCAGCACGGTGGCTCAGTGGTTAGCACTGCTGCCTCAGCCCTAGGGATCAGGGTTCGATTCTAGCCTCGGGCGACTGTCTGTATGGAGTGTGCACATTCTCCCCGTGTCAGCGTAGATTTCCTCCAGATGCTCCGGTTTCCTCCCACAATCCAAAGATGTGCAGGTTGGGTGAACTGGCCGTGCTAAATTGCCCGTAGTGTTCAGGGATGTGTAGATTAGGTGCATTAGTTAGGGGCAAATGTAGAGTAATAGGTTCAGGAAATGGGTTATTTAGAGGGTAGGCGCGGTCTTGTTGGGTCGAAGGGCCAGTTTTGACACTTTAGGGATTCCAATACAGTCCTTAGGGCTAAAGGGATCAAAGGGTATGGGGAGGAAGTGGGAATAGGGATCTGAGTTAGATGAACAGCCATGACCCTATTGAATAGGGGAGCAGGTTCGAGGGGCTGAATGGCCTCCTCCCGCTCCTATTGTCTCTGTCTCTCACTTTGTGGTCTCACTAAGGGGAAATGATGCTCAATAATATCACATTAATTTATAACTAAGGATTTATGCACCAAGTTACCTGGGTACCAGAGAGGGCACTGTGTGTGTGTGTGTGTGTCGGGGGGGGGGGTTTGGGGAACTGTTCACTGTTCACTGTTCCCCTGTTATCCTGTATTCCTGCTCTCCCATTCCCCTGTTCCCCTGTTCCCCTCCTCTCCTATACTCCTGTTCTCCTGTTCTCCTGTTCCCCTATAGTGAGGATAGTGAGGAGGGCTGTTGTCGGCTGCAAAGGGACTTAGATATGATGCAGAGCTAGGCTGAGGAGTGGCAGATGGAGTTTAACCCTGTCAAGTGTGAGGTTGTCCATTTTGGAAGGACAAATAAGAATGAGGAATACAGGGTTAACAGTAGGGTTCTTAGAAAGGTGGAGGAGCAGAGGGATCTTGGGGTCTATGTTCATAGCTCTTTGAAAGTTGCCACTCAAGTGGATAAAGCTTGTAAGAAGGCCTATGGTGTATTAGCGTTCATTAGCAGAGGGATTGAATTCAAGAGTCGTGAGGTGATGTTGCAGCTGTACAGGACCTTGGTTAGGCCACATTTGGAGTACTGTGTGCAGTTCTGGTCGCCTCACTTTAGGAAAGATGTGGAAGCTTTGGAGAAGGTGTAGAGGAGATTTACCAGGATGTTGCCTGGAATGAAGAATAGGTCGTACGAGGATAGGTTGAGAGTGCTAGGCCTTTTCTCATTGGAACGGCGAAGGATGAGGGGTGACTTGATAGAGGTTTATAAGATGATCAGGGGAATAGATAGAGTAGACAATCAGAAACTTTTTCCCCGGGTACAACAGAGTGTTACAAGGGAATATAAATTTAAGGTGAAGGGTGGAAGGTATAGGGGGGGATGTCAGGGGTAGGTTCTTTACCCAGAGAGTGGTGGGGGCATGGAATGCGCTGCCTGTGGGAGTGGTAGAGTCAGAATCTTTGGTGACCTTTAAGCGGCAATTGGATAGGTACATGGATGGGTGCTTAAGCTAGGACAAATGTTCGGCACAACATCGTGGGCCGAAGGGCCTGTTCTGTGCTGTATTGTTCTATGTTGTATGTTCTATGTTGTATGTTGTATGTCTATGTTCTATTATACACCTGTTCTCCTGTTCCCCTGTTCCCTGCTCTGCTATACTCCTCTACTCCTGTTCCCACCTACTCCTGTTCTTCTGTATTCCTGTTACAGAATCATAGAGTTATAGAGATGTACAGTACGGAAACAGACCCTTCGGTCCAACTTGTCCATGCCGACCAGATATCCCAACCCAATCTAGTCCCACCTGCCAGCACCCGGCCCATATCCCTCCAAACCCTTCCTATTCATATACCAATCCAAATGCCTCTTAATTGTTGCAATTGTACCAGCCTCCACCACTTCCTTAGATTAGATTACTTACAGTGTGGAAACAGGCCCTTCGGCCCAACAAGTCCACACCGACCCGCTGAAGCGCAACCCACCCATACCCTTACATTTACCCCTTACCTAACACTACGGGCAATTTAGCATGGCCAATTCACCTGACCTGCACATCTTTGGACTGTGGGAGGAAACCGGAGCACCCGGAGGAAACCCACGCAGACACGGGGAGAACGTGCAAACTCCACACAGTCAGTCGCCTGAGGCGGGAATTGAACCCGGGTCTCTAGTGCTGTGAGGCAGCAGTGCTAACCACTGTGCCACCCTCTTCTGGCAGCTCATTCTATACACATACTACCCTCTGCGTGAAAAAGTTGTCCCTTAGGTCTCTTTTATATAGGGTGTAGGTTTGCTCGCTGAGCTGTAGGTTTGATATCCAGACGTTTCATGACCTGGCTCGGTAACATCATCAGTGGCGACCTCCAAGTGAAGTGAAGCTGTTGTCCCCTGATTTCTATTTATATGTTTGTCCTGGATGGGGTTCCTGGGGTTTGTGGTGATGTCATTTCCTGTTCGTTTTCTGAGGGGTTGATAGATGGCATCTAGATCTATGTGTTTGTTTATGGCGTTGTGGTTGGAGTGCCAGGCCTCTAGGAATTCTCTGGCATGCCTTTGCTTAGCCTGTCCCAGGATAGATGTGTTTTTTTTTCATCCGTGTGTAGGGTTACACCACCATTTCGACTGGGACAACACATCTATCCTGGGACAGGCTAAGCAAAGACATGCCAGAGAATTCCTAGAGGCCTGGCACTCCAACCACAACGCCATAAACAAACACATAGATCTAGATACCATCTATCAACCCCTCAGAAAACGAACAGGAAATGACATCACCACAAACCCCAGGAACCCCATCCAGGACAAACATATAAATAGAAAGCAGGAGACAACAGCTTCGCTTCACTTGGAGGTCGCCACTGATGATGTTACCTTGCCAGGTAATGAAACATCTGGATATCAAACCTACAGCTCAGCGAGCAAACCTACACCCTAAACCTCAACCTGAGCTACAAACCTTCACAAATCTCTTTTATATCTTTCCCCTCTCATCCTAAACCTTTGCCCTCTAGTTCTGGACTCCTCAACCCCAGGGAAAAGACCTTGTCTATTTACCCTATCCATGTCCCTCATAATTTTGTAAACCTCTATAAGGTCACCCCTCAGCCTCCGACGCTCCAGGGAAAACAGCCCCAGCCTGTTCAGCCTCTCCCTATAGCTGAAATCCTCCAACCCTGGCAACATCCTTGGAAATCTTTTCTGAACCCTTTCAAGTTTCACAACATCCTTCTGATAGGAAGGAGACCAGAATTGCACACAATATTCCAACAGTGGCCTAACCAATGTCCTGTACAGCTGCAACATGACCTCCCAACTCCTGTATTCAATACTCTGACCAATAAAGGAAAGCATACCAAACACTTTCTTCACTATCCTATCTACCTGCGACTCCACTTTCAAGGAGCTATGAACCTGCACTCCAAGGTCTCTTTGTTCAGCAACACTCTCTCGGACCTTACCATTAAGTGTATAAGTCCTAGATTTACTTTCCCAAAATGCAACACCTTGCATTTATCTAAATTTAACTCTACCTGCCACTTCTCAGCCCATTGGCCCATCTGGTCCGGATCCTGTTGTAATCTGAGGTAACCCTCTTCGCTGTCCACTACACCTCCAATTTTGGTGTCATCTGCAAACTTACTAACTGTACCTCATATGCTCGCATCCAAATCATTTATGTAAATGATGAAAAGTAGAGGGCCCAGCACCGATCCTTGTGGCACTCCACTGGTCACAGGCCTCCAGTCTGAAAAACAACCCTCCACCACCACCCTCTGTCGTCTATCTTTGAGCCAGTTCTGCATCCAAATGGCTAGTTCTCCCTGTATTCCGTGAGATCTAACCTTGATAATCAGTTTCCCATGGGGAATGTTGGCCAAACATCTTACTGTAGTCCATATAGATCACATCTACTGCTCTGCTCTAATCAATCCTCTTTGTTACTTCTTCAAAAAACACAATCAGGTTTGTGAGGTATGATTCCCCTGTGCAAAGCCATGTTGACTATCCCTCTGTTCTCCTGTACACCTGTTCTCCTGTTCCCCTGCTCTTCTCTACTCCTGTACCCCATAATCTTCTGTTCTCCTCTAATCCTGTACTCCTGCTCTCCTGTAATTGAGTACCAGTGACAATAAAATCTAAAAATCTGAATCCAACACCATAAATACAGTGGTACAATACAAGGTGCATCTTGGGGAGTGTTCGCAAAATAATATTTAACATTATTTAGTAAAGGCGGCCAAATGCTTGTGAAAGGAGCTGACAGGATGGGGGCCATTGCTGGGGTGCCTGAACCTGGGGAAAGCGACCCCCCCAAACTATAATTGGAGAGAGTCAGCTACCTCAAAGGTTCTGGTGTTGAGGAGTTCGCAGAGATGGGGAGAGGGTGAGGCCATGGAAGCAATATCAACACGGGGATGAAACATGATATTTAATGGGGACATACTGTGGAGCAAATCAGTATCTGTGCTGCAGTAAGAATATCAACAATGGGACTGATTAAATTAATGGCGGAGTACCTCAGGAAGGGTTGAACCACCTTCTATAATTTCAGAAAGAATCCGGGACTACCTATCATTACGTTCAGCTAATGGAGACAGTGGGACCTCACTCGATTGGCATTTGTTTAAAACAATTCTCTCTGTGATTTTATTTTGCCATCGAGTGGTTACTGCGGTGACTGCACAATTGGGAGTTTAAAATGTCAAGGTGAGAGGGCGAACTTTGACCTCAGACATACACACAGCCTCTTATCGCTTGTAGATAAATTAAAGAGCTCACTTCTGAGAACTGCAGCTTGGTCTAGATATTTTCCAAACAATTTGGAAATTGTTACAACACACCTCTGGAGGCTGATGGGACTTCATCCTGGGCCTCGTGGCTCAGAGGGAGAGACACTACCACTGCCCCAAAGTCCTGGCAGCCTAGTTGATGTAACCCATCCTTCTAACTGAACTTGCTGAGGTCCCATTACATTCCGTGAGCCTTGTCCTAACACCTTCCGAGGCATTGTTGCTAATTGGATATTTCCAACCTTTCAGGAATGGTCCATTCAGAGTCTCCACATATTGAACCTTAATCTCCAGGACGTTGCCAAGAGAAACATCCCGGGCCAATGAGAAACATGGATTCTCTTCCTACTCCTTTGACACTTTGATCTGACTGGGATCCAAACATAATCCAATCGGATTTCCACTCTACTATGAGGGGTGGAGCACTGTGGGGACAGACAGGATCAGGTGATCAGACCTTTCCAATTCCCCTCCCTGGCCACCCATCACCCACCCCCAGTCAAGGTTTTGGTGATAGTGACCCCTAACCCAAGCCAGCAGCATGCTGACAATAAATCTGGTAGATCCGTGAATTTAACAAAATGATAGACATTGGATCTACGCACCTGAACAATGGACTATTCCACCTGTCCCTGAACCTCAGCACTTCAATCAGGAAAGTGATGGAAGGGGTCAGTGACAGAGCTACCAAGCAGCACCTGCTCAGCAATAACCTGCTCAGTGACGCCCAGTTTGGGTTCCCCAGGGTCACTCAGCTCCTGACCTCATTACAGCCTTGGGTCAAACATGGACAAAAGAGCTGAATTCCAGAGGGGAGGGGAGAGGGACAGCCCTTAACATCAAGGCTGCATTCGACCGAGTGTGGCATAACAGAGCCAGAGCAAAACTGGCATCAATGGGTATCAGGGGGTAAAGTCTGTGCTGATTGGAGTCATACCAGGTTCTATGGAAGATGGTTGAAGTTGTTGGAGGACTGTCATCTTACTCCAGGACATCTCGGCAGGAATTCTGCAGATGTTGCTCTAAGATTAATATCAAACAGCTGAGAAGTAGGTTTGATTGAGAGGATCTAATCCAGTGAGCAGTATCTTCAGGAGCAATTTTCTTGTGTCTCAACACAGGAGCATCAATACTCATGAACTCAAACATTGACTAACAATTCTAAGCCCAACCATCTGTAGCTGCTTCATCAATGACCTTCCCTCCAGCATAAGGTCAGAAGTGGGAATGTTCACCGATGATTGCACAATGTTCAGCACCATTCTCGATACTGAAGCAGTCCATGTTCAAATGTAACAAGATCTGGACAATATCCAGGCTTGGGTTGAAAAGTGGCAAGAAAGGGTGAGGGGGAAAGATGTAAAAGAGACCTAAGGGGAAACATTTTCACGCAGAGGGTGGTACATGTACGGAATGAGCTACCAGAGGATGTGGCGGAAGCTGGCACAATTGCAACATTTAAGAGGCATTTGGATGGTTATATGAATAGGAAGGGTTTGGAGGGATATGGGCCAGGTGCTGGCAGGTGGGACTAGATTGGGTTGGGATATCTGGTCGGCATGGACGGGTTGGACCGAAGGGTCTGTTTCCGTGCTGTACATCTCTATGACTCTATGAAACATTCATGCCGCACAAATATCAGGCAATGACTACCTTCAACCAAAGAGAATATAACCATTTCCCTTTGACACTCAATGGCATCACCATCACTAGCGCTCTCATCATCAACACCCTCGGAGTTTACTATTGACCAGAAACTGAACTGGACAATCCAGATAAATAATGTGTTAACAAGAGCAGGTCAGAGGCTAGGAATCCTGCAGCGTGAGACTCAACTTTGTCTCCCCAAAGCCTGTCCACCATCTACAAGGCACAACTCAGGAGGGTGAGGGAATACTCCCTACTTGCCTGGATGGGGCAGCTCCAACAACACTCAAGAAGCTCGACACCATCCAGGACAAAGCAGCCTCTGCTTGATTGGCCCCCCCCCATCGACCACCTTGAATACTCTCTCCCACCATCACCAACACTCAATAGCAGCACAGTGTACATCGATGTACTGGAACAACGTACCCAGGCACCTTCCTCCAAACCCACAACCACTCCCATCTGGAAGGCCAAGGGGCAGCAGATACATAGGAACACCACACTCTGCAAGTTCCCCTCCAAGCCACTTGCCATCCTGACTTGGGAATATAGTTCCTGCAGTGTTACTGGGTCAAAATCCTGGAATTCTCTCCCTATCAGCATGATGGGTATCTCTACACCCCACTGACTGCAGCAGTGTAAGAAGGCAGTTCACCACCACCTTCTCAAAATCAACAAGAGACAGGCCAATAAATGCTGGCCCACAACCCAGGAAAGAGTAAAACAGGAGGAGGTGGTTTGATGGATGGAGATTAGCCCATGGTGGACACAGGCAGATCACTCATCAACCAGGATCATTGTACCATTTGGTGATTACACCTGCACACTTTCAGTCACTGGTAATACAATCCCCTCTCGAAAGCTCCAAACCTCTCTAAATCTCTTAGCTCCTTTGACATCTTTGTTCATGCTTTTGGCCATCTGAACTAATATCTCTTTCTATAGCTTGGTATCCTACTTGGTTTTGCAACACTCTGGTGAAGCACGGATGGATTTTTTTTCTATCTTTTTCTTCTTCATGTTGTGTGTGTGGAGGTGAGCACTGATGGGTTGTCACATTATTAATGATTAAGTTGTTGTTGTCACATTACTCCACCAGAAGGGGAAGGCACACAAGCTTAACTGAGCTCATTAACCCAGCTTAACTGAGCATGTCACCTGGGCTGGTACAGCTCAGTGATGAAACTGTGTGACATTAACCAGGCCTGCACGTCCTTCAGTTCAGAGCGGTGAATGAATTAGGGCATGCAAAATTAAGAGAGACTGGCTTAGAGAGAGAGAGAGAGAGAGAGAAAGAAAGAGAGAGAGAGACAGATAGACAGAGAGAGAGAGAGAAGTATTTCTGCTGCTCAGTGGAGGCATGGCGACCTGGTCTGGTATGTCTGGAGATGATGACCGGGAGTTATCACTCAAGCCCTAATGGGAGTCTGCATTGACCTCTACCCCAAAAACCTGGGGGAACACTGCGAGCTTCCAAGCCTGAGTGGAGAATTTTGTTCGGCTTCACATTATTGAGGTATACACAGCAAAGGCAGAGAAACATGACTGACACAGAGGTTTGCTGGGATAGAAGGGTCCACAGGCCAAATGGCCTCTTCCTGTTCCAATTATTCCTGAATTTCATACTGTAATGTTGAAGATAACTAAGAAGAGCAGGTCAGAAAGTTTATTACTGTTTACTTCCGTTAATTTGGAAAATGAAAAGTTTTGCCAACATCTTCTGCGCAATTCAACTGATTGGTGCTGGATAATTACCAAGGCTATGGTAAATTTGTGATAATTATCAGATGAAGCATTAACAGTTTTGTTCCTCTACAAACACAGCTGCTGTAATAGCATTCTTTCAATTATACAATCAATTTATTTTCATCAAACATTCCTTATCATTGCTTTGTCATTTATAATTGATTTCATAGAATTAATTTTCAAATCACAATCAAATAAATTTAGTTCTAAATATAAATTGTGAGAGGGACAGAGACCATTAACTGCCTTTGGGTTTGACCTTCACAGTGCCTCTATTACAGCCCACTCATCTTGTCCACATCTTTTTTCAAGATTACTCTGAAATGTATTGAACCAATGAACATTCACCATCAGACAGTTACTGGTCAGAAAATTCCCACATCTGCAAAGATTTACAAAGAGGCGTTCAAAAGTACAAGGGGGCTCTGACAGAGGGATCTGGAGAAACCGTTTCCTCTGGCATGCAGCTCAGTAAACAGGGGGAAGGGGGCTCACAAGGTTGAAGATAATTGGGAAAAGAACCACCAGTGGAGATAAGGAAAATATCTTGCCCCACAGCGAGTTGTTGTGATCTAAACATGGAGCCTGAAAGGACAGTGGGAACACATTTAATATTCTTCACTGGGATTGGGTCTGAAGTGGGAAAACCACAACAGTAATGGGGCAAGAGTGTGGGGGTAGGGGAGGATTAATTGGATTGCCCTTTCAGACAGGGTGGGGCTGGATAAGCACCTGCATTGGGTGATCCTTGAAGGGACACATTATCTGACTCTCCATCACATTGTTCAGGAATCTAAAGGAGGCCACTCCCACCACGCTGAACTTGGTCAACTCAACATGCAGGGCATCAAATGGCAGAGTGGGCCCACAACCTTCCAGCTTCCTGAGTCAGGAGCTGAGAGCTAAGCTGACACCCTGTTCCCACTATTAATCAACAACAATCACGATTCTGTAGGGAGACCTGGTGCTGCCTGACATTGTCTTGTGGTGGTGAATCCTCACCAGGACATAGAAACAATCAAAAATATATTTTAAAGCTGGTGTAAATGGAAGCAGGAAAGGTGGACATCTCCCACTGATCCACACCATTAACCTCTCACTCCCCTACCTCCGAAACAACACCGGGTAAAAAATAACAAAGTTTAGATGGCTCAATACTGAATGACTTTCTGGTGTTAACACATTGAATTGTTAAGGAGAGTAACTGGCCTATTCTTTCAGAGGCGGAATTCTAGTGTCAGCAGGCTTCTTGACTCTGTGACAGACCCGAGTGTTGTCACTTCTGGGACCTCCCAGTGGTTCTGGCTCTGAGTATTGATGACAATTCTTTATAAGAATCGCTCTTTAGAGATCGAGTAATGTAATGGGTTCACGGTTTTTATTTGTCCTCGGGATGTGGACTAGCCGTGATGCATGTATTACCCATCCCTAATTGCCCAGAGGGTAGTAAGAGTCGATCACTTTGCTGTGGGTCTGGAGTCATAGGTAGGCCAGACTGGGTAAGGATGGCAGATTTCCCTCCCTAAAGGACATTAGTGATCCTACTGGGGGGTTTCTGACAATTAACAACAGGTTCTCAGCCATCATTAGACTCTTAATTCCAGATTTTTATTGAATTCAAATGTCACCATCTGCCCTGGTGGGATTCAAACCCATGTTTCCAGAATATTAGCTTGGGGCTCTAACATATAAACAAGGAACAAGAAAGGCCCTCAGCCCTTCGAGCTTGCTCTACCATGCAATAAGACCATGGCTGATCTGTGGCCTAACTACATATACCTGCCTTTGGCAAATACCCCTTAACACCTTCGCTGAACACAAGTCTATCTATTTCAGATTTAAAATTAATAACCGATCCAACATCCACGTCTGTTTGTGAGAGTTCCAAACCTCTCCCACCCTTTGTGTGTTGAAGTGCTTCCTAACATCTCTCCTGAACGCTCTGGCCCTCATTCCCAGACTGTGCCCCGAGATGGAGAATCTCCAACCAGTGGAACTAGTTTATCTTTATCCACCCTGTCTTTTCCTATTAACATCTTGAAGACTTCAATCAGGTCACCCCTTAACCTTTTAAATTCTAGAGAAAACAGCCCTAGTTTGTATAATCTCTCCTCATAACTTAATCCCTGAAAACCCGATAATTTCTTGTAAAGCTACAGTGTACTCCCTCCAAGGCCAGTCTCTCCTTCCTAAGGGGTGGGGCCCAGACCTGCTCGCAGTGCTCCGATTGGGGTCTAACCAGGGTTCTGTATAACTGCAGCATAACCCTTCATCCCTTTGGTCATCAGGAATCTATCTCCTTCTGCCTTAAAAATGTTTAAAGATTCTGCACTGACACTCTGGTTCAGGGTATGACTCATCCAGTGACATTACCCTGTAGCTAGTCTTCTGTCTCAAACAAGAAAGCTAAGCTTATACATTATAAACAAACATTACAGGAGTCAGTGGATTTGGTGTATGGGCAGCTTGTAAACTTCCAGCAACCTAACTAAATCTGGCAGAGTCACAGCTTCAGAAATTAGAAACAGAATGTGGCCATTCAGCCCATTCAATTGGGGCATGATCAGCATGGTTGATCATCAACTATACCCCATTCCTGGTTTTGCCTGATATCCCTTGATCCCTTTAAATTTAAGAATTATATCGAATCTCCTTGAAAACAGTCAACATCAAAACATGGAATTCTTAAAGGTGAACTCTTTTAAAGGTAAGGTGACAGCAACAGTAACCTCCCTCATCAATCCCAGAGTTAACTGATGATACCCTCATCAGTGACACTGGCTGCCACACTCCACATTCACCGTATTAAAATCTTCTTAACTTTAAAAGCCTTGATCAACCCCCTCCTTAACAAATCGTCTCCAATGGATGTTGTCCCCATATCTCGGGTTTTGCAGATCACTTAATGGCAGCCTGTGTGAAATGCTTTGTCTTTTACAAACCATCAAGAAGAAAATATTTGCATTTCTGTAGCACCTTTCACAATCATAGCATGTCCCAAAGTGCTTTTCTGGCAACTCTGTGTTACAATGTACGAAACAATTAATCAGATCACACCAACCCTCTGAACAGGAGCCTACCCTGCCCCTGTGACCCTGCATTACCCACGGCTAATCCACCCTAACCTGCACATTTTAGGGCTGTGGGAGGAAACAAGAGGGAACCCACGCAGACGTGGGGAGAATATGCAAATTCCACACAGACAGTCGCCCGAGAGTGGAATCGAACCCAGGTCCCCGGTGCTGTGAGGCAGCAGTGCTAACTACTGAGCTACCATGCTGTCCTCATAACTGACAGATAAACATTGCCCAGGACACCAGGTGTCCCACCCCTTTCTCCTGGATGGCAGTGAATGGGATCTTTTACCAACCTTCTCAAGTGGATGTAGAAGATTGGCTGAAAAGTAACGTTCGTGCCACAGAAATGCCAGGCAATAACCAATAAGACAGAATCTAACTACCATCTCTTGACATTCAATGTTGTTACAATCACTGAATCCCCTGGCTAGCAGCTTTCTGGGATTACCATTGACCAGAAACTCAACTTGGCCAACCATATAAATACAGTGGCAACAAGAGCAGGTCAGAGGCTAGGAATACTGCAGTGAGTAACTCACCTCCTGTCTCCCCAAAGCCTGTCCAAGTCAGGAGTGTGATGGAGTACTCCCCACTTGCCCCTGGTTGGGGGGCAGCTCCAACAACACTTGAGAAGCTCGACACCATCCAGGTCAAAGCAGCCCCCACTTGATTGGCCCCACACCCATAAGATCCACTCCCTCCCCCCACCACCATCACTCAGTAACAGCAGTGTGTACCATCTACAAGATACACTGCAGAAACTCACTGAAGATCCTCAGACAGCAACTTCCAAACCCCCGGCCACTCCCATCTAGAAGGACAAGGGCAGCAGATACATGGGAACACCATCCCCTGCAAGTTCCCCTCCAAGCCACTCCCCATTCTGACTTGGAAATATATCGCTGCTCCTTCAGTGTCACCGGGTCAGAATCCTGGAATTCCCTCCCCAAGGGACATTGTGGGTCTCCCCACAGCACATGGACTGCAGCAGTTAAAAGAGGCAGCTCACCCCCACCTTCTCAAGGGGCAACTAGGGTCGGGCAATAAATACTGGGCCTAGCCAGTGATACCCATGTCCTGAGCAAAATAATAAAAAATTATATAGCACACCGTTGTTAAAGGAGATTATGCTGCTTGTGGGATCTTGCTGTGTGTGCTTTTGGCTGGCGTGTTTGCAGCATTACAACAATTACTGAACCACTCAAGGATTTCAGGATCTCCTGAGGTCAGGATTGGCGCTATTGAAATGCAAGGTCTTCCTTTTCCTTATGGAAGGATATACTGATGCTTCACTTGCCCTAATTCAGGATCAACTAAGAGAAAGTGAGGACGGCAGATGCTGGAGATCAGAGCTGGAAAAGCGCAGCAGGTCAGGCAGCATCCAAGGAACAGGAGAATCGACGTTTCTAAAAAAGGGCTTATGCCTGAAACGTCGATTCTCCAGCTTCTTTGATGCTGCCTGACCTGATTCAGGGTCAGGTCAGTGAGTCGGACCTCCCATTCCCTCTCCAGCCTGCCCTCCCCAATCACTCAGTAGCTCAGAGTCAAAATCCCGAGAGAAACTCAATCACTCAGAAACAAGACACCACAGGCTGCACAGAGCGCGGGGCACAGTCTGAAGGGCGAGTGCATTCTCACATCCAGGCAGCACTGATGCCACTAGCAATAGCATCACCTTGTGCCCCTGGATCACAGCGAAGGTCACTTGAATGTTGACATTTCATCTTAATCTGTGTCACCTACTCCATCTTTGCTGATGAGGTCTGAGTTGGCGTTTGTTGTGAATTAAGTTGATTAGTGGCGGCTTTTACTTACAGAAGAAAATATCTTGCAACTGAGCGACAGCTCTGGGTCTCTCGTGAATTATAATTACTTTTACTTCTTGACTGGTAGGTTTTCCTAATTCCTCACAGCTCATTGGTTTTTAGCGTGCACATGCATTTATCTTTAGGAGGGTAATAGGTGATTTTCCACCTCAATGGATAATGATAAGAATATAGCCACTAGAGCACTTTGACTGTTCTGTTTCCCATTGAGTGGAATCTAACAACCAGGAGCAATGATGTAGCAACTTACTTGAATGCATTTGCATCTCCGTGTATCTTGTAATTGTCTGCACTGATTCTTGAAATGATCCTGGTCACTGCAATGAGAATGCCAACATTCACCTGAAACCAACAGGATCAGTATGTTAATAGAGTCTGGCTTACACTTTTCAAATATCAATGTCAGCCAGTGACCCAGTGCAAAGACGGCAAGTTCAGGGTAGGCTCAGTCAAAGGACGGGAACATGTCATCTAGACTGACATTCCCAATGTCTGCACTGAGGGAACACTGTACTGTCTCTTACTTCAGATGAGATGTTCAACCGAGTCCCTGTCTCAGGCTGACATGGCAGGGGAAGCAGGAAGGTGTCCTGCTCAATAGTTGCCTCTCAAACAACATCCACCAAAACCCACAGCCTCGTCATTTATCACAACATGGGGGTGTGCAAACTGGCTGCAGCATTTTCAACACTGTAGCAGTGATTGCTGAAGGATCTAATCAGCCCGAGAAATACTTGAGTATATCCTGAGGCCATGCAGGCACAACATAAATGTAAATGTTTTCTTTATTTATTACTTAGGTATTTAGAAAGGTGCTTTAATTGCAATTCATCATGAATATGGATGAAATATCATCAAATAATTATTAGAATGTGCTCATCGTCATTTTGTCAGGTCACCTCAAATGAGAATTTACATTCAGAGTGTTGATGTTTATAAATCATTTATACCTAAAAGAACTCACATTTATATAGAGCCTGACACCTCCTCAAAAACTGCTTTGACTCAATGATGTTATTTTTGTGCTCTCTTCACTGGGGCGTTCCAGGAAAACTGATTGCCCACTTGATTGGCACCCACACTCACAAGCAGCCACTCCCTCCACTACCAATGCTTAGTAGGAGCAGTGTGTACCATCTACAAGAAACACTGCAGAAACTCACCAAAGATCCTCAGACAGTACCTTCCAAACCCAAAACCACTTCCATCTAGAAGGACAAGAACAGCAGGTACAAGGGAACACCACCCCCTGCAAGTTTCCCAGCAAGCCACTCCCCATCCTGGCTTGGAAATATGTCACTGCTCCTTCAGTGTCACTGGGTCAAAATCCTGGAATTCCCTCCCTAAGGACATTGTGGGTCTACCCACAGCACATGGACTGCAGCGGTTTAAGAAGGCATCTCATCCCCACCTTCTCAAGGGGCAACTAGGGACAGGCAATAAATGCTGGGCCCACCAGTGAGACCCACATCCCAGGAGTGAAGGCAAACCACACACAGCAAGCTGAGAGCGTGATTCTGGAAAAGCACAGCAGGTCAGGCAGCATCTGAGGAGCAGGAGAATCAATGTTTCGGGCATAAGCCCTTCATTAGGAATCACAGTAAGCTCCTGGAAATCTCAATCAGGCCGTTAACCAGTTACTTGGTTGAGATGGTGTTGCAGGGTATGGCCTGGACAATGCTCCTCTACCAGTGAGGATGTTGACAATTGCCTGAATAGCCATGGCCCAGCTTAACATTTCATGTTGAATGTGGACTGTTCCTCAGTCTACTAAGGGTGCCACCCTGGATGATGAGCTATAATGTCAGCTCATTGATTCGAACATCTAAACGTCATGGAAACTTTGCGAGAAAAGAACACAGTAAAATGAAAGACCAATCTCAGAGAGAAGGCTTTGGTTAGGCGACAGAAACTGCACAGTGTTTACACAGTGAGAGTTAACTTATTTCCGAAACTACATCCCACATTCACGTGGTTCGACTCAGGGTCAAGGTGACAAATACAAGTCACACTTGTGATTTTTCTGTGTGGTAGATGATGAGATCAGCTGACTGGATCTCACCTTCCCACACTCTGGACTAGTTCATTTACAAAGTGCAGCCGGAGGACCACGTACAGGGATCCCACTGTTGGGTAATGCCCGGGGTCAAAGCCATTCAAATGAACAGACTGGAACTCTTATTCTCTCAACCTCACATTGTCGATAACTAGACCAACTAGTATTTACAGTTACAGAGTCAGACGGCATGGAAACTGACCCTTTTTTATTATACTTTTATGGGGTGTGAGTGTTGCTGGAACAATTCAGAGGGCTGTTTAGAATCAATCCCATCGCTTGGGTCTGGAATCATGTGTAGGTCAGACCAGGTAAGGATGACAGATTTCCTTCCTACATGAACAAGTGATAATAGTTTTGTGGTTTCCATCGTTCTGACTCAGTGGGGTAACACGCTGGAAATCCAACCCCACTATTCCTCAACTCATCCCGAAAATTAAAGATTTTTTAAATTATGTAAAAATCTCCAATTTACCCATCTTCCAGACCCAGGGCTAACAGAAGCACAGAAAGGTTTGTACTAAACAAAAACCATTATTTCATACAATTAAATAGACTCTCCCCTCAGGTCAACAGTTACAAACAATCAGCTCCATCAGTTAAAACCGTCACATCACACACACAAACAGAGAGATGCAGGCAGGAATAAAAACATGGGTGTTACGGGTGGAGGGAAAGACTGAGAAGGCAGTTCAGTGTTCAGTGAGTTTGCTGAGATGATCCTTTGCTGATGAGAACCTGTTCCTCCATCTTTGCTTTCCAGCTAATTTCATTTGTTTGCAGGAAGCAGAGGATGGCTGGTTCACTGATAAAGAGCTTTCTGACTTTAATTAAAAGTCACAGCTAATGATAACTGATGAGGGACAAATAATTGGTTTCTTCACGCTTAATGTGGGTTTTACTGCAGAGAACAGCCCCAAATGTTTAGCCACTTGAGAACCAATCACATAACAGTTGGCCAGAAGAAGACCTTTCTCATCAATAACAGGTAACTAGTCCATAGACCAACTGTTGCTGGCTGAATCTTCATTTGTACACATCTCTTCAGTGCCAACTCATCTGCAAACTACATTTCAACTATTGCTGGAGTCAGTGGCTGTGTAAACAGTGCTTACAATGAAGTCAGGTTACTGGCTTTCAACCATGCAGCAGTCCTTCACTTTATGACAGTGTTTTGCCCATTTCAGTTCACAATCGAGGGGGATGTTGCCAAGGTTGGAGGGTTAGAGCTACAGGGAGAGGCTGAATAGGGTGGGGCTGTTTTCCCTGGAGCGTCGGAGACTGAGGGGTGACCGTATAGAGGTTTGTAAAATCATGAGGGACATGGATAGGATAAACAGACAAGGTTTTTTCACTGGGGTGGAGGAGTTCAGAACTAGAGGGCATAGGTTTAGGGTGAGAGGGGAAAAATATAACAGGGATCTAAGGAGGAACTTGTTCACACAGAGGGTGGTACGTTATGGAATGAGCTTCTAAAAGAAGTGGTGGCAGCTGGTACAATGACAGCATTAAAAAGCATCTGGATGGGCATATGAAAGAAAGGGTCAAGAAGGATATGGGCCAAATACTGGCAAATGAGACAATATTAATGTGGAATATCTGGTCAGTATGGACAAGTTGGACAGAAGGGCCTGTTCCTGTGCTGTACATTTCTATAAGTCAACAGAAAAATAAAACATGACTATCTTTGCATCATCTCTGAGACCAGCTGTTCAATCCTAGATCTCTTTTGTTCAATTTATACGCTGCGTTGGTAGTTGAATCCAGGCCTCTCGAGCATTAACTCCTGTTACTGGAGTACGACAATGCTACAACATCTGACAGCACTGGCATCTCCCACAATACCACCATATCTTATAATACCGCCAACCCCTACAACACCGCCATCCCCTACAATACCCCAATCACCTACAACACCGCCATCCCCTACAACACCGCCAACCCCTACAACACCGCCATCCCCTACAACACCGCCAACCCCTACAACACCGCCATCCCCTACAACACCCCGAACCCCTACAACACCCCCAACCCCTACAACACCCCAATCACCTACAACACCGCCAACCCCTACAACACCGCCATCCCCTACAATACCCCCATCCCCTACAACACCGCCAACCCCTACAACACTGCCATCCCCTACAACACCGCCAACCCCTACAACACCCCCAACCCCTACAACACCCCAATCACCTACAACACCGCCAACCCCTACAACACCGCCATCCCCTACAACACCGCCATCCCCTACAACACCGCCATCCCCTACAACACCGCCATCCCTTACAACACCGCCAACCCCTACAACACCCCAATCACCTACAGCACCGCCATCCCCTACAACACCGCCATCCCCTACAACACCGCCATCCCTTACAAGAACGCTAACCTCTACAACACCCCCAACCCCTACAACACCCCCAACCCCTACAACACCCCCAACCCCTACAATACCCCAATCACCTACAACACCACCATCCCCTACAACACCACCAACCCCTACAACACCCCAATCACCGACAACACCGCCATCCCCGACAACACCGCCATCCCTTACAACTATGCCAACCCCTACAACACCCCAATCACCTACAACACCCTATCCCTTACAACACTGCCAACCCCTACAACACCCCCAACCCCTACACCACCATCCCCTACAACACCCCCAACCCCGACAATACCCCAATCACCTACAACACCGCCATCCCCTACAACACCCCCAAACCCTACAACTCCCCAATGACCTACAACACCGCCATCCCCTACAACACCGCCATCCCCTACACCACCGCCATCCCCTACAACACCGCCATCCCTTACAACACCGCCATCCCCTACAATACCGCCATCCCCAACAACACTCCCAACCCCTACAACACCCCAATCACCTACAACACCGCCATCCCTTACAGCACCGCCATCCCCAACAACACCCCCAACCCCTACAACACTGCCATCCCCTACAACACCCCCAACCTCTACAACACCCCAATCACCTACAACACCGCCATCCCCTACAACACCGCCATCCCCTACAACACCGCCATCCCCTACAACACCGCCATCCCTTACAACAGCGCCAACCCCTACAACACCCCCAACCCCTACAACAACCCCAACCCCTACAACACCGCCAACCCCTACAACACCCCCAACCCCTACAACACACCCAACCCCTACAACACCGCCATCCCCTACAACACCGCCATCCCCTACAACACCGCCATCCCCTACAACACCGCCATCACTTACAACAGCACCAACCCCTACAACACCCCCAACCCCTACAACACCCCCAACCCCTACAACAACCCCAACCCCTACAACACCGCCATCCCCTACAACACCGCCATCCCTTACAACACCCCCAACCCCTACAACACCCCCAACCCCTACAACACACCCAACCCCTACAACACCGCCATCCCCTACAACACCGCCATCCCCTACAACACCCCAATCACCTACAACACCGCCATCCCCTACAACACCGCCATCCCCTACAACACCCCCAACCCCTACAATACCCCAATCACCTACAACACCACCATCCCCTACAACACCACCAACCCCTACAACACCCCAATCACCTACAACACCGCCATCCCCGACAACACCGCCATCCCTTACAACTATGCCAACCCCTACAACACCCCAATCACCTACAACACCGCTATCCCCAAAACACCGCCATCCCCTACAACACTGCCATCCCTTACAACACCGCCAACCCCTACAACACCCCCAACCCCTACACCACCATCCCCTACAACACCCCCAACCCCGACAATACCCCAATCACCTACAACACCGCCATCCCCTACAACACCCCCCACCCCTACAACTCCCCAATGACCTACAACACCGCCATCCCCTACAACACCGCCATCCCCTACACCACCGCCATCTCCTACAACACCGCCATCCCTTACAACACCGCCATCCCCTACAACACCGCCATCCCCTACAACAACCCCAACCCCTACAACACCCCCAACCCCTACAACACCCCAATCACCTACAACACCCCCAACCCCTACAACACCCCAATCACCTACAACACCGCCATCCCCTACAATACCGCCATCCCCAACAACACTCCCAACCCCTACAACACCCCAATCACCTACAACACCGCCATCCCTTACAGCACCGCCATCCCCAACAACACCCCCAACCCCTACAACACCCCCAACCTCTACAACACCCCAATCACCTACAACACCGCCATCCCCTACAACACCGCCATCCCCTACAACACCGCCATCCCTTACAACAGCGCCAACCCCTACAACACCCCCAACCCCTACAACACCCCCAACCCCTACAACAACCCCAACCCCTACAACACCGCCAACCCCTACAACACCCCCAACCCCTACAACACACCCAACCCCTACAACACCGCCATCCCCTACAACACCCCCAACCCCTACAACACCCCAATCACCTACAACACCCCCAACCCCTACAACACCCCAATCACCTACAACACCGCCATCCCCTACAATACCGCCATCCCCAACAACACTCCCAACCCCTACAACACCCCAATCACCTACAACACCGCCATCCCTTACAGCACCGCCATCCCCAACAACACCCCCAACCCCTACAACACTGCCATCCCCTACAACACCCCCAACCTCTACAACACCCCAATCACCTACAACACCGCCATCCCCTACAACACCGCCATCCCATACAACACCGCCATCCCTTACAACAGCGCCAACCCCTACAACACCCCCAACCCCTACAACACCCCCAACCCCTACAACAACCCCAACCCCTACAACACCGCCAACCCCTACAACACCCCCAACCCCTACAACACACCCAACCCCTACAACACCGCCATCCCCTACAACACCGCCATCCCCTACAACACCGCCATCCCCTACAAACCCCAATCACCTACAACACCGCCATCCCCGACAACACCGCCATCCCTTACAACTATGCAAACCCCTACAACACCCCAATCACCTACAACACCGCTATCCCCAAAACACCGCCATCCCCTACAACACTGCCATCCCTTACAACACCGCCAACCCCTACAACACCCCCAACCCCTACACCACCATCCCCTACAACACCCCCAACCCCGACAATACCCCAATCACCTACAACACCGCCATCCCCTACAACACCGCCATCCCCTACAACACCGCCATCCCTTACAACACCGCCATCCCCTACAACACCCCCAACCCCTACAACACCCCAATCACCTACAACACCGCCATCCCCTACAACACCCCCAACCCCTACAACTCCCCAATGACCTACAACACCGCCATCCCCTACAACATCGCCATCCCCTACACCACCGCCATCCCCTACAACACCGCCATCCCTTACAACACCGCCATCCCCTACAACACCGCCATCCCCTACAACAACCCCAACCCCTACAACACCCCCAACCCCTACAACACCCCAATCACCTACAACACCCCCAACCCCTACAACACCCCAATCACCTACAACACCGCCATCCCCTACAATACCGCCATCCCCAACAACACTCCCAACCCCTACAACACCCCAATCACCTACAACACCGCCATCCCTTACAGCACCGCCATCCCCAACAACACCCCCAACCCCTACAACACTGCCATCCCCTACAACACCCCCAACCTCTACAACACCCCAATCACCTACAACACCGCCATCCCCTACAACACCGCCATCCCCTACAACACCGCCATCCCTTACAACAGCGCCAACCCCTACAACACCCCCAACCCCTACAACAACCCCAACCCCTACAACACTGCCATCCCCTACAACACCGCCATCCCTTACAACACCCCCAACCCCTACAACACCCCCAACCCCTACAACACACCCAACCCCTACAACACCGCCATCCCCGACAACACCGCCATCCCCTACAACACCCCCATCCCCTACAACACCGCCATCCCCTACAACACCGCCATCCCTTACAACACCCCCAACCCCTACAACACCCCCAACCCCTACAAAACCCCCAACCCCTACAACACCGCCATCCCCTACAACACCGCCATCCCCTACAACACCACCATCCCCTACAACACCGCCATCCCCTACAACACCACCATCCCTTACAACACTGCCATCCCCTACAACACCCCCAACCCCTACAACACCCCAATCACTTACAACATCGCCATCCCCTACAACACCGCCATCCCCTACAACACCGCCATCCCTTACAACACCGCCATCCCCTACAACACCCCCAACCCCTACAACACCCCAATCACCTACAACACCGCCATCCCCTACAACACCGCCATTCCTTACAACACCGCCAAACCCTACAACACCCCAATCACCTACAACACCGCCATCCCCTACAACACCGCCATCCCCTACAACACCGCCATCCCTTACAACACCGCCAACCCCTACAACACCCCCAACCCCTACAACACCGCCAACCCCTACAACACCGCCATCGCCTACAATACCCCCAACCCCTACAACACCCCAATCACCTACAACACCACCATCCCCTACAACACCGCCATCCCCTACAACTCCGCCATCCCCTACAACACCGCCATCCCTTACAACACCGCCATCCCCAACAACACCCCCAACCCCTACAACACCCCAATCACCTACAACACCGCCATCCCCTACAACACCCCCAACCCCTACAACACCACCATCCCTTACAAAACTGCCATCCCCTACAACACCCCAATCACCTACAACATCGCCATCCCCTACAACACCGCCATCCCCTACAACACCGCCATCCCTTACAACACCGCCATCCCCTACAACACCCCCAACCCCTACAACACCCCAATCACCTACAACACCGCCATCCCCTACAACACCGCCATCCCTTACAACACCTCCAAACCCTACAACACCCCAATCACCTACAACACCGCCATCCCCTACAACACTGCCATCCCCTACAACACCGCCATCCCTTACAACACCGCCAACCCCTACAACACCCCCAACCCCTACAACACCGCCAACCCCTACAACACCGCCATCGCCTACAATACCCCCAACCCCTACAACACCCCAATCACCTACAACACCGCCATCCCCTACAACACCGCCATCCCCTACAACACCGCCATCCCCTACAACACCGCCATCCCTTACAACACCGCCATCCCCTACAACACCCCCAACCCCTACAACACCCCAATCACCTACAACACCGCCATCCCCTACAACACCCCCAACCCCTACAACACCCCAATCACCTACAACACCACCATCCCCTACAACACCGCCATCCCTTACAACACCGCCAACCCCTACAACACCCCAATCACCTACAACACCGCCATCCCCGACAACACCGCCATCCCTTACAACACCGCCATCCCTTACAACACCGCCAACCCCTACAACACCCCCAACCCCTACAACACCGCCAACCCCTACAACACCGCCATCCCCTACAATACCCCCAACCCATACAACACCCCAATCACCTTCAACACCGCCATCCCCTACAACACCGCCATCCCCTACAACACCGCCACCCCTACAACACCGCCATCCCTTACAACACCGCCATCCCCTACAACACCGCCAACCCCTAAAACACCCCAATCACCTACAACACCGCCATCGCCTACAACCCCCCCAACCCCTACAACACCCCAATCACCTACAACACCGCCATCCCCTACAACACCGCCATCTCCTACAACACCGCCATCCCTTACAACACCGCCATCCCCTACAACACCCCCAACCCCTACAACAACCCCAACCCCGACAACACCCCCAAACCCTACAACACCCCAATCACCTACAACACCGTCATCCCCTACAATACCACCATCCCCTACAACACTGCCATCCCCTACAACACCCCCAACCCCTACAACACCCCCAACCCCTACAATACCCCCAACCCCTACAACACCCCCAACCCCTACAACACCCCCAACCCCTACAACACCCCCATCCCCTACAACACCGCCATGCACTACAACACCGCCATCCCCTACAACACCGCCATCCCCTACAACACTGCCATCCCCTACAACACCCCCATCCCCTACACCGCCATCCCCTACAACACTGCCATCCCCTACAGCACCCCCAACCCCTACAACACCCCCATCCCCTACAACATCGCCATCCCCTACAACACCGCCATCGCCTACAACACCGCCATCCCTTACAACACCCCCATCCCCTACAACACCGCCATCCCCTACAACACCCCAATCCTCTACAACACCGCCATCCCTTACAACACCCCCAACCCCTACAGCACCCCCAACCTCTACAACACCCCCAACCCCTACAGCACCCCCAATCCCTACAACACCGCCATCCCCTACAACACCGCTATCCCTTACAACACCGCCATCCCCTACAACACCGCCATCCCCTACAACACCGCCATCCCCTACAACACCCCAATTCTCTACAACACCGCCATCCCTTACAACACAACCAACTCCTACAACACCGCCATCTCCTATCAACACCGCCATCCCCTACAACACCCCCAACCCCTACAACACCGCCATCCCCTACAACACCGCCATCCCCTACAACACCCCAATCCCCTACAACACCGCCATCCCTTACAACACCCCCAAACCCTACAGCACCCCCAACCCCTACAACACCGCCATCCCCTACAACACCGCCATCCCTTACAACACCCCAACCCCTACAACACCGCCATCCCCTACAACACCGCCATCCGTGACAACACCCCCAACCCCTACAACACCGCCATATCCTATCAACACCGCCATCCCCTACAACACCCCCATCCCCTACAACACGGCCAACCTCTACAACACCGCCATCTCGTACAACACCCTCATCCCCTACAATACCCCATCTCCTACAATATCGCCATTCCCTACAACACAGTCATCTCCTACAACACCCCCATCCCCTACAACACCCCCAACCCCTACAACACCCCTGTCCCCCATAACACCGCCATCCCCTACAACACCCCCACCCCCTACAACACCCCCATCCCGTACAACACCTCCATCCCCTACCACACCCCATTCCTTACAACGCCCCCTAGCCCTACAACACCCCTGTCCCCAACACCGCCATCCCCTACAACACTCCCATCTCCTACAATACCGCCATCCCCTACAACACCCCCAATCCCTACAACACCCCAATCACCTACAACACCACCATCCCCTACAACACCCCCATCCCCTACAACACCGCCATCTCCTACAACACCGCCATCCCCTACAACACCCCCATCTCCTACAATACTGCCATCCCCTACAACACCCCCATCCCCAACAACATCCCCATCCCCTACAACACCACGATCCTCTACAACACCCACATCCCCTACAACACCGCCATCCCCTACAACACCGCCATCTCCTACAATACCCCCATCCCCTACAATACCGCCACCTCCTACAACACCGCCATCTCCTACAACACCACCATCCCCTAGAATAACGCCATCCCCTACAACACCACCATCCCCTGCAACACCGGCATCCCCGACAACAGCACCATCCCCTACAACACCCCTATCCTCTACAACACTCCAACCCCTACAAAACCCCCAACCCCTACAACACCCCCAATCCCTACAACACCCCTGTCCCCCATAACACTGCCATCCCCCACAACACCACCACCCCCTACAACACCCCCATCTCCTACAGTACTGCCATCCCCTACAACACCCCCATCCCCGACAATACCCCCATCCCCTACAACACCACGATCCTCTACAACACCCCAATCCCCTACAACACTGACAACTTCTACAATACTGCCATCTCCTACAACACCGCCATCCCCTAGAACACCGCCAGCCCCTGCAACACCGCCATCCCCTACAACACTGCCCTCTCCTACAACACCGCCATCCCCTAGAACACCGCCATCCCCTACAACACCACCATCTCCTACAACACCACCATCCCATACGCCACCAACCTCTACAACACTGCCATCCCCTACAACACTGCCCTCTCCTACAACACCACCATCTCCTACAACACCGCCATCCCATACACCACCAACCTCTACAACACTGCCATCCCCTACAACACCCCCATCCCCGACAATACCCCCATCCCCTACAACACCACGATCCTCTACAACACCCCAATCCCCTACAACACTGCCAACTTCTACAATACTGCCATCTCCTACAACACCGCCATCCCCTAGAACACCGCCAGCCCCTACAACACCGCCATCCCCTACAACACTGCCCTCTCCTAAAACACCGCCATCCCCTAGAACACCGCCATCCCCTACAACACCACCATCTCCTACAACACCGCCATCCCATACGCCACCAACCTCTACAACACTGCCATCCCCTACAACACTGCCCTCTCCTACAACACCGCCATCCCCTAGAACACCGCCAGCCCCTACAACACCGCCATCTCCTACAACACCGCCCTCTCCTACACCTCCATCCCCTACAACACCACCCTCTTCTACAATGCTGCCCTCTCCTACAACACCGCCATCCCCTACAACACTCCCATCTCCTACAATACCGCCCTTTCCTACAACACCGCCCTCTGCTACAACACCTCCATCCCCTACAACACCACCCTCTCCTACAATGCTGCCCTCTCCTACAACAGCGCCATCCCCTACATCACCCCCATCTCCTACAACACTGCCCTCTCCTAAAATACTGCCATCCCCTACAACACCGCCATCCCGTACAACACCCCCATTCCCTACAACACCCACATCCCCTACTACACTGCCATGCCCTACAACACAGTCATCCCCTACAACACCACCATCCCCTACAATACTGCCATCTCCTAAACATCGCAATCCCCTACAACACCGCCATCCCCTACAATACCCTATCTCCTACAATATCGCCATATCCTACAATACCGCCGTTCCCTACAACACAGCCATCTCCGACAACACCCCCATCCCCTACAATACCGCCATTCCCTACAATACCGCCAACCCCTACAATACCCCATCTCCTACAATATCGCCATATCCTACAATACCGCCATTCCCTACAACACAGCCATCTCCTACACCACCATCCCCTACAATACCACCATCCCCTACAATACCCCATCTCCTACAATACTCCCATCCCCTACAATACCGCCATCTCCTACAACACCGCCATCCCCTACAATACCGCCATCCACTATAACACCGCCAACCCCTACAATACCGCCATCTCCTACAACACCGCCATCCCCTACAACACTGCCATCTCCTACAACACCGCCATGTCCTACAACACCGCCATCCCCTACAACACCGCCATCTCGTACAACACCGCCATCTCCTACAACACCGCCATCCCCTACAATATTGCCATCTCCTACAACAACGCCATCCCCTACAACACCGCCATCTCCTACAACACCTCCATCTCCTACAACACCGCCATCTCCTACAACACCGGTTTCCCCTACAACACCGCCATCCCCTACAACACTGCCATCTCCTACAACACCGTCATCTCCTACAACACCGCCATCTCCTACAACACCGCCATCCCCTACAACACCGCCATCCCCTACAACACTGCCATCTCCTACAACACCGTCATCTCCTACAACACTGCCATCTCCTACAACACCGCCATCCCCTACAACACCGCCATCCCCTACAACACTGCCATCTCCTACAACACCGTCATCTCCTACAACACCGCCATCCCCTACAACACCCCCATCTCCTACAATACCGCCATCCCCTACAACACCCCCAATCCCTACAACACCCCAATCACCTACAACACCACCATCCCCTACAACACCCCCATCCCCTACAACACCACCATCCCCTACAACACCCCCATCCCATACAACACCGCCATCTCCTACAACACCGCCATCCCCTACAACACCCCCATCTCCTACAATACTGCCATCCCCTACAACACCCCCATCCCCAACAACATCCCCATCCCCTACAACACCACGATCCTCTACAACACCCACATCCCCTACAACACCGCCATCCCCTACAACACCGCCATCTCCTACAATACCCCCATCCCCTACAATACCGCCACCTCCTACAACACCGCCATCTCCTACAACACCACCATCCCCTAGAATAACGCCATCCCCTACAACACCACCATCCCCTGCAACACCGTCATCCCCGACAACAGCACCATCCCCTACAACACCCCTATCCTCTACAACACTCCAACCCCTACAAAACCCCCAACCCCTACAACACCCCCATCCCCGACAATACCCCCATCCCCTACAACACCACGATCCTCTACAACACCCCAATCCCCTACAACACTGACAACTTCTACAATACTGCCATCTCCTACAACACCGCCATCCCCTAGAACACCGCCAGCCCCTACAACACCGCCATCCCCTACAACACTGCCCTCTCCTACAACACCGCCATCCCATACGCCACCAACCTCTACAACACTGCCATCCCCTACAACACTGCCCTCTCCTACAACACCGCCATCCCCTAGAACACCGCCAGCCCCTACAACACCGCCATCTCCTACAACACCGCCCTCTCCTACACCTCCATCCCCTACAACACCACCCTCTTCTACAATGCTGCCCTCTCCTACAACACCGCCATCCCCTACAACACTCCCATCTCCTACAATACCGCCCTTTCCTACAACACCGCCCTCTGCTACAACACTTCCATCCCCTACAACACCACCCTCTCCTACAATGCTGCCCTCTCCTACAACAGCGCCATCCCCTACATCACCCCCATCTCCTACAACACTGCCCTCTCCTAAAATACTGCCATCCCCTACAACACCGCCATCCCGTACAACACCCCCATTCCCTACAACACCCACATCCCCTACTACACTGCCATGCCCTACAACACAGTCATCCCCTACAACAACACCATCCCCTACAATACTGCCATCTCCTAAACATCGCAATCCACTACAACACCGCCATCCCCTACAATACCCCATCTCCTACAATATCGCCATATCCTACAATACCGCCATTCCCTACAACACTGCCATCTCCTACAACACCGCCATCCCCTACAATACCCCATCTCCTACAATATCGCCATATCCTACAATACCGCCGTTCCCTACAACACAGCCATCTCCTACAACACCCCCATCCCCTACAATACCGCCATCCCCTACAATACCGCCAACCCCTACAATACCCCATCTCCTACAATATCGCCATATCCTACAATACCGCCATTCCCTACAACACAGCCATCTCCTACAACACCACCAACCCTACAATACCACCATCCCCTACAATACCCCATCTCCAACAATACTCCCATCCCCTACAATACCGCCATCTCCTACAACACTGCCATCCCCTACAATACCGCCATCCACTATAACACCGCCAACCCCTACAATACCGCCATCTCCTACAACACCGCCATCCCCTACAACACTGCCATCTCCTACAACACCGCCATGTCCTACAACACCGCCATCTCCTACAACACCGCCATCCCCTACAATATTGCCATCTCCTACAACAACGCCATCCCCTACAACACCGCCATCTCCTACAACACCGCCATCTCCTACAACACCACCATCTCCTACAACACCGGTTTCCCCTACAACACCGCCATCCCCTACAACACTGCCATCTCCTACAACACCGTCATCTCCTACAACACCGCCATCTCCTACAACACCGCCATCCCCTACAACACCGCCATCCCCTACAACACTGCCTTCTCCTACAACACCGTCATCTCCTACAACACCGCCATCCCCTACAACACTCCCATCTCCTACAATACCGCCATCCCCTACAACACCCCCAATCCCTGCAACACCCCAATCACCTACAACACCACCATCCCCTACAACACCCCCATCCCCTACAACACCGCCATCTCCTACAACACCGCCATCCCCTACAACACCCCCATCTCCTACAATACTGCCATCCCCTACAACACCCCCATCCCCAACAACATCCCCATCCCCTACAACACCACGATCCTCTACAACACCCACATCCCCTACAACACCGCCATCCCCTATAACACCGCCATCTCCTACAATACCCCCATCCCCTACAATACCGCCACCTCCTACAACACCGCCATCTCCTACAACACCACCATCCCCTAGAATAACGCCATCCCCTACAACACCACCATCCCCTGCAACACCGTCATCCCCGACAACAGCACCATCCCCTACAACACCCCTATCCTCTACAACACTCCAACCCCTACAAAACCCCCAACCCCTACAACACCCTCAACCCCTACAACACCCCCAATCCCTACAACACCCCAGTCCCCCATAACACTGCCATCCCCCACAACACCACCACCCCCTACAACACCCCCATCTCCTACAGTACAGCCATCCCCTACAACACCCCCATCCCCGACAATACCCCCATCCCCTACAACACCACGATCCTCTACAACACCCCAATCCCCTACAACACTGCCAACTTCTACAATACTGCCATCTCCTACAACACCGCCATCCCCTAGAACACCGCCAGCCCCTACAACACCGCCATCCCCTACAACACTGCCCTCTCCTACAACACCGCCATCCCCTAGAACACCGCCATCCCCTACAACACCACCATCTCCTACAACACCGCCATCCCATACGCCACCAACCTCTACAACACTGCCATCCCATACAAAACTGCCCTCTCCTACAACACCGCCATCCCCTAGAACACCGCCAGCCCCTACAACACCGCCATCTCCTACAACACCGCCCTCTCCTACACCTCCATCCCCTACAACACCACCCTCTTCTACAATGCTGCCCTCTCCTACAACACCGCCATCCCCTACAACACTCCCATCTCCTACAATACCGCCCTTTCCTACAACACCGCCCTCTGCTACAACACCTCCATCCCCTACAACACCACCCTCTCCTACAATACTGCCCTCTCCTACAACAGCGCCAACCCCTACATCACCCCCATCTCCTACAACACTGCCCTCTCCTAAAATACTGCCAGCCCCTACAACACCGCCATCCCGTACAACACCCCCATTCCCTACAACACCCACATCCCCTACTACACTGCCATGCCCTACAACACAGTCATCCCTACAACACCACCATCCCCAACAATACTGCCATCTCCTAAACATCGCAATCCCCTACAACACCGCCATCCCCTACAATACCCCATCTCCTACAATATCGCCATATCCTACAATACCGCCGTTCCCTACAACACAGCCATCTCCTACAACACCCCCATCCCCTACAATACCGCCATCCCCTACAATACCGCCAACCCCTACAATACCCCATCTCCTACAATACCGCCATTCCCTACAACACAGCCATCTCCTACAACACCACCATCCCCTACAATACCACCATCCCCTACAATACCCCATCTCCTACAATACTCCCATCCCCTACAATACCGCCATCTCCTACAACACCGCCATCCCCTACAATACCGCCATCCACTATAACACCGCCAACTCCTACAATACCGCCATCTCCTACAACACCGCCATCCCCTACAACACTGCCATCTCCTACAACACCGCCATGTCCTACAACACCGCCATCCCCTACAACACCGCCATCTCCTACAACACCGCCATCTCCTACAACACCGCCATCCCCTACAATATTGCCATCTCCTACAACAACGCCATCCCCTACAACACCACCATCTCCTACAACACCGCCATCTCCTACAACACCGCCATCTCCTACAACACCGCCATCCCCTACAACACCGCCATCCCCTACAACACTGCCATCTCCTACAACACCGTCATCTCCTACAACACCGCCATCCACTATAACACCGCCAACCCCTACAATACCGCCATCTCCTACAACACCGCCATCCCCTACAACACTGCCATCTCCTACAACACCGCCATGTCCTACAACACCGCCATCTCCTACAACACCGCCATCCCCTACAATATTGCCATCTCCTACAACAACGCCATCCCCTACAACACCGCCATCTCCTACAACACCGCCATCTCCTACAACACCACCATCTCCTACAACACCGGTTTCCCCTACAACACCGCCATCCCCTACAACACTGCCATCTCCTACAACACCGTCATCTCCTACAACACCGCCATCTCCTACAACACCGCCATCCCCTACAACACCGCCATCCCCTACAACACTGCCTTCTCCTACAACACCGTCATCTCCTACAACACCGCCATCCCCTACAACACTCCCATCTCCTACAATACCGCCATCCCCTACAACACCCCCAATCCCTGCAACACCCCAATCACCTACAACACCACCATCCCCTACAACACCCCCATCCCCTACAACACCGCCATCTCCTACAACACCGCCATCCCCTACAACACCCCCATCTCCTACAATACTGCCATCCCCTACAACACCCCCATCCCCAACAACATCCCCATCCCCTACAACACCACGATCCTCTACAACACCCACATCCCCTACAACACCGCCATCCCCTATAACACCGCCATCTCCTACAATACCCCCATCCCCTACAATACCGCCACCTCCTACAACACCGCCATCTCCTACAACACCACCATCCCCTAGAATAACGCCATCCCCTACAACACCACCATCCCCTGCAACACCGTCATCCCCGACAACAGCACCATCCCCTACAACACCCCTATCCTCTACAACACTCCAACCCCTACAAAACCCCCAACCCCTACAACACCCTCAACCCCTACAACACCCCCAATCCCTACAACACCCCAGTCCCCCATAACACTGCCATCCCCCACAACACCACCACCCCCTACAACACCCCCATCTCCTACAGTACAGCCATCCCCTACAACACCCCCATCCCCGACAATACCCCCATCCCCTACAACACCACGATCCTCTACAACACCCCAATCCCCTACAACACTGCCAACTTCTACAATACTGCCATCTCCTACAACACCGCCATCCCCTAGAACACCGCCAGCCCCTACAACACCGCCATCCCCTACAACACTGCCCTCTCCTACAACACCGCCATCCCCTAGAACACCGCCATCCCCTACAACACCACCATCTCCTACAACACCGCCATCCCATACGCCACCAACCTCTACAACACTGCCATCCCATACAAAACTGCCCTCTCCTACAACACCGCCATCCCCTAGAACACCGCCAGCCCCTACAACACCGCCATCTCCTACAACACCGCCCTCTCCTACACCTCCATCCCCTACAACACCACCCTCTTCTACAATGCTGCCCTCTCCTACAACACCGCCATCCCCTACAACACTCCCATCTCCTACAATACCGCCCTTTCCTACAACACCGCCCTCTGCTACAACACCTCCATCCCCTACAACACCACCCTCTCCTACAATACTGCCCTCTCCTACAACAGCGCCAACCCCTACATCACCCCCATCTCCTACAACACTGCCCTCTCCTAAAATACTGCCAGCCCCTACAACACCGCCATCCCGTACAACACCCCCATTCCCTACAACACCCACATCCCCTACTACACTGCCATGCCCTACAACACAGTCATCCCTACAACACCACCATCCCCAACAATACTGCCATCTCCTAAACATCGCAATCCCCTACAACACCGCCATCCCCTACAATACCCCATCTCCTACAATATCGCCATATCCTACAATACCGCCGTTCCCTACAACACAGCCATCTCCTACAACACCCCCATCCCCTACAATACCGCCATCCCCTACAATACCGCCAACCCCTACAATACCCCATCTCCTACAATACCGCCATTCCCTACAACACAGCCATCTCCTACAACACCACCATCCCCTACAATACCACCATCCCCTACAATACCCCATCTCCTACAATACTCCCATCCCCTACAATACCGCCATCTCCTACAACACCGCCATCCCCTACAATACCGCCATCCACTATAACACCGCCAACTCCTACAATACCGCCATCTCCTACAACACCGCCATCCCCTACAACACTGCCATCTCCTACAACACCGCCATGTCCTACAACACCGCCATCCCCTACAACACCGCCATCTCCTACAACACCGCCATCTCCTACAACACCGCCATCCCCTACAATATTGCCATCTCCTACAACAACGCCATCCCCTACAACACCACCATCTCCTACAACACCGCCATCTCCTACAACACCGCCATCTCCTACAACACCGCCATCCCCTACAACACCGCCATCCCCTACAACACTGCCATCTCCTACAACACCGTCATCTCCTACAACACCGCCATCCCCTACAACACCGCCATCTCCTACAACACCGCCATCTCCTACAACACCGCCATCCCCTACAATACTTCCATCTCCTACAACACCGCCATCCCCTACAATACTGCCATCTCCTACAACAACGCCATCCCCTACAACACCGCCATCTCCTACAACACTGCCATCTCCTACAACGCCGCCATCTCCTAGAACACCGCCATCCCCTACAATACTGCTATCTCCTACAACACCGCCATCCCCTACAATACTGCCATCTCCTACAACACCCCCATCTCCTACAACACCCCCATCTCCTACAACACCACCATCCCCTACAACACCGCCATCCCCTACAACACCACCATCTCCTACAACACCGCCATCCCCTACAATACTGCCATCTCCTACAACAACGCCATCCCCTACAACACCGCCATCTCCTACAACACTGCCATCTCCTACAACGCCGCCATCTCCTAGAACACCGCCATCCCCTACAATACTGCCATCTCCTACAACACCGCCATCCCCTACAATACTGCCATCTCCTACAACACCCCCATCTCCTACAACACCCCCATCTCCTACAACACCACCATCCCCTACAACACCGCCATCCCCTACAATACTTCCATCTCCTACAACACCGCCATCCCCTACAATACTGCCATCTCCTACAACAACGCCATCCCCTACAACACCGCCATCTCCTACAACACTGCCATCTCCTACAACGCCGCCATCTCCTAGAACACCGCCATCCCCTACAATACTGCCATCTCCTACAACACCGCCATCCCCTACAATACTGCCATCTCCTACAACACCCCCATCTCCTACAACACCCCCATCTCCTACAACACCACCATCCCCTACAACACCGCCATCCCCTACAATACTTCCATCTCCTACAACACCGCCATCCCCTACAATAGCCAATCTCCTACAACACCGCTATCCCCTACAATACCGCTATCTCCTACAATACTGCCATCCCCTACAACACAGCCATCTCCTACAACATCACCATCCCCTACAATACCGCCATCCTCTACAACACCCTCATCCCCTACAATACTTCCATCTCCTACAACACCGCCATCCCCTACAATACTGCCATCTCCTACAACAACGCCATCCCCTACAACACCGCCATCTCCTACAACACTGCCATCTCCTACAACGCCGCCATCTCCTAGAACACCGCCATCCCCTACAATACTGCCATCTCCTACAACACCGCCATCCCCTACAATACTGCCATCTCCTACAACACCCCCATCTCCTACAACACCCCCATCTCCTACAACACCACCATCCCCTACAACACCGCCATCCCCTACAACACCACCACCTCCTACAACACCGCCATCTCCTACAACACCGCCATCTCCAACAACACCGCCATCCCCGACAACACCGCCATCTCCTACAACACCGCCATCCCCTACAACACCCCATCTCCTACAACACCATCCCCTACAACACCGCCATCCCCTACAACACCGCTATCCCCTACAATACCGCCATCCCCTACAGTACCGTCATTCCCTACAACACCGCCCTCTCCTGCAATACCGCCATCCCCTATAACACCACCCTCTCCTACAGCACTGCCATCTCCTACAAAACCACCCTCTCCTACAACACCACCCTCTCCTACAATACCGCCATCCCCTATAACACCACCCTCTCCTACAACACCGCCATCTCCTACAATACCGCCCTCTCCTACAACACCGCCATCCCCTAGAACACCGCCAGCCCCTACAACACCGCCATCTCCTACAACACCGCCCTTTCCTACAACACCGCCCTCTCCTACAACACCTCCATCCCCTACAACACCACCCTCTCCTACAATACCGCCCTCTCCTACAACACCGCCATCCCCTACAACACTCCCATCACCTACAACACCGCCCTCTCCTACAACACCTCCATCCCCTACAACACCACCATCCCCCACAATGCTGCCCTCTCCTACAACAGCGCCATCCCCAGCAACACCCCCATCTCCTACAACACTGCCCTCTCCTAAAATACTGCCATCCCCTACAACACCGCCATCCCGTACAACACCCCCATTCCCTACAACACCCACATCCCCTACTACACTGCCATGCCCAACAAAACAGCCATCTCCTACAACACCCCCATCTCCTACAATACCGCCATCCCCTACAATACCGCCATCCCCTACAATACCCCATCTCCTACAATATCGCCATATCCTACAATACCACCATTCCCTACAACACAGCCTTCTCCGACAACACCGCCATCCCCTACAATACCACCATCCCCTACAATACCACCATCCCCTACAATACCCCATCTCCTACAATACCACCATCCCCTACAATACCGCCATCTCCTACAACACCGCCATCCCCTACAATACCGCCATCCACTATAACACCGCCAACCCCTACAATACCGCCATCTCCTACAATACCGCCCTCTCCTACAATACCGCCCTCTCCTACAACACCACCCTCTCCTACAACACCGCCATCCCCTAGAACACCGCCATCCCCTACAACACTCCCATCCCCTACAACACCCCATCTCCTACAACACTGCCCTCTCCTAAAATACTGCCATCCCCTACAACACCGCCATCCCGTACAACACCCCCATTCCCTACAACACCCACATCCCCTACTACACTGCCATGCCCTACAAAACAGCCATCCCCTAGAACACCACCATCCCCTACAATACTGCCATCTCCTAAACATCGCAATCCCCTACAACACTGCCATTCCCTACAATACCCCATCTCCTACAATACCGCCATCCCCTACAACACCCCATCTCCTACAATATCGCCATATCCTACAATACCGCCATTCCCTACAACACAGCCATCTCCTCCAACACCCCCATCCCCTACAATACCGCCATCCCCTACAATACCGCCATCCCCTACAATACCCCATCTCCTACAATATCGCCATATCCTACAATACCACCATTCCCTACAACACAGCCTTCTCCTACAACACCCCCATCCCCTACAACACCGCCATCCCCTACAATACCCCATCTCCTACAATACTCCCATCCCCTACAATACCGCCATCTCCTACAACATCGCCATCCCCTACAATACCGCCATCCACTAGAACACCGCCAACCCCTACAATACCGCCATCTCCTACAACACCGCCATCCCCTACAACACTGCCATCTCCTACAACACCGTCATCTCCTACAACACCGCCATCTCCTACAACACCGCCATCCCCTACAATACCGCCATCTCCTACAACACCGCCATCCCCTACAACACTGCCATCTCCTACAACACCGCCATCTCCTACAACACCGCCATCCCCTACAACACCGCCATCTCCTACAACACCGCCATCCCCTACAACACCGCCATCCCCTACAACACCGCCATCTCCTACAATTCCGCCATCTCCTACAACACCGCCATCCCCTACAATACTGCCATCTCCTACAACACCGCCATCTCCTACAACACCGCCATCTCCTACAACACCGCCATCCCCTACAATACTGCCATCTCCTACAATTCCGCCATCTCCTACAACACCGCCATCCCCTACAATACTGCCATCCTTTACAATACTGCCATCTCCTACAACACCGCTATCTCCTACAACACCACCATATCCTACAACACCGCCATCTCCTACAACACCGCCATCCCCTGCAACACCGCCATCTCCTACAACACCGCCATCTCCTACAACACAGCCATCTCCTACAACACCGCCATCCCCTACAATACTGCCAATTCCTACAACACCGCCATCTCCTACAACACCGCCATCTCCTACAACACCGCCATCCCCTACAACACCGCCATCTCCTACAACACCGCCATCCCCTACAACACCCCATCTCCTACAACACCGCCATCTCCTACAACACCGCCATCCCCTACAACACCACCATCTCCTACAACACCGCCATACCCTGCAATACCCCATTTCCTACAACACCGCCATCCCCGACAATACCGCCATCTCCTACAACACCGCTATCCCCTACAATACCGCCATTCCCTACAGTACTGCCATCCCCTACAACACCGCCCTCTCCTATAACAGCGCCATCTCCTACAACATCGCCCTCTCCTACAATACTGCCATCCCCTACAACACCACCATCTCCTACAACACCGCCATACCCTGCAATACCCCATTTCCTACAACACCGCCATCCCCGACAATACCGCCATCTCCTACAACACCGCTATCCCCTACAATACCGCCATACCCTACAATACTGCCATCCCCTACAACACCACCCTCTCCTACAACACTGCCATCTCCTACAATACCGCCCTCTCCTACAACACCGCCCTCTCCTATAACAGCGCCATCTCCTACAACATCGCCCTCTCCTACAATACTGTCATCCCCTACAACACCGCCCTCTCCTGCAATACCGCCATCCCCTATAACACCACCCTCTCCTACAGTACCGCCATCTCCTACAAAACCGCCCTCTCCTACAACACCACCCTCTCCTACAATACCGCCATTCCCTACAACACTGCCCTCTCCTACAATACCGCCATCCCCTATAACACCACCCTCTCCTACAACACCGCCATCTCCTACAATACCGCCCTCTCCTACAACACCGCCATCCCCTAGAACACCGCCAGCCCCTACAACACCGCCATCTCCGACAACACTGCCCTTTCCTACAACACCGCCCTCTCCTACAACACCTCCATCCCCTACAACACCACCCTCTCCTACAATACCGCCCTCTCCTACAATACCGCCCTCTCCTACAACACCACCCTCTCCTACAACACCGCCATCCCCTAGAACACCGCCATCCCCTACAACACTCCCATCCCCTACAACACCCCATCTCCTACAACACTGCCCTCTCCTAAAATACTGCCATCCCCTACAACACCGCCATCCCGTACAACACCCCCATTCCCTACAACACCCACATCCCCTACTACACTGCCATGCCCTACAAAACAGCCATCTCCTACAACACCGCCATCCTACAACACCACCATCCCCTACAATACTGCCATCTCCTACAACACCCCCATCTCCTACAACACCCCCATCTCCTACATCACCACCATCCCCTACAACACCGCCATCCCCTACAACACCACCATCTCCTACAACACCGCCATCCCCTACAACACTGCCATCCCCTTTAACACCACCATCCCCTACAACACCGCCATCCCCTACAATAGCCAATCTCCTACAACAACGCTATCCCCTACAATACCGCTATCTTCTACAATACCGCCATCCCCTACAATAGCCAATCTCCTACAACACCGCCATCTCCTACAACACCGCCATCCCCTGCAACACCGCCATCTCCTACAACACCGCCATCTCCTACAACACAGCCATCTCCTACAACACCGCCATCTCCTACAACACCGCCATCCCCTGCAACACCGCCATCTCCTACAACACCGCCATCCCCTGCAACACCGCCATCTCCTACAACACCGCCATCCCCTACAATACCCCATCTCCTGCAACACCGCCATCTCCTACAACACCGCCATCTCCGACAACACCGCCATCTCCTACAACACCGCCATCCCCTGCAACACCGCCATCTCCTACAACACCGCCATCTCCTACAACACAGCCATCTCCTACAACACCGCCATCCCCTACAATACTGCCATTGCCTACAACACCGCCATCCCCTACAACACCACCATCTCCTACAACACCGCCATCCCCTACAACACCGCCATCCCCTGCAACACCGCCATCTCCTACAACACCATCTCCTACAACACAGCCATCTCCTACAATACCGCCATCTCCTACAACACCGCCATCCCCTACAATACTGCCATCGCCTACAATACTGCCATCCCCTACAACACCCCCATCTCCTACAACACCGCCATCCCCTACAACACCGCCATCCCCTACAACACCACCATCTCCTACAACACCGCCATCCCCTACAACACCGCCATCTCCTACAACACCGCCATCTCCTACAACACCGCCATCCCCTACAACACCCCCATCCCCCATAATACCTCCATCTCCTCCAACTCCACCATCTCCTACAACACCACCATCTCCTACACCACCATCTCCTACAACACCCCCATCCCCTACAACTCCCCCATCTCCTACAACACCACCATCTCCTACAACACCACCATTTCCTACAACACCGCCATCTCCTACAACTCCACCATCTCCTCCAACACCGCCATACCCTACAACACCGCCATCCCCTACAACACCGCCATCCCCTACAATACCCCATCTCCTACAATACTGCCATCCCCTGCAACACCGCCATCCCCTACAACACCGCCATCCCCTACAATACCCCATTTCCTACAATACTCGCATCCCCTACAATACCGCCATCCGCTGCAACACCACTATCCCCTACAATACCCCATCTCCTACAATACTCCCATCCCCTACAATACCGCCATCACCTACAATACAGCCATCTCCTACAATACTGCCATCCCCTACATCACCGCCATCCCCTACAATAGCCAATCTCCTACAACACCGCTATCCCCTACAATACAGCCATCTCCTACAATACCGCCATCTCCTACAACACCGCTATCCCCTACAATACAGCCATCTCCTACAATACCGCCATCTCCTACAACACCGCCATCCCCTACAATACCGCCATCTCCTACAACACCGCCATCTCCTACAACACCCCCATCGCCTGCAACACCGACATCTCCTAGAACACCGCCATCCCTTGCAACACCGCCATCTCCTACAACACCGCCATCTCCTACAACACCGCCATCCCCTACATTACTGCCATCTCCTACAACACCGCCATCCCCTACAACACCGCCATCTCCTCCAACACCGCCATCCCCTACTACACCGCCATCCCCTACAACACCGCCATCCCCTACAACACCACCATCCCCTACAACACCCCCATCCCCTACAACACCCCCATCTCCTACAACTCCACCATCTCCTACAACACCGCCTCCCCTACAACACCGCCACTCCCTACAACACCCCCATCCCTTACAACACCACCATCTCCTACAACACCCCCATCCCCTACAACACCCCCATCCCCTACAACACCCCCATCTCCTACAACTCCACTATCTCCTCCAACACCGCCATCCCCTACAACACCGCCATCCCCTACAACACCACCATCCCCTACAATACCCCTATCCCCTACAACACCCCCATCCCCCATAACACCTCAATCTCCTCCAACTCCACCATCTCCTACAACACCACCATCTCCTACAACACCACCATCTCCTACAACACCACCATCTCCTACAACTCCACCATCTCCTCCAACACCGCCTCCCCTACAACACCGCCACTCCCTACAACACCGCCATCTCCTACAACACCACCATCTCCTACAACACCCCATCCCCTACAACTCCACCATCTCCTACAACACCCCCATCCCCTACAATACTGCCATCCCCTACAACACCCCCATCTCCTACAACACCCCCATCTCCTACAACACCACCATCTCCTACAACACCGCCATCTCCTACAACTCCACCATCTCCTACAACACCCCCATCCCCTACAACTCCACCATCTCCTACAACACCCCCATCCCCTACAATACTGCCATCCCCTACAACACCCCCATCTCCTACAACACCCCCATCTCCTACAACACCACCATCTCCTACAACACCGCCATCTCCTACAACACCACCATCTCCTACAACACCGCCATCTCCTACAACTCCACCATCTCCTACAACACCGCCATCTCCTACAACTCCACCATCTCCTACAACACCGCCATCTCCTACAACTCCACCATCTCCTCCAACACCGCCATCCCCTACAACACCGCCATCTCCTACAACTCCACCATCTCCTACAACACCGCCATCCCCTACAACACCGCCATCCCCTACAACACCGCCATCCCCTACAACACCCCATCCCCTACAACACCGCCATCCCGTACAACACCACCATCCCCTTCAACAATGCCCTCTCCTACAACACCCCATCACCTACAACACCCCATCCCCTACAACACCGCCATACCCTACAACACCGCAATCCCCTACAACACCGCCTTCCTGTACAACACCGCCATCCCCTTCCACAACGCCCTCTCCTACAACACCGCCATCCCCTACAACACCCCATCCCGTACAACACCGCCTTCCTGTACAACACCGCCATCCCCTTTAACAACGCCCTCTCCTACAACACCCCCTCTCCTACAACACAGCCATCCCCTACAACACCGCCTTCCTGTACAACACCGCCATCCCCTTCCACAACGCCCTCTCCTACAACACCGCCATCCCCTACAACACCCCATCCCGTACAACACCGCCTTCCTGTACAACACCGCCATCCCCTTCCACAACGCCCTCTCCTACAACACCGCCATCCCCTACAACACCCCATCCCGTACAACACCGCCTTCCTGTACCACACCGCTATCCCCTTTAACAACGCCCTCTCCTACAACACTGCCATCCCCTACAACACCCCATCCCTTACAACACCGCCTTCCTGTACAACACCGCCATCCCCTTCAACAACGCCCTCTCCTACAATACCGCCATCCCCTACAACATCGCCCTCTCCTACAATACCGCCATCCCCTACAACACCACCCTCTCCTACAACACCGCCATCTCCTACAATACTGCCCTCTCCTACAACACCACCCTCTCCTACAACATCGGCATCCCCTACAATACCACCATCCCCTACAATACCCCATCTTCTACAATACTCCCATCCCCTACAACACCGCCATCTCCTACAATACTGCCATCCCCTGCAACACCGCCATCCCCTACAACACCGCCATCACCTACAATACCCCATCTCCTACAATACTGCCATCCCCTGCAACACCGCCATCCCCTGCAACACCGCTATCCCCTACAACACCGCCATCCCCTGCAACACCGCTATCCCCTACAATACCCCATCTCCTACAATACTCCCATCCCCTACAATACCGCCATCACCTACAATACCCCATCTCCTACAATACTCCCATCCCCTACAACACCGCCATCTCCTACAACACCGCCATCCCCTACAACACCGCCATCCCCTGCAACACTGCCATCTCCTACAACACCGCCATCTCCTACAACACCGCCATCGCCTGCAACACCGCCATCTCCTACAACACCGCCATCCCCTACAACACCACCATCCCCTACAATACTGCCATCTCCTACAACACCCCCATCTCCTACAACACCGCCATCTCCTACAACACCGCCATCGCCTGCAACACCGCCATCTCCTACAACACCGCCATCCCCTACAACACCACCATCCCCTACAATACTGCCATCTCCTACAACACCGCCATCCCCTACAATACTGCCATCTCCTACAACACCGCCCTCTCCTACAATACCGCCATCTCCTACAACACCACCCTCTCCTACAACACCGCCATCTCCTACAATACCGCCATCTCCTACAATACTGCCATCTCCTACAACACCGCCCTCTCCTACAATACCGCCATCTCCTACAACACCACCCTCTCCTACAACACCGCCATCTCCTACAATACCGCCATCTCCTACAATACTGTCATCCCCTACAACATCGCCCTCTCCTATAACAGCGCCATCTCCTACAACATCGCCCTCTCCTACAATACTGTCATCCCCTACAACATCGCCCTCTCCTACAATACCGCCATCTCCTACAACACCACCCTCTCCTACAACACCGCCATCTCCTACAATACCGCCATCTCCTACAACACCACCCTCTCCTACAACACCGCCATCTCCTACAACACCGCCATCTCCTACAACACCGCCATCTCCTACAACACCGCCATCGCCTGCAACACCGCCATCTCCTACAACACCGCCATCCCCTACAATACTGCCATCTCCTACAACACCGCCATCCCCCACAACACCGCCATCCCCTACAATACTGCCATCCCCTACAATACCGCCATCTCCTACAACACCGCCATCCCCTACAATACTGCCATCTCCTACAACACCGCCATCCCCCACAACACCGCCATCCCCTACAATACTGCCATCCCCTACAACACCGCCATCCCCTACAATACTGCCATCTCCTACAACACCGCCATCCCCTACAACACCGCCCTCTCCTACAATACCCCCATCCCCAACAACACCCCATCTCCTACAATACCCCCATCCCCAACAACACCCCATCTCCTACAACACCGCCATCCCCGACAATACCGCCATCCCCTACAACACTGCCATCCCCTACAATAGCCAATCTCCTACAACACCACCATCCCCTACAACACCGCCATCCCCTATAACACCACCCTCTCCTACAACACCGCCATCTCCTACAATACCGCCCTCTCCTACAACACCACCCTCTCCTACAACACCTCCATCCCCTACAACACCGCCCTCTCCTACAAAAGCTGCCCTCTCCTACAACACCACCATCCCCTACTACACTGCCCTGTCCTACAACACCGCCATCCCCTACAACAGAGCCATCCCCTACAATACCCCGTCTCCTACAACATCCCTATCCCCTACAAGACTGCCATCTCTTACAATACCACCATCCCCTACACCACCATCCCCTACAATATCACCATCCCCTACAACACCCCCATTCCCCATAACACCTCCATCTCCTCCAACTCCACCATCTCCTCCAACACCGCCATCCCCTACAACACCGCCATCCCCTACAACACCGCCATCTCCTACAACACCACCATCCCCTACAACACCCCCATCCCCTACAACACCCCCATCTCCTACAACTCCACCATCTCCTCCAACACCGCCATCCCCTACAACACCGCCATCCCCTACAACACCGCCATCTCCTACAACACCACCATCTCCTACAACACCGCCATCCCCTACAACACCACCATCCCCTACAACACCCCCATCTCCTACAACACCATCATCTCCTACAACTCCACCATCTCCTCCAACACCGCCTCCCCTACAACACCGCCACTCCCTACAACACCCCCATCCCTTACAACTCCACCATCTCCTACAACACCCCCATCCCCTACAACACCCCCATCCCCTACAACACCCCCATCTCCTACAACTCCACCATCTCCTCCAACACCGCCATCCCCTACAACACCGCCATCCCCTACAACACCACCATCCCCTACAATACCCCTATCCCCTACAACACCGCCATCCCCTACAACACCACCATCCCCTACAATACCCCTATCCCCTACAACACCGCCATCTCCTACAACATCCCCATCCCTTACAACTCCACCATCCCCGACTACACCCCCATCTCCTCCAACACCGCCATCCCCTACAACACCGCCATCCCCTACAATGCCCACATCCCCTACAACACCCCATCCCCTACAACACCGCCATCCCGTACAACACCGCCATCCCCTACAATACCCCCATATCCTACAACTCCATCTCCTCCAACACCGCCATCCCCTTCAACACCGCCATCCCCTACAACACCCCATCACCTACAACACCACATCCCCTACAACACCGCCATCCCCTACAACGTCCACATCCCCTACAACACCCCATCCCCTACAACACCGCCATCCCCTACAATACCCCCATCTCCTACAACTCCATCTCCTCCAACACCGCCATCCCCTTCAACACCGCCATCCCCTACAACACCCCATCACCTACAACACCACATCCCCTACAACACCCCATCCCCTACAACACCGCAATCCCGTACAACACCGCCCTCTCCTACAACACAGCCATTCCCTACAACACCCCATCCCCTACAACACCGCCTTCCTGTACAACACCACCATCCCCTTCCACAACGCCCTCTCCTACAACATCGACATCCCCTACAACACCCCATCCCGTACAACACCGCCTTCCTGTACAACACCGCCATCCCCTTCAACAACGCCCTCTCCTACAATACCGCCATCCCCTATAATACCACCCTCTCCTACAACACAGCCATCCCCTACAACACCACCATCCCCTATAACACCACCATCCCCTACAACACCGCCATCTCCTACAACACCGCCATCCCCAACAACACTGCCATCCCCTTCAACACTGCCATCCCCTACAACATGCCCATCCCTTATAACACTGTCATCTCCTACAAGTCCAGATCAACTTCAATTATCTGAATAAGATAGACTGGGATTATTTGGTTGGATATTTGATTGTTCAGATAACTGATAACATTTTTACGGGACCTTGAAATCTGGATCGGATAATCCGAAATTCCGTCGTTTGACATTTGGATTGGCCAGGCGGCACGGTGGCACAGTGGTTAGCACTGCTGCCCCACAGCGACAGAGACCCGGGTTCAATTCCTGCCTCAGGCGACTGACTTTGTGGAGTTTGCACATTCTCCCCGTGTCTGCGTGGGTTTCCTCCGGGTGCTCCGGTTTCCTCCCACAGTCCAAAAATGTGCAGGTCAGGTGAATTGGCCAAGTTAAATTGCCCGTAGTGTTCGGGGTAAATGTAGGGGAATGGGTCTGGGTAGGTGCGCTTCGGCGGGTCGGTGTGGACTTGTTGGGCCGAAGGGCCTGTTTCCACACTGTAAGTAATCTAATCTAATCTCCTGTGGTTATAAGAGCAGGCAGCTACATGGCTGGTTAATAAGTCAGGTTTATGTTAGTGTTAATGTGATTTGATACATGTACTTGTAAGTGTTCATTCCTCAGAAAATCATGACAGTGTTATAAAATACATTTGTGCTTCAAGCAAACCTGTCATGTTTTAAGTGTGAATTGATAAGCTACTTCTGATGTTTGATAAAACCTATTACACATAAAATTGTTGCATTTAATTGTGAAGTAGCTGCACGATATTAGTTGTTCCATTACTGTCTCGTCAGATTAATCCCAATGATTCTTTCTGCAGTGGCAGTGCAAGTGGGTACAGTTGCTCTGATATGTGACTCCGGGAGTCTTTGGTCCAGGGATGAAAATGATTCACTGAGCATAACAAATCATTTTAATCTCGATGTAACTTTATTTTGAGGGTCTGAATGCTGGAGAAGTGATAGTTCAGCACCAAGATAACGAATCGATTGAACATGACTGTGTGATGTTTTACAAAACAAGACTTTGCCACAGCACTGATGGGAAAGAAGAAATGTTTTGGCAGTCATTCGGTGGTGCAGACCCAGTTCCCAATGTTTACTCAATCCATCTCTGGAAGATCCAATTGCATCTGCTCCCATTTCGGGCAACACATTCCCGATCACAACACACTCGGTAAATAAACCATTCTCATTTCCCTACACCCCCCCCCCACCCCCCCCCCACCCCCCCCCCCATCCCGTTCCTTTGCAAATTCCCTTTGATATGTCCCTTTCTGGTTGAGATACAGCTCAATCACCACCTAGCCTCCTGGTCAAACAAGCTCAATAGTTTGCATTGATATAGCATCTTTGTTGTACAAAAAGTCTCAAGTCCCTGTCAGACAACATTTCAGAGTAAGGCTCATCGGGAGATCGCAGGAGAATGTTATGGAAACTTACCAATTAGTTCAGTTTTAAGGAGCACCTTTACAGAGGGAGAGAGAGAAGTGAAGATGTCTGGGGGGGGGGGGGGTTCCAGAGTTTAGGATCCAGGTAACTGAAGGAATGGCTTCCAATGGTGGTACAACAAAAAATGAGGGCTATGCAAGAGGCTAGAAGTGAAGGGGCAAGTGCCTGAATGGCCTCCACCCGTTCCTACATTACAAATCTCCAGTCCAACTCCAGGAGATTCACTGGAATACCAGAAAATAGCGGAATCAACCAAACCATTGATTATGGAACGGCCACTTGTGCAGGTTACAGCCCCTGGGGGGGGGGGTTACAGCCCCTGGGGTGGGGGTTACTGTCCCTGGGGGGGTTACAGCCCCTGGGGTGGGGGTTACAGTCCATGGGATGGGAGTTACAGCCCCTGGGGTGAGGGTTACTGTCCCTGGGGGTTACTGTCCCTGGGGTGGGGGTTACAGCCCCTGGGGTGGGAGTTACAGCCCCTGGGGTGGTGGTTACAGCTCCTGGGGTGGGGGGTTACAGCCCCTGGGGGTTACTGTCTCTGGGGTGTGGCGTTATAGCCCCTGGGGGTTACTGTCTCTGGGTTGGGGGGTTACAGCCCCTGGGAGTTACTGTCTCTGGGGTGGGGGTTACAGCCCCTGGGGTGGGGGTTACAGCCCCTGGGGGTTACTGTCTCTGGGGTGGGGGTTACAGCCCCTGGGGTGGGGGTTACAGCCCCTGGGGGTTACTGTCTCTGGGGTGGGGGTTACAGCCCCTGGGGTGGGGGTTACAGTCCATGGGATGGGAGTTACAGCCCCTGGGGTGGGGGTTACTGTCCCTGGGGTGGGGGTTACAGCCCCTGGGGTGGGGGTTACTGTCCCTGGGGTGGGGGGTTACAGTTCCTGGGGTGGGGGGTTACAGTCCCTGGGGTGGGAGTTACTGTCCCTGGGATGGGGGTTACAGCCCCTGGGGTGGGGGTACTGTCCCTGGGGTGGGGGGTTACAGCCCTTGGAGTGGGGGGGTTACTGTCCCTGGGGTGGGGGGTTACAGCCCTTGGGGTGGGGGGTTACTGTCCCTGGGGTGGGGGGTTACAGCCCTTGGAGTGGGGGGGTTACTGTCCCTGGGGTAAGGGTTACAGCCCCTGGGGTGGGGGTTACAGCCCCTGGGGTGGGGGTTACTGTCCTTGGGGTTGGGGGTTACAGTCCCTGGGGTGGGGGTTACAGTCCCTGGGGTAAGGATTACAGCCCCTGGGGTGGGGGTTACAGCCCCTGGGGTGGGGGTTACTGTCCCTGGGGTGGGGGTTACTGTCCTTGGGGTGGGGGGTTACAGTCCCTGGGGTGGGGGTTACAGTCCCTGGGGTAAGGGTTACAGCCCCTGGGGTGGGGGTTACTGTCCTTGGGGTGGGGGGTTACAGTCCCTGGGGTGGGGGTTACAATCCCTGGGTTGGGGTCACTGTCCCTGGGGTGGGAGTTACTATCCCGGGGTGGGGTTACAACCCCTGGGGTGGATGTTACTGTCCTTAGGGTGGGGGGGGGTACAGTCCCTGTGGTGAGAGTTACTGTCCCTGGGGTGGGGGGTTGCAGCCCCCAGGGTCGGGGTCACTGTCCCTGGGTTGGGGCTTACTGTCCCAGGGTGGGGGTACAGTCCCTGGGGTGGGGGTTACAGCCCTTAGGGTGGGGCTTACTGCCCCGGGGTGGGGGCTACAGACCCTGGGGTGGGTTACAGTTCCTGGGCAGAAATAATGTGGGTATACAAATCTACCAACAACCTCTTTAAACTGGTTGCTAGTGTTATGGTTTGGTAAAACATGAACTATCCTTTTTTACCATCTGAGTTTAATACCTGAAACTTCCATGGACTGATGCTTTTTTTTGAAAAGAAGAAACATAGACCCAGAATGTCTACACTGACCATTTGACCACAGATTGAGGCAAGTTCAGGAAACCAAACTAGAATAAACAAAATCTTCTGAGCTGAACTTACTGTTTACTGTAAAGCTTTGATACCAACCAGCTGTGTCAGGCATTAAGAAATTCACACTGGCGATTTTAACTTACACTTGTGTGACATTGGGCATACTGGACAACTACCCAAGTTGGACAGACAATAGAGCCAAACTTGGGAGCACAGGAATGTACTATATTTCATTAGCTGTTGGGCAGACTAACAGACAGGGAATGAGAAAATGAATCAGTAACAGCAAGCACTGGAAGATTCACTCTCTCCCTGTTCCCTTTTCAACAACGCACACCCCAGATATCAACCCCCAGTGTTCAAACAAATCAGGGAAACATCCATTAATAGAGAATTCAAGGATTTGACAGATTTCACTACTGTTAAAGATACAAGACGTTATATAATCACCTGTGATCTCAGGCTCAATTATAACAATAACTTAGCACTTTTTAAACTGCATATTCTTTATTTTCATATTGGACTAGACCCTCTCCCCTTATTAAACATTCTGCGTGTGTATGTGCCTATGTGCATGTGTGTGTTTGAGTGCATGATATGTGTGTTTGCATGTATGTATGTGTGTGTTTGCATGTATATGTATGTGTGTGTTTGCATGTATATGTATATGTGTGTTTGCATGTATGTATGTGTGTGTTTGCATGTATATGTATGTGTGTGTTTGCATGTATATGTATATGTGTGTTTGCATGTATGTATGTGTGTGTTTGCATGTATATGTATGTGTGTGTTTGCATGTATATGTATATGTGTGTTTGCATGTATATGTATGTGTGTGTTTGCATGTATGTATGTGTGTTTGCATGTATATGTATGTGTGTGTTTGCATGTATATGTATGTGTGTGTTTGCATGTATATGTATGTGTGTGTTTGCATGTATGTGTGTGTGTGTTTGCATGTATATGTATATGTGTGTTTGCATGTATGTATGTGTGTTTGCATGTATATGTATGTGTGTGTTTGCATGTATGTATGTGTGTTTGCATGTATATGTATGTGTGTGTTTGCATGTATATGTATGTGTGTGTTTGCATGTATGTATGTGTGTGTTTGCATGTATATGTATGTGTGTGTTTGCATGTATGTATGTGTGTGTTTGCATGTATATGTATGTGTGTGTTTGCATGTATATGTATGTGTGTGTTTGCATGTATATGTATATGTGTGTTTGCATGTATGTATGTGTGTGTTTGCATGTATATGTATGTGTGTGTTTGCATGTATATGTATGTGTGTGTTTGCATGTATATGTATGTGTGTGTTTGCATGTATATGTATGTGTGTGTTTGCATGTATGTATGTGTGTGTTTGCATGTATATGTATGTGTGTGTTTGCATGTATATGTATGTGTGTGTTTGCATGTATATGTATGTGTGTGTTTGCATGTATATGTATGTGTGTGTTTGCATGTATATGTATGTGTGTGTTTGCATGTATGTATGTGTGTGTTTGCATGTATATGTATGTGTGTGTTTGCATGTATATGTATGTGTGTGTTTGCATGTATATGTATGTGTGTGTTTGCATGTATGTATGTGTGTGTTTGCATGTATATGTATGTGTGTGTTTGCATGTATGTATGTGTGTTTGCATGTATATGTATGTGTGTGTTTGCATGTATATGTATGTGTGTGTTTGCATGTATATGTATGTGTGTGTTTGCATGTATATGTATGAGTGTGTTTGCATGTATATGTATGTGTGTGTTTGCATGTATATGTATGTGTGTGTTTGCATGTATGTATGTGTGTGTTTGCATGTATATGTATGTGCACATGTTCATATTGTGTGTTCATTTCAATTGCATTTTGTTTTTTATTCTTGGGGTTAGTAAATAATAAAACTTGCTTTTGCTAAGTTAATTTTGTGATGGGCTCCTTGCTTTTGTCTGGTATTGTGGTTTGACTGAAGAAAAATATCCCCCTCCCCAAAAACCTGCTCTTCTGGAGTACTGGGTGCAGTTTTGGTCACCCTGACAGAGGAAGGATATTATTAAGTTGGAGAGAGATCAGAAAAGATTGACCAGGACGTTGCTGGGACTGGAGGGTTTCAGTTATAAAGAGAGGATGGATAAGCCGGGGTGTTTTTCACTGGAGTGTAGGAGGCTGAGGGATGACCTTATAGAGATTTATAAGGTCACAAGGTGCACAGATAAGGTAAATACCCAAAGGTCTTTTCCCTTGGATGGGGGGGGGGGGGGGGGGGGGGGGGGGGTTCAAAACCAGGGGGCATATTTTTAAGGTGAGATGAAAAAGTTTTAAAAAGAACATGAGGATCAACTTTTTTACACAGAGTGTAGTTTGTGTGGAATGAATTGCCAGTGGAAGTGGTGGATGCAGGTAGAGTTACAACATTTAAACGATATTTGGATCAGTTCCTGAACAGAAATGGTTTGGAGGGATATGGACCAAGAGCAGGAAGGTGGGACTGGTTTAATTTGGGAAGTTGGCATGGACTCGTTGCACCAAAGGGTCTGTTTTTGTGCTATATGTCTGTGACACTAAACACAACAAATATCAACTCAATCTCTCACTTCAGAGTGTTGTGTACAAGAGTATGATAAGTGGGCAGATCAAATGCAGTTAGAGCAGCTCTGAGTGTCTCACTGAATGGTAGCATTAGCTCAAGGAGCTGAAAAGTCTCCTCCTGATGCTATGCCCTCCAAGGCTGGCTGTCTTATTGCAATGGTGTCCAACCACATCATCATTGAGTCACACGAGTGACTGTGAGAGGCACCTCATTTCCATCCATTTTCAGGGCCCATTGTCGCCTTAATGATGGAGTGTTTGAAACAAAACCAGAAAGAGCAAGCGAAGCAGACGGAGGCACTGCGGCAAACTAATCTGTCACAGAATGCCGATGATTATCCTTTCCTTAAGATCGAAGTCTGAGATATACATGCGCCCTGGACACCCCCCAATGCCCACCCTCCCCTCCTGGGCTACAGGAAGATGGCAATGAACATGCCAATGAAGGCTGAGCAGAGGTCCCACTCGAGACCGTCAGGGACGGGGCAGTGAATGACTCGACAGGGTGAGTGTAATCTTTTGCACTCCTGATTGCTCGTCACTGACAGCTACCTTTCTGACTGGACACCACAGAATCACCAAATTATCACAGTGCAGGAAGCTATTCAGCCCATCGTATCTGTGTGGTTCTATCCTCTATATTAATCTCCTGCCCTTTCCCCATATCCCTGGTGCACTATTTCCATCCTAATAACCATCCAATACCCTCTTGAATGTCTCAATTGAAATTTCTCCACCATATTTCCAGGCAGTGCATTCTAGACCCCCACTAATCGTTGTGTGAAAAGTTTTTCCCATATCACCCTTGTTTCTTGCACATCAATAACTCTATGCCACCTCATTTTTCTTCCTTTTATGAGAGGGACAGCTTCACCCTCTCTACTCTGTCCAGCCCACTCATGGTTTTGGAAACCTCTATCGACTCTCCAAGGAGAACATTCCCAAATTCTTCAATCTATCCTCATCCCATTTCTCATTCCTGGAATCATTTTTTTATACATCACATTTTCACTCTCTCCAAAGCATTGACATCTTTCCTACACTGTGGGCCCTTTACTGTGGAGCCCTATACTGTGGGGTCCTTTACTGTGGGGGCCTATACTGTGGAGGGCTATACTGTGGGGGGCCTATACTATGGGGCCCTTTACTGTGGGGCCCTTTACTGTGGGGCCCGATACTGTGGAGCCCTATACTGTGGGGGCCTATACTGTGGGACCCTTTACTGTGGGCCCTATACTGTGGGGGCCTATACTGTGGAGCCCTATACTGTGGGGCCATTTCCTGTGGGGCCGTATACAGTGGGGGCCTATACTGTGGGACCCTTTACTGTGGGGCCCTATAATGTGGGACCCTATACTGTGGGGCCCTTTACTGTGGGGCCCTATACTGTGGGGCCCTATAATGTGGGGCCCTATAATGTGGGGCCCTATAATGTGGGGCCCTTTACTGTGGGGCCCTATACTGTGCGGCCCTATAATGTGGGGCCCTTTACTGTGGGGCCCTATACTGTGCGGCCCTATAATGTGGGGCCCTTTACTGTGGGGCCCTATAATGTGGGACCCTATACTGTGGGGCCCTTTACTGTGGGGCCCTATACTGTGGGGCCCTATAATGTGGGACCCTATACTGTGGGGCCCTTTACTGTGGGGCCCTATACTGTGCGGCCCTATAATGTGGGGCCCTTTACTGTGGGGCCCTATACTGTGCGGCCCTATAATGTGGGGCCCTTTACTGTGGGGCCCTATAATGTGGGACCCTATACTGTGGGGCCCTTTACTGTGGGGCCCTATACTGTGGGGCCCTATAATGTGTGGCCCTATAATGTGGGGCCCTATACTGTGGGGCCCTATACTGTGGGGCCCTATACTGTGGGGCCCTATTATGTCTACAATCCTCCAGCTGGGGTCTTGTACAAGTTTGACATCACATCCGTGCTCTAGATGTGATATAGCCCTGTACAGGACGCTGGGGGAAAGGGCTCAAGAAGAGCTTTGGCTGACGGCCTTACTGGGAGCAACGTTCTCAGCTCAGGGTCAGGACGTCCTGGCTCCAGCTTCCACTTCACAAACATGAAGCTGAGACTCCATCTGCACTGTCAGCCGATCCAGCATACTGCCAGGAAGTGAAACTAAGGCACTGAGTGCCAGTCCAGAGGAGTCTGACAGATCCCAGCATCACCAACTGGGAAACGCCACCCCAATGACTGGGCCGATAGCTGCCCTACGCTGCAGATCAATTCAGTTGGTTGCTACAAGGCTGCTGTTAGTGGGAGCAACTTACTGCAGATGCTGGAATCTGTCCTGAAAACAGCAAATGCTGGAGATCACAGCGGGTCAGACATCATCCGCGGAGAGAGAGCAAGCGAGGGTTTTTCGGTCTGTTGTTTTCAGTGCTGTTTTAGGGAACCATGTCTCACATTAAAATGGTGACTTCTCTTTAATACTTATCCCACTGGCTGTATGATGCTCTGTTTCACCCAGAGGTAGGTGACAGGTGAAGGTACTGCTGCAGTCTGCCATCCCTCACCACAAAACCATACTTGAAGGATGGCACAGAAACTGGCGAACTGCAGGTATGCCCTTGATCGACCAGATGCCTGGTTGGTAGGCAGCGTTCTGGAGACTGTCAGAAGTTACAGACACAATGAGTACAAATTCTCCACAAACAGATGTGCATAGCACATGAGAGTTAATGAATTGCCTGTTTGGCAATACAGTACTGAGTATTACTGTCTGGCGTGATGTCATAGAGTCATAGAGATGTGCAGCACGGAAACAGACCCTTCGGTCCAACCCGTCCATGCCGACCAGATATCCCAACCCAATCTAGTCCCACCTGCCAGCACCCGGCCCATATCCCTCCAAACGCTGCCTATTCATATACCCATCCAAATGCCTCTTAAATGTTGTAATTGTACCAGCCTCCACCACATCGTCTGGCAGCTCATTCCATACACGTACCACCCTCTGTGTAAAAAGGTTGCCCCTTAGGTCTCTTTTATATCTTTCCCCTCTCACCCTAAACCTATGCCCTCTAGTTCTGGACTCTCCCACCCCAGGGAAAAGACTTTGTCTATTTATCCTATCCATGCCCCTCATAATTTTGTAAACCTCTACAAGGTCACCCCTCAGCCTCCGACGCTCCAGGGAAAACAGCCCCAGCCTGTTCAGCCTCTCCCAGTAGCTCAGATCCTCGAACCCTGGCAACATCCTTGTAAATCTTTTCTGAACCCTTTCAAGTTTCACAACATCTTTCCAATCGGAAGGAGACCAGAATTGCACGCAATATTCCAACAGTGGCCTAACCAATGTCCTGTACAGCCGCAACATGACCTCCCAATTCCTGTACTCAATACCCTGACCAATAAATGAAAGCATACCAAACGCCTTTTTCACTATCCTATCTACCTGCGACTCCACTTTCAAGGAGCTATGAACTTGCACTCCAAGGTCTCTTTGTTCAGCAACACTCCCTCGGACCTTACCATTAAGTGTATAAGTCCTGCTAAGATTTGCTTTCCCAAAATGCAGCACCTCGCATTTATCTGAATGATGTGTTCCTGTTCAAGGTAGTACTGTACAACACGTTACTGACGAGTGTGTTACTGTTCGGGGTATTACTGTACAATATGTTACTATACAATGTGTCACTGTCCAGGGTATTACTGTACAATATGTTACTGGACGGTGTGTTACTGCCCGAGGTATTACTGTATAATATGTTACTTTACAGTGTGTTACTGTTCAGGGTATTACTGTACAATATGTTACTGTACAGTGTGTTACTGTTCAGGGTATTACTGTACAATATGTTACTGTACAGTATGTTACTGTTCAGGGTATTACTGTACAATATGTTACTATAATGTATGTCACTGTTCAGGGTATTACTGTATAATATGTTACTGTACAGTGAGTCACTGTTCGGTGTATTACTGTACAATATGTTACTGCACAGTGTGTTACTGTTCAGGGTATTACTGTACAATATGTTACTGTACAGTGTGTTACTGTTCAGGGTATTACTGTACAATATGTTACTGTACAGTGTGTTACTGTTCAGGGTATTACTGTACAATATGTTACTATAATGTATGTCACTGTTCAGGGTATTACTGTATAATATGTTACTGTACAGTGAGTCACTGTTTGGGGTATTACTGTACAATATGTTACTGTACAGTATGTTATTGTTCAGGGTATTACTGTACAATATGTTACTGTACAGCGTGTCACTGTTCGGGGTATTACTGTATATTATGTTACTGTACAGTGTGTCACTGTTCAGGGTATTACTGTACAATATGTTACTGTACAGTGTGTCATTGTTTGGGGTATTTACGGTGTGTTACTGTTCGGGGTATTACTGTACAATATATTACTGCACAGTGTGTCACTGTTCAGGGTATTACTGTACAATATGTTACTGTATGGTGTGTCACTGTTCGGTGTATTACTGTACAATATGTTACTGTACAGCGTGTCACTGTTCGGGGTATTACTGTATATTATGTTACTGTACAGTGTGTCACTGTTTGGGGTATTTACGGTGTGTTACTGTTCGGGGTATTACTGTACAATATATTACTGCACAGTGTGTCACTGTTCAGGGTATTACTGTACAATATGTTACTGTATGGTGTGTCACTGTTTGGTGTATTACTGTACAATATGTTACTGTACAGTGTGTTACTGTTCAAGGTATTACTGTATAATATGTTACTGTACAGTGTGTTACTGTTCAGCGTATTACTGTACAATATGTTACTGTACAGTGTGTTACTGTTCAGCGTATTACTGTACAATATGTTACTGTACAGTGTGTTACTGTTCAGGCTATTACTGTACAATATGTCACTGTACAGTGTGTTACTGCTGGAGTATTACTGTACAATATGTTACTGTATGGTGTGTTACTGTTCAGGGTTTTACTGTACAATATGTTACTGTACAGTGTGTTATTGTTTGGTATATTACTGTACAATATGTTACTGTACAGTATGAATTTGTACTTTCATCTCTCAAGGCAGGTAGTGTATATATTCACAGTTTCGTTTGTGTGTTCAAGTGGTTATGTTAAAATGAAATCCTTGAAGGTTTGGATGGTGGAGTGAGTGAAACAACTGTGAAATCTGTCCACACACTGTGATTCATTACAGCCTGGAACAACACAACACAGGCTCAACAACTTAACACACAGTGTGAGCTCTTTATCACCTGCAGCATGCCCTAACAGTGGACTGGCAGCCCCCTCTGCAATACAGATGCCGGGAGGATGGTGGACATTCCAGACAGCTTTCTGTAATATAATCCAGATGATGGCCCAGTGATATTACCACTGCACTGCTAATCCAGTGACCCAGATAACGTTCTGGGGACCTGGGTTCGCATCCTGGCACAGCAGATGGTGGAATTTGAATTCAATAAACATTTGGAATTCAGAATATCAAAATGACCACTGCCAATCGCCAGAAAACCCCACCTGGTTCACTAACGTCCTTTCGGGAAGGAGACTGCCATCCTTACCCTGGTCTAGCCTACATGTGACTCCAGACTCACAACAATGGGATGGGCAATAATGGGATGGCCCGGCCAGTGACACCCTCATCCCATGGACGAATAAAGAAAATCAGAATGTTGCAAAAAAAAAATCATGAACTTTAAACATTTGCATGATCACATCTCAAGTGGGAAACATTTGAGAATCTGGTACGTTCATGGAGGAGGGTGAAGCAGTGGCCAGTGTCTATAACCGCACACAAATAGATGTTACTGCAAAGTTACACACTCAAGACACAGTCCCCACAGCCAACACTGCCAACTGGACATTCACTACCATGTTACAGATTGTGCTGAATATAAAGATTAAATTCAGAATCTTTCCAACTGTCTGTCCCACAACCAGATGTTGTTTAAAAATTAACTCTTGGGATGTGGGTGTCTTTGGCTGGGCCTAGCATTTATTGCCTGTCCCTAGTTGCCCCTTGAGAAGGTGGGGGTGAGCTGCCTTCTTGGAACCGCTGCAGACCATGTGCTGTGGGTAGACCCACAATGCCCTGAGGGAGGGAATTCCAGGATAGTGAGCCAGCAACAGTGAAGGAAGATGAGATTTTTCCAAGTCAGGATGGGGAATGGCTCAGAGCAGAACTTGTAGATGTGAGAAGTAAAAGGGTGGACTGGGATAAAGCCAACTCCTTGCTGCTGTTTCTGCTGACCTTGCTTGGGTCAGGGTGAGGAATTGAGAACCTGCAACTAACCAATCAGAAATGATCACTGGCCTTGGGAAGACAAGCATGACCTACTCTGCTCCCTGTGAGAAATTCCTGCAAGGATGATCATAAATGCTGCATTTGCCAGCAATGGAACTGTAAGGATACATTCAGCACACACACTGTCACAGAACTGTCCCCAACAGTGATGCTGCATGGAGCTCTGTGCAAACACCGTCTCGGTCAGCGGACCATCTGCCCCAAGTTTGAGAGAGAACCTCCTCTCCCAGGTCATACCCCACTGCGGCAGAACTTCCAAAGATTCTTCTCCGTAATTTCATCATTAAATCTCCCAGATGTTTCACCGGTGAAAATCTTTTGAGACACTGGAGTTGATCCCACAAGGAGCACTCTCTGCCTCACCCACACCTCACTTGTGACCCACTCTCCAAGTCAAACAGCGACTGGGGCAGGAAGGTGAGGGAGGAAGGAGGAATGAGAGGCAAGAGGGTGTGGGAGTGCTGAGGGGCAAGAGGAATGAGGAGCAGGAGGGTGGGGAAGTGGGACAGTGAGGGGGAGTGAGCAGGAAGGGGCACATATGAATGATATCAGCAACACGAACCTCCTGCCCAGTGAGGGGGTGGGAGATGCTATGTATTAAAAAGGCAATATTTGTATTTGCTGTTCAGCAATTAAATTCTGTCACTTTGACCATTTGTTTGTTGAAAACTACTTTAATGAATACGAGAGGGAAATGGGAAATGATTTATCTTCTGACCAGTCAAAGGTGAACTTTGACAAGATGGCAGTAACTTCAGAAACTCAGTCTGTGGAACCATCTCCTGGCCAGAGATTGCAACTACACCATGACATTTGTGAGCCAAAACTGACCAGGAAATGTGGACATGGTAAATTATAATATTGGTGCGTGAATGGAATGTGCTGTCAAAGGAAGTGATGGAGGCTGGTACAATTACAACATTTAAAAGGCACCTGGATGGGGATATGAATAGGAAGGATTCAGTGGGATATGAGCCAAATGCTGTCAAATGGGACTAATTTAGGATATCTGGTCAGCATGGTTGAGTTGGACTGAAGGATATGACAATGACTCTAATAGTGAATGTTGTGACGATGCTGTGGCTGTAAGAAGTGCATTTTGTCCTGGCCTCTTTTAAGAGAAAGACTGAACAAGAGATACCCAAGCTGTGTGTGGTAATGTGGCTTTGGGATTGTTTTTAAAAGTTGGAACAACTGAAGCAGCCTGGCTGGGTGTAGCCAGCTCTCACAGACCAGGAGTTCTCGTTGACCCACAATGTCCCTTAAGTGGGGAATTCCAGGATTTTGACCCAGTGACAGGGAAGGAACAGCGATATATTTCCAAGTTGGGATGGTGAGGGGCTCAGAGGGGAACTTGCAGGGGGTGGTGTTCCCATGTATCTGCTGCCCTTGTCCTTCTAGATGGAAGTGGTCGTGGGTTTGAAAGGTGTTGTCTGAGGATCTTTGGTGAGTTTCTGCAACGCATGAGTATCAGGAGTGGAGGACACACTAATCCTCATATTTGTAACATAAAAAAAAACGCTTACATTACTATAACTATTCGGAGTTTCAAAATTGTTTCACCGTAAATGAAATATTTTTTGAGGATAGTTAGCTTTGCAATTTGGAAACTATAGTAGCCAATCCGTACACAGCCAGCTCTCACAAATACAATGTGATAAATGAGCAGACAATCTACTTCAGCAATGCTGGTTGGAGTCTTGGTATTGCCCCCAGACCGGGGAATGCCCCCATTCCCACCCCCACCCCTTCCCCCACCCTGTGATTCTCCCAGTGCAGTATTATCAGACACCTACTCTCCACTCACAGCCTATAGATGTTCAGCCAAGTCTGCCACTTCAGGCGGATGTAACAGATCTCCCTGTCACTGGGTCCAAGTTCTCCACAGTGCACCGGGACTAATATTTATCCTTCCATCAGCATTAGCAAAACAGCTCTAAATAAACCGGATGCTGGAAATCAGAAACAAAGACAGCAATTGCTGGAGAAACTCAGCAGGTCTGTCAGCATCTGTGGAGAGAAATCAGAGTTAATGTTTTGGGTCAAGTGACCCTTCCTCAGAATGGACAGTAGCTAGGTGGTCTTTCTGCTGATAGCAGGGGGTGGAGGATGTGATGGGGGACAGAGTGAGAGGATAGGCAGAGATAGAGCCCTGAAAGACAGAAGGAAAGTTAGGCAGACAATGGGATGGTTTGATAGTGAGCCACAGAGAAAGAGAAGCTGTTGATGGGGACCACGAGGAGGGGAGGATGGGTTGGCTGTGCTGAAAGCAGACCGTGTGATGACAGGGCCTGGCATGTGGGGGTGGGTAACAGACATGGAAGGAGGTGATCAGGCCCTAAAATCATTGGACTTGGTATTGAGTTCAGAAGGCTGCAGGGTCCCCAAGCGAAAAATGAGGTGCTATTCTTCCAGCTTGTGCTGAGCTTCACTGGAACACTGCAGCAAGCCTGAGACAGAGGGGTTGGCTCTCTGCCTTTATTCCTGATGAAGGGCTTTTGCCCGAAACGTCAATTTTGCTAAAGCTCCTCGGATGCTGCCTGAATTGCTGTGCTCTTCCAGCACCATTGATCCAGAATCTGGTTTCCAGCATCTGCAGTCATTGTTTTTACCCAGGGAACAGGGTGGGCTGTTAAAATCACAGCATAAATATCTCCTTTTCCAAGCCATTATCAGTTCTGAAGAAGGGTTACTGGACCTGAAACTTTAACTCTGCTTTCTCTCCACAGATGCTGCCACACCTACTGAGTTTCTGCAGCAATTTCTGTTTTTATTTTAGAACACCAGCCTGCCTGGCCATTTATTCTTCTCCTAGCTGTGGGATCTTGCTGTGTGTAAACTAACTGCTGCTGCTAACTCCAAACTAATGGAGTCTACCATTCAACAGTAATGGGTGGGCTGTGACACACTTGGAACACCCTGAGGATGTGACAGGTGCTACAGAAACTCAAATTCTGCCATTTTCAGACATCTGAGCACGTGGTTGCACCTCATCTGTCAACTTGAACCACACATTCAAATGGATATTTAAACACTGTCAGCTTCATAAACTCCTGAAAATCACCTGACAACATCTTCCTACCTCTGTGCCACAAAGCAGAGACCGAGCACAGGGGAATCAATATTCCTGGGCTACAGTTTGCTTTGTTCTGAATCTCATCACTGCTTCTGTTAACAAGAAGATGTCTGAAAATTCATCAGAAACTCCAGATCGATATGTCTGAACACCACAGCTAATCTTTACTCTCTTTATTTTGCTTTGCATCAATTGCAGAAGTTGGTATTCACCCAACCAGTTCTTAAAACTTGTTTACTCTCTGATGTTCTCCTTCTACTGTCTGCTTTAATGCACAGAAGTCGGAAAATGAGTTAATGTGAGCTGGAAAGTACATAAAGAAAAGCCAAGTGCGAACTGCTGAATTAATTACAGGCTACTGTTTATATTACCTTACCACTGAAGAGATGAACTGGGACTAACAAAATACTGAAAGGACAAACAGGGCCGATGCAAGTCAGATGCTCCATCCCTGGTCGGGAAGTCTAGAACCACAAGGCACCGTTCAAAGTAAGAGGCGCAGCATTTAGGTCAGAGGTGAGGAGAATTTCTTTACTCAAAGGATTGTGAACCTTCAGAATTCTCTCCCTCAGAGGGCTGTGGAAGCTTACTCAGTCTTTGATTCTGTTTAAGGTAGAAACTGATGGATTTCTGATTGCCAGTGACCATTCAGGATGATGGGGATGAGGTAGGGGGGGGAAAGGCAGTGAAAGAGCTTAACCAGCTACTATCACATTCAACGGTGGAGCAGGCTCACTGGACTGAGTGGCCTCCTCTTATTCAGCAGAGCAGAACTCCATCCTCATGGACACTGACTGATCCCGAAACGACCTATAGCCATGGGTGTTTATATGGTGTGTCCAGTTCAGTTTGTGGTGAATGGTAACTCCCAGGAAGTTAATAGTAGGGGGGATTCGGTGACGGTAACACCATTGAACATCAACAGAATAACAGTTAGATTCTTTCTTGTTGGAGATGTACCTCCAGAGGTTGAAGGTGGGGGATTCAGTAAAATATTGAATGTTAAGGGCTGGTGATTAGGTTGTGCCTCAGTGGAGATGGTCATTGGCTGGTAATTGTGTGGCACGAATGTTGCTGGCCAATTGTCAGCCCAGGCCTGGATATTGTCCAGATCTTGTTGCATTTGAACATGGACTGCTTCAGTATCTCAGGAGTTGTAAATGGTGCTGAACATTGTGCAATCATCGGTGAACATCCCCATTTCTGACCTTCTGATGGAGGGAAGGTCATTGATGAAGCATTGATGAAGATGGTTGGGCCCAGGACACTCCCCTGAGGAACTCCTGCAGAGATGACCTGGAGCTGACCTCCAACAACCACAACCATCTTCTAATGTGCCAGGTATGACTCTAACCAGCGGAGAGTTTGTCCCCTGATACCCATTGATTCCAGTTTTGCTCGGGCTCCTTGATGCCACACTCGGTCAAATGCAGCCTTGATGTTAAGGGCTGTCTCAATGAAATACTTTGTGTCTGTCTTCACAGAAGTTAAGGAGAGGGGATGTGAAAGTTTGCATGTGATAAACTCAGTGAAAGAGGGAATGTTAAGGGATTTGTAGCAATGAAAATTGCTGACTAGGCCTGGATGAGACATATCCAGATAAAGGAGGAAATGATGAGAAATGGTGGCCATCATTCTCTCCTCTGTCTACAAGGAACTGACAAATAAAGAAACATGGCAGCCTTCTTTCACAAGGTAGGAAGTGCCTGCCTGAGTATTTACTGGGTGGTCAGCCTAATCTCCACGGTGGCCAGATCAATGGAAAAACTAATGAGGACTAGGAAACGTCATAATTTTGATAATTCAGCACAGATTTGTTAAGGGAGTGCCTAGTCTGTGTGTTTTGAGGAAGTAGCTAGGAGGGTAACATGGTCAATGTGATTTTAAGAAAGTCTTCTGAAAAGACTAATACAGCAGATCCTGGGATTCACAAACTCAGGAAACCTTTATAGCTGGAAGTTTGTTTCTATTAGATATTTCCACATTCCACTTCAAACATCTTTCCCTCATGTGCTGTACGTTACAGAGCTACAGACTGACAGCTGCAGATCAGGTACAGACTGGATCTCCTGTCATAGCAATGATGGGCTGAATGACCTCATCCTGTGCCATAGATCTGCAGACTCTAAGGGAAGTCTTTCCAGCCAGTCTGGTACTTTCTACATCCTGGCCACTACTATAATGTGAGCATATATTTCCAGATACATGGGAACACCACCCCCTGCAAGTTCCCCTCTGAGCTACTCACTATATGATTTGGAAATATATCACCGTTCCTTCACTGTCACTGGGTCAAAATCCTGGAATTCCCTCCCTCAGGGCATTGTGTGTCTGCCTCCCGCCAGCGACACCCATGTCCTTTGGGTGAATAGGAAAATAAGGCCCATTCTCATGTCTCATGCTTCCCCACACAGGTTCCCTTCTCCATCCCTAACACACTCTATTGCTGCACTGCACTAAGAAAACAGCTTTGAGACTTCTTTCATTTCACTTGTCAATATTTTTGCACGCCCCTCTTCGATTTGCTCATTTTCTGCTTGATGGTGACCCTGCCCTCTCTTTTCCTCATGTCTTTGTGCAGTGTTAGGCTCTCAGCCCTGACATTGTTGGGAGGATAGCAGTACTCCTGATCATCGATGCAGCTCTCTGTTCAGGGAGACAGCTCAGTGAGCAAGGGGTCCTGGCAGAGGGCTGCAAAGTTGGCAGATCATGGAACCATTTGTATCATCAGTGTCCCACTGGGAAACAGCAGGAGGCCAATGCCAGGCCCCCACTAGACCAGTCTGGGTTGTAAGATGTGTTTACATCAATTTTATTTCCAGCAGAGACAGTGATAAACTTAAGACAGGCTTGCTTTAAATCATTTTCATGTAAAGCCTGTCATTTTTCCCTAGACAAGTAATAATATCAGGGAATGTTGAGTTTAATGTGTAGTGCTGTAAGGGCAGGTATGTATAAATATTGAACTTAAACAGTCATTAAAACTCTGATACATAAGCTTTTAAAACACATGCTTTTCATCAGAGCAGTGGGTGGTGTTAAAAGGAGGATGTGTCAATACAGGAAGATGCATTTTGCATAATGTGGAGGAGCCGGTGTTGGACTGGGGTGGACAAAGTTAAAAATCAGACAACACCAGGTTATAGTCCAACCGGTTTAATTGGAAGCACTAGCTTTTGGAGCACTGCTCCTTTTCAGGTTATTGTAGAGAATAAAATTGTAAGATGCAAAATTTATAGCAAAGATTTACAGTGTGATGTAACTGAATTTATATATTGAAAAAAGATCTGGATTGTTTGTTAAGTCTCTCATCTTTTAGAACAACCATGTTGGTTTTAGTTCTTTCATATGCAAATCACAAAACTTTTTTTAAAAAGTTCCTTTCTCAAGTGCACTTTAATAGTTGGTGTCATATTGGCCCAGATAATGTACTGAAGGTGTGAGCTGCTCTGTGTGAGGCTGTCTGTGCCACAATGGTCAGACTGATTCTAATTTAAAAACGGATTTACAGAACCTTACATGGATTCATGCAGTTTTTGAACAAAGTAAAATGCACTCCACAATCTGATATGGGTATGTATGTACGTGTGCGTGTGTGTGTGTATGTGTGTGTGGGGGGGGGGGCGGTTATGAGTGTGTGTATGTGTGACAGTGTGACTGTAAAGGGGTATACGTCTGAAAGAGGGTGTGTGTGAGAGTGTGTGTGTGTCTGTGTCTCTGTGTGTGTGTGTCTGTCTGTGTGTGTGTGTGTGTGTAGGAGTTGGAGAACACTTCAGCAGTCCGGGACATTCGACCTCAGACCTTCGGGTGACCATCCTCCAAGGCAGACTTCGGGACAAGCAACAATGCAGAGTGGCTGAGTAGAGGCTGATAACCAAGTTCGGTACCCATGGGGATGGCCTCAGCCCAGGACCTTGGGATCATGTCACACTACAGGTGACCCCATTGCATTATACACACACACAGATACAGACACACAAAGACACACACACACTCCTACACATATGCTCTCCTACAGACACACACACTCATGCAGACCCTCTCTCATATGCTCACACATACACTCCCACACACACCATCTCACAGACTTTTACCCTTTTACACTCATATACACACACTCTCTCACAGACACTCATAAACCTGCCCGCACCCCACAACACACACACACACAAATACACACACGTTTGTGGATTGAATTTATACTGGCAGAATTACATTTTATTTTGCTCAAAAACTGCATTAATCCATGTAAGATTCTGTAAATCCGTTTTTAAAATTAGAATCAGTCTGACCATTGTGGCATAGACAGTCTCACACAGAGAACTCACACCTTCAATGCATTATCTGGACCACCCATGACACCAACTGTTAAAGTTCACTTGAGAAGGTAACTCTTAAAAATGTTTTGTGATTTATACATGAAAGAACTGAAACCAACATGGTCATTCTAAAAGATGAGAACTTAACAAACAATCCAGATCTTTTTCAATATATAATTTCAGTTACATCACACTGTAAACTTTTACTACAAATTCTGTGTCTTATAATCTCCACAACCACCTGATGAAGGAGCAGCGCTCCAAAAGCTAGTGCTTCCAAATAAACCTGTTGGACTATAACCTGGGGTTGTGAGATTTTTAACTTTGCTAAACAGCAATGGCCAAGCTTTAGACCGAGAGATAAACAAAGATGGAAGGTCTCATCTTCATTTCAACCGGAGATCATTAGACATCAGACAAGGTTCAGTTACGTATATGGAGCAGCCTTGCTGTGATGTCATAGAACCACACCTCACTGGGTATAAAGACTACAGTGTGGGTGAAGTTAGAACACTCGAGAAGGACACTCTGTACGTGTCCCTGAACACCTGACGGTTGATTAGTCACTATTTAAGTTGACTACAAATCAGAGACTGCTATAGCTTTGCCATGTATCATGGTAGTTGGCATGACATCAGGCAAATAGCATTATTTTGGAGAATAAGACAGAAGACCATCCTTGTGTCGCCTCCTCCTCAACCAATCTGTCTTAAACACAACACTCAATGCATTCTGAAGAAGAATATAGGACTCAAAACATTCTCTCTCTCCACAGCTGCTGCCAGATCTGCTGAGTTTCTCCTGTTCCTTTTCCTATCACCTCTGTCTGAGATGTTTCTGAAGTTCTCTCCTGAATGGCTCAGCTCTGTTCTGTCCCTTTGGCCTGGACTCCTCCACCAAGGTCAATGATGCAGACTACACTGAGCTCCACCCAGCCTGATGATGTCACACAAACTTGGGTGGGAATATGGTGGGACACCTTGGGACCTAACGGAGTACACAGCTACGTGCACCTGTTACCTCATCATCCAAAAACAACATCTATCATACACCTACACAACTTGTATCTAATTATTACTATCCAATGGATGGCATCTTGTTTAAGTTAAAAATCTCTTCTTTGTAAGACACAAACTACCCCAACTTCATGTGGACTGTGGGCAGCATCTCAGAACTCAGGGGGTTGGTTAGCTCAGTTGGCTGAAAGGCTGTTGTGCAATGCAGAATAGCACCAACAGCATGGGTTCAATTCCCATCACCAGCTGTGGTTACCATAAATGGGATAGCTTTGGCAAATAGAGTTAAGGAGAATTCAAAGCGGTTTTTACAAATACATTAAGGACAAAAGGGTAGCTAGGGAGAGGTTAGGGCTCCACAAGGATCAGCAAGGTGGCTTTTGTGTGGAACTGCAGAAAATGGGAGAGATACTAAACTGATTTTGCATCAGAATTTACTGTGGAAAAAGACATTTATAGACTGTAGGGAAATAGATGGTGACATCTTGAAAAATGACCAGATTACAGAGGAGGAAGTGCTGGATGACTTGAAACGGATAAAGTTGGATAAACCCCCAGGACCAGATCAGGTGTACTCTAGAACTCTGTGGGAAGCTAGAGAAGTGATTGCTGGGCCTCTTACTGAAATGTTTGTATCATCGATAGTCACAGGTGAGGTGCTGGAAGACTGGAGGTTGGCTAACGTGGTGCCACTGTTTAAGAAAGGTGGTAAGGACAAGCCAGGGAACTGTAGGCCAGTGAGCCTGATGTCAGTGGTGGGCAGGTTGTTGGAGGGAATCCTGAGGGACAGGATGTACATGTATTTGGAAAGACAAGGACTGATTAGGGATAGTCAACATGGCTTTATCCGTGGGAAATTAAATTTGATTGAGTTTTTTGAAGAAGTAACAAAGAGGATTGATAAGGCAGAGCAGTAGATGTGATCTATATGGACTTCAGTTTGACAAGGTTCCCCATGGGAGACTGGTTAGCAAGGTTAGATCTCATGAAACACAGGGAGAACTAGCCATTTGGATACAGAACTGGCTCAAAGGTAGAAGACAGAGGGTGGTGGTGGAGGGTTGCTTTTCAGACTGGAGGCCTGTGACCAGTGGAGTGCCACAAGGATCAGTGCTGGGTCTTCTACTTTTTGTCACTTACAAAAATGATTTGGATGTGAGCATAAGAGGTAGAGTGAGTAGGTTTGCTGATGACACCAAAATTGGAGGTGGAGTGGACAGCGAAGAAGGTTACCTCAGCTTTCAACAGGATCTGGACCAGATGGGCCAATGGGCTGAGAAGTGGCAGATGGAGTTTAATTCAGATAAATGTGAGGTGATGCATTTTGGGAAAGCAAATCTTAGCAGAACTTATACACTTAATGGTAAGGTCCTAGGGAGTGTTGCTGAACAAAGAGACCTTGGAGTGCAGGTTCATAACTCCTTGAACGTAGAGTCACAGGTAGATAGGATAGTGAAGAAGGTGTTTGGTATGCTTTCCTTTATTGGTCAGAGTATTGAGTACAGGAGTTGGGAGGTCATGTTGCGGCTGTAGAAGACATTGGTTAGGCCACTGTTGGAATATTGCGTGCAATTCTGGTCTCCTTCCTATCGGAAAGATGTTGTGAAACTTGAAAGGGTTCAGAAAAGATTTACAAGGATATTGCCAGGGTTGGAGGATTTGAGCTATAGGGAGAGGCTGAACAGGCTGGGGCTGTTTTCCTTAGAGTATTGGAGGCTGAGGGGTGACTTTATAGAGGTTTATAAAATCATGAGGGGCACAGATAGGATAAACAGACAAAGTCTCTTCCCTGGGGTGGGTGAGTCCAGAACTAGAGGGCATAGGTTTAGGATGAGAGGAGAAAGATATAGAACAGACGTGAGAGGCAACTTTTTCACACAGAGGGTGGTATGTGTATGGAATGAGCTGCCAGAGGAAGTGGTGGAGGCTGGTACAATTTCAACATCTAAAAGGCATCTAGATGGGTATATGAATAGGAAGGATTTGGACGGATATGGGCCGGGTGCTGGCAGGTGGGACTAGATTCGGTTGGGATAACTGGTCGGCATGGACAGGTTGGAGCAACAGTCTGAACATCATCTCTATGACTGTACGACTCTCCTTCTCAATCTCTCCCATTATCTGATGCACAGTGACCCTCAGGTTAAACTGCGTCCAGTTACTCCTGTGGTCTGGTAGGACTGAGGTGATTTTATTAGCGTGGTGCTGGGAAAGCACAGCAGGTCAGGCAGCATCCGAGGAGCAGGAAAATCGACGTTTCGAGCCCTTCATCAGGAATGAGGCAGGAAGCCTCAAGGGTGGAGAGATAAATGGGTGGGGGGTGGGCTAGGGGGAAGGTAGCTGAGAGTGTGATAGGTGGATGAGATGGGGGTAAAGGTGGTAGGTCGGGGAGGAGGATGGAGCGGATAGGTGGGAAGGAAGCTTGACAGGTGGGACAGGTCATGAGGATGGTGCTGAGCTGGAAGGTTGGAACTGGGGTAAGGTGGGGGAAGGGGAAATGAGGAAACTGGTGAAGTCCACATTGATGCCCTGGGGTTGAAGGGTCCTGAGGCAGAGGATGAGGCGTTCTTCCTCCAGGCGTCGGATGGTGAGGGAGCGGCGGTGGAGACGGCCCAGGACCTGCATGTCCTCGACAGAATGGGAGGGTAGTTGAAATGTTTGGCCACGTTGGGGGGGGGGGGGGGGGGGGGGAAGGGGGTTTGTTGGTGCGGGTGTCTAGGAGATGTTCCCTAAAGCGCTCTATGAGGAGGCACTTTCACCCACCTCCATCCACCTATTGCACTCTCAGTTACCCTCTCCCCAGCCCCACCTCCCTCCCATTTATCTCTCCAACCCCGAAGCTCCTAGCCTCATTCCTGATGAAGGGCTCCAACCAAACGTCAATTCTCCTGCTCCTCGGATGCTGCCTGACCTGATGTGCTTTTCAGCACCATTCTATTCTCCAGCATCTGCAGTACCCACTTCTGCCTGAGGTGACTTTATACTTAGCCCAAAACCAGAGACACCAGTTCTGACTGGTTTCAGATGAATGACCTCACAGCTGATGGGAGTGGGCTGCAGTTGGAGTTTCAGGGAAGATCGTAAGGCAGGTTCCAACAGGGGCTCAGTCCAAACCCACTCTCTCCCCCACATCACAGACCTCTGCCTGGCTCACAGGCTTCACATCATGACCTGAGTAGCTGTTATCTGTAATAGCAGAATTTATTAAAGTAAAGGCCCTTGTTTGATAAACATTGCCACACTCGGCATGTTATCTCTCTCTGATGTGTTTCCCTTGGTCATTGTCTGAAATGATTTTCTGTTTCAAAGAAAAACATTTGGCAATTTACATCAGAGAATCATACAGTAACCTTGTCCCTGACATTGCCCTTTCAACAACATTATTACTGAATACTGACAAAACAACACTTCAGCAAGAATAAATACTGTTCTATAGAGTACAAACAAATATGTGAAATATGACCATTCAGCCTGACAGCCTGTTCTGCATTCTATGAGGTCATGACTGATCTTTGTTTTTTTAAATTCTACATTCCCATCTACCCCCCAATAACCTCCCTATTCAACAGCAAGAATCTAAGCACCTCCCTCTAAAAAAGGTTTCTGATCCGACAGAGTTCCAAAGGTGCACAACCATCTGAGAGAAAATGTATCTCCTCATCTCTGTCCCGAAACCTAATCGCTCCTTATAAAACCTCAGTGCCCCCTACGCTCTGGTCTAACCCCCCCCCCCCCCCCCCCCCCCCCCCCCCCCCGCCCCAACCGTGTCCACCTCGTCAAGACCATTCAGGAGCTTATACTTTTCACAATTCTTCATCTCTTCTAAACTCCACTGGAAATAAACTCAGAAAGTCCAACAACTCAGAAAGTCCAACGTTTCCTCATTAAACAATCCACCATACACGACATGCACTCGCCAATGTCCTGTGTAACAGAGCATAACATCCTTATGTTTTGGGATGTGGGGCTTTCCAGTCCAATGGAACCTTCCCTGAATTGAGAGAGATTTGGAAAGTTAGCATCCACATATCTACTTCCACCTGTAAAGTTAAAATCCACCTGGACCCAGGGACTCAGAGCTCCATCAGTTTGCTCACTTCCCTGATGAGGGTAATTTTACCAAGTTCCTCTCTTCCTTCCAGCTGATTCATTATGGGAAGTCAAGCCACCACAGTGAGACAGAAGTGAACACAAACACGGCAGAGTCCCAGAGGACAATAGGACAGCTCTTCACATCCGCCATTTCCCATTACCTACCATCAACTGGACCAACACTCACTCACTCACCCTTCTTAAATGTCTACAGAAACCCTCACTGTTTGTTCTTCCGTTTCTAGCTGGCTTCCTCTCGAACATCTTTAACATCCTCCATCACCCACTTCATCCTCCATCACCCCCTTCACCCTCCATCTCCCCCTTCATTCTCCATCTCTCCCTTTATCCTCCATCTCCCTCTTCATCCTCCATCTCCCCCATTATCCTCCATCACTCCCTTCATCCTCCATCACTCCCTTCATCCTCCATCTCTCCCACTCTCCTCCATCTGTCCCTCTATCCTCCATCACCCCCTTCATCCTCCATCACCCCCTTTATCCTCCATCTACCCCTTTATCCTCCATCACTCCCTTCATCCTCCATAACCCTCTTCATCCTCCATCACCCCCTTCACCCTCCATCACCCCCTTTATCCTCCATCTCCCCCTTTATCCTCCATCTCCCCCTTTATCCTCCATCACTCCCTTCATCCTCCATCACCCCCTTCATCCTCCATCACCCCCTTCACCCTCCATCACCCCCTTTATCCTCCATCTCCCCCTTCATCCTCCATCTCTCCCTTTATCCTCCATCTCCCCCATTATCCTCCATCTCCCCCTTCATCCTCCATCTCTCCCACTCTCCTCCATCTGTCCCTTCATCCTCCATCAACCCCTTTATCCTCCATCTCCCCCTTCATCCTCCATCACCCCCTTCACCCTCCATCTCCCCCTTCATTCTCCATCTCTCCCTTTATCCTCCATCTCCCGCTTCATCCTCCACCTCCTCCTTCATCCTCCATCACCCCCTTTATCCTCCATCACCCCCTTCATCCTCCATCACCCCCTTCACCCTCCATCTCCCCCTTCATCCTCCATCACCCCCTTCATCCTCCATCACCCCCTTCATCCTCCATCACCCACTTCACCCTCCATCACCCCCTTCATCCTCCATCACCCCCTTCACCCTCCATCTCCCGCTTCATCCTCCACCTCCTCCTTCATCCTTCATCACCCCCTTTATCCTCCATCACCCCCTTCATCCTCCATCTCTCCCACTCTCCTCCATCTGTCCCTCTATCCTCCATCGGTCCCTCTATCCTCCATCACCCCCTTCATCCTCCATCTCCCCCTTTATCCTCCATCACTCCCTTCATCCTCCATCTCCCCCTTTATCCTCCATCACTCCCTTCATCCTCCATCTCCCCCTTTATCCTCCATCACTCCCTTCATCCTCCATCACCCCCTTCATCCTCCATCACCCCCTTCACCCTCCATCACCCCCTTCATCCTCCATCACCCCCTTCACCCTCCATCTCCCGCTTCATCCTCCACCTCCTCCTTCATCCTTCATCACCCCCTTTATCCTCCATCACCCCCTTCATCCTCCATCTCTCCCACTCTCCTCCATCTGTCCCTCTATCCTCCATCGGTCCCTCTATCCTCCATCACCCCCTTCATCCTCCATCTCCCCCTTCATCCTCCATCTCCCCCTTTATCCTCCATCACTCCCTTCATCCTCCATCTCCCCCTTTATCCTCCATCACTCCCTTCATCCTCCATCTCCCCCTTTATCCTCCATCACTCCCTTCATCCTCCATCTCCCCCTTTATCCTCCATCACTCCCTTCATCCTCCATCACCCCCTTCATCCTCCATCACCCCCTTCACCCTCCATCACCCCCTTCACCCTCATTCACCCCCTTCACCCTCCATCTCCCCCTTCATTCTCCATCTCTCCCTTTATCCTCCATCACCCTCTTCATCCTCCATCACCCCCTTTATCCTCCATCACCCCCTTCACTCGCCATCACCCCCTTTATCCTCCATCACCCCCTTCACCCTCCATCACCCCCTTCACCCTCCATCACCCCTTCATCCTCCATCACCCCTTCATCCTCCATCACCCCCTTCACCCTCTATCACCCCCTTCACCCTCCATCACTCCCTTCATCCTCCATCTCCCCCTTTATCCTCCATCACTCCCTTCATCCTCCATCACCCCCTTCATCCTCCATCACCCCCTTCACCCTCCATCACCCCCTTCACCCTCCATCACCCCCTTCACCCTCCATCTCCCCCTTCATTCTCCATCTCTCCCTTTATCCTCCATCACCCCCTTCACCCTCCATCACCCCCTTCACCCTCCATCACCCCTTCATCCTCCATCACCCCCTTCACCCTCTATCACCCCCTTCACCCTCCATCACCCCTTCATCCTCCATCACCCCCTTCACCCTCCATCACCCCCTTCACCCTCCATCACCCCCTTCACCCTCCATCACCCCCTTCACCCTCCATCACCCCCTTTATCCTCCATCACCCCCTTCATCCTGCATCACCCCCGTCACCCTCCATCACCCCCTTTATCCTCCATCACCCCCTTTATCCTCCATCACCCCTTCACTCTCCATCACCCCCGTCACCCTCCATCACCCCCTTCATCCTCCATCACTCCCTTCATCCTCCATCTGTCCCTCTATCCTCCATCTCCCCTTCATCCTCCATCACCCCCTTTATCCTCCATCACACCCTTTATCCTCCATTTCCCCCTTCATCCTCCATCTCCCCCTTCATCCTCCATCACTCCCTTCATCCTCCATTTCCCCCTTCATCCTCCATCTCCCCCTTCATCCTCCATCACTCCCTTCACCCTCCATCACCCCCTTCATCCTCCATCACCCCCTTCATCCTCCATCACCCCCTTCACCCTCCATCACCCCCTTCATCCTCCATCACTACCTTCATCCTCCATCACCCCCTTCATCCTCCATCACCCCCTTCACCCTCCATCACCCCCTTCATCCTCCATCTCCATCTTCATCCTCCATCACCCCCTTTATCCTCCATTACCCCCTTCACTCTCCATCACCCCCGTCACCCTCCATCACCCCCTTCATCCTCCATCACCCCCTTCACCCTCCATCACCCCCTTCATCCTCCATCACCCCCTTCATCCTCCATCTCCCCCTTCATCCTCCATCACTCCCTTCATCCTCCATCACCCCCTTCATCCTCCATCACCACCTTCATCCTCCATCACTCCCTTCATCCTCCATCACCCCCTTCATCCTCCATCACTCCCTTCATCCTCCATCACTCCCTTCATCCTCCATCACTCCCTTCATCCTCCATTTCCCCCTTCATCCTCCATCTCCCCCTTCATCCTCCATCACTCCCTTCACCCTCCATCACCCCCTTCATCCTCCATCACCCCCTTCATCCTCCATCACCCCCTTTATCCTCCATCTCCCCCTTTATCCTCCATCTCCCCCTTCATCCTCCATCACTCCCTTCATCCTCCATCAGCCCCTTTATCCTCCATCACTCCCTTCATCCTTCATCACCCCCTCCATCCTCCATCTCCCCCTCTATCCTCCATCTCTCTCTCTATCCTCCATCTGTCCCTCTATCCTCCATCTCCCCCTTTATCCTCTATCACCCCCTCCATCTCCCTCCACCCTCTATATCTCCCGTTGTCCCGATCCTGCCTGTTCCTTCTCTCCTTCTGGTTGGTGATTTTGTGCGTGTGTTCTGAGCTGTGAGCACTGCCTTTCGGAGGAACGCCTGGCACATTTACAAACAAACGCTGTGGAATCCTTCACGCTCAGACTCTCAATGCCCTTTGACGTTCAGCTTTTGCCTTGTCGCCAAACTCCTCTATGCTTTGTTGTTTAGAAACTGGCAGCACAACATTTGGAATAGAAACACATTGTCTGCTGTAAACCTTCCGAAATTGCTGGATTTCAGAATATGCTTGTATCCGCAAGTGTGAAAATATACTTCAAAGCAGAAACCAGGGTGGATCTGGAGAAAAAACGTGGCTGAGAAAGACAGAAGGAAGAGAAGAACTGCATTTATATAGCACCACTGAGATTGTACATTTAAAAAGCACCATTCACGATCTCAGTATGATTTAATGTATACAGACACAAAGTGCCAGGACTTTGCTCAAAGCTCCTTAGATTTCTTGAGGTATACAAAGGTTTTTTCCATCACTCTTGTATGAATAGCTGTATATTGAGATGCTGCTGAGTGCTGTGGACATGTTGAAATAGGAGCAAAGAGGGACTCTGAGATTAATTCACACTTCGAAGCATCTCAATTATTAAAATAGATGAAAAATGTTAGAACTTTCCACTTCAGTGAAGTGTTGATTTTCCACTGGTTTGATTAAGGTTGTGAAATCATGAAGGGATTAGACTGTATTCTAGGGGCAACATGTTCCAATTAAATAGTTTTTATTTTTTATTCTTTCACTTAATGTAGTTGTCACTGGCTGGGCCCAGTATTTATTGCCGTGTCCCTAGTTGCCCCCTTGAGAAGGTGGGGGTAAGCTGCCTTCTTGAGCCGCTGCAGTCCATGTCCTGTGGGTAGACCCACAATGCCCTGAGGGAGGGAATTCCAGGATTTTGACCCAGTGACAGTGAAGGAACGAAGATATATTTCCAAGTCAGGATGGTGAGGGGAACCTGCAGGGGGTGGTGTTCCCATAGCTCAGGGTGACTCCAGGTCTGTAACATATTTGAAAGTGTAAGTGGTCTAATAAGAGTTTGATATGAGGAAGGGAATCTTTCCCTTGGGAACCTGTGGAACCAGCCTCTGTGGAGAATTCACAAAAACTCCTCCAAGTGAGAGCTGGATTATTTCTGAATCAGAAGGTGATCGCTTCATACAGAAGGAAAGATCAGGGCCAGAGTAATCTCTTGGGTCAGTCTGGATCACCTCAGGGAGTGCAAGAGGAATTTCCCAGATTTTGTTCCCACACAAAGTTGATGTGGGGCTTTCCATTTGCTTCCAGCCCCTCCCAGGGGCTCACTCCGGTTTCAGCTGGACTGAGAGTGTCTCCATGGTGATCCATGTGGAATAATAATTGGACGCAACACTGGATTGCTCCTGATCAGGTCAGTGGCGTTAGCATCAGCTGATTATCCCTTTGGAAAAGGCAGGAACAAAACAGTTGAGGATTATCAAATCAGCCATGATTTCACAGAATGGCACAGCAGACCCGAGAGGCTGAATGGCCTGTATTTTCTGCACCAATGTGCCTATGATTTTCTGGATCCTGAAGCCAGTCATGTTCCTCATCACCACGTGGCGTGAACAGAGAGTGAATAACCCAACTCAAACAGCACAACTCAGCAAAAAACTCCCATTTTCCAATGTGATCCCTTCAGACTGAAGTACCGCATTGAGGACACTTACAAAACAATTTATTTTTATAACTGCAAACTGCTTTCGACACAAGTGGTTGATGCTGAACCAACTGCAGTATTGACAGGGCCCTGAATTCAGCACATCCAAAAAGGGCCAATCTTTCAGGCGATAGGATTTAGGTAGCTGTTTTTGCAGAAAGCAATCAGGAATTAATTATTTGCAGAATGGAGATTGTTTATGCAACTGGAAAGACTACAAAGGCATCGTACAAACTTCAGTGGACACTGTGCATACTTGGGCCAGCAGACTGCAGTTTCTGTAATCAGGGAATGGTACAACACAAAGGGAGGCCATTCGGTCCACAATGCCTGTTCTGGATCTTTGGAAGAGTTTTCCAATCAGTGCCACTTGCCCCTGCCTTTACCCTACAGCCGGGTAAATTCTGCCCTTTGAATCTTTATCTAACTCCCTTGTGAGATTGGATGATTTTTAAATTTGTCCAACACCAACACCTCCAAACCATCCCTTATTGGGACAATTCTCGAGTCTGTTGTTATCACTGTCTCAGGCAATGGATTCCTGAACTTAACTGAGTACATTTATAAAAAGAAATATCCTCATCTCCTCTCCGCGTCCTTCAGCGATTATTTTAATTGCTGGATTATTTGACATCAGAGTGTTTCCACAAAAAAATTAGGAGTGAAATAACCGCGAAAGGATTTTTTTTAACCAAGCTGAAAACAGTTCAAAGTCATGTGTCCATTCTATAGCGTCAAGCTTGGGCACACACACAGTGGGATCTTCAGTGAGATTCTATTAAAGTTTGCCCATTCTCTGAGGTTCTCCCTAAATGCCATTCCCATCAGGATTGCTTTGACTTTGATGTTCAGTGAACGTGTGTAATGTTCAGGGCTGTCACTTACCACCACCACAAACAGTGCTGGGGCCACAAACGCCCAGATTGCTCCCCTCTCGATCGACAGCCAACAACTGCAGGAGGAACACAAGAACATCAGCAAATGGAGTTCACAGGAGAGTCAAACCTCAGCACAGAATCCCAACAGTGTGGAAGCAGGCCATTCAGCCCATTGAGTCCAAGCTGACCCTCTGAAGAGCATCCCACCCAAACCCACCCTATCCCTGTAACCCTGCATTTCCATGGCCGATTAACCCTAAGCTGCATGTCTTTGGAGGAAACCAGAGCACCTGGAGGAAACACACAGACACAGGAGAATGTGCAAACTCCACACATACAGTCACCTGAGACTGGAATCGAACCCGAGTCCCTGGCTGTACCAACCACTGAGCTACCATGTAATCTACACCCACAGTCACCATCTGGGCAGGCCTCAAAAAGCAGATTCCAGTCAGTTTATTCACAGGCTCTGTGCTACCCAGGGTAATGTCGACATTTATGAGGTGAAACAGGAGATCAGAAAGGCCAAGTTTTCTGAGGAATGCCAATCACACTTGAATTGCTCATTCCAGTCTTGGGAAAATGCTCTGCATTTGCAGCAGGAGATTCCACCCAGAGATCATTCAGAAATGCAGAATGGTCTTCAAAATCTGATGGGCCCTTCATTGTGTAGGATATACGGCCTACGATGTGCGGCCCCCACACCCTCCGTTCTCACAGTAACAAGGTGCCCCATCCTGTGACTTAAATGTTCAGAAACATAGACAGCCCCTTTCACAGCTCCTTTCAAATGGCAAGGGCAGAAGGGTAAGTGGGAGCTCAGGGTGCGACATTGTTGGTGACAAAGGTGCAAGGTGGGAAAGGGGTCAGGTAAGTGATGGAGGGTTTAGAGTGGGGAGGTCAGCATGGGGAGGAGATGTTTAGATTAGATCACATTACAGTGTGGAAACAGGCCCTTCGGCCCAACAAGTCCACACTGACCCGCCGAAGCGCAACCCACCCATACCCCTACATTTACCCATTACCTAACACTATGGACAATTTAACATGGTCAATTCACCTGACCTGCACATCTTTTGGATTGTGGGAGGAAACCGGAGCACCCGGAGGAAACCCACGCAGACACGGGGAGAACGTGCAAATTCCACACAGTCAGTCGCCTGAGGCGGGAATTGAACCCGGGTCTCTGGCGCTGTGAGGCAGCAGTGCTAACCACTGTGCCACCGTGCCGCCCACGGTGTTGGATCTGGCAGGTGGTGTTGGGTTTTTGAGATGGGGGTATGTGGGGTGCTGTTGGGTCCTCATGGTCAGGGGGTTGGGTTCTGGGTTGAGGGCATGGCAGTGTTGTCTATCGCCCACTGTTGTGTCAATTCCTGCCCACTCCCCATTCCTCACCCACCTGTAACCCCTCCCCATCGCCTCCCTCTCTCCATCATACTCCCTTTAGCCAATTCCAGCCGGTCACTGCCCCTCTACCCATCCCTGCTCCTTACTATTACCCTCTCACAATGCCATCATTCAATCACCTTTCCCTCCACTTCCCTAATCATCCCAGTCACATGTGGACAATCAGAACCATTGGACTATAACTGGGAAAGAGTGAATTGGTTCTCTTTGATGTTAAGAATGGAAAAGCAGTGTGTTATTGAAAAGGAGAGGGATTGGAGAACTGTGAGGTCCAGAGGAATCTAGGTGTCCTGCTACATGGATCACACACAGTTCGACAGCAGGTACAGCAAGTGATGAGGAAGGCCATGTTTGGGGTGTCCTTGTTCAATGTATTGGGGATGGATTCTGAAAATAGAGAGAGAGGGAGGCAGGGTAGATCTTGCAGCTGTTGTTGGGATTGCAGGCTTTGTTAAAGACTTATTATAGGTTTTTTTTCAGTTATTACAGTCATTATATTTTACTAATATAAGATTTTTATTCACTGACATTTAAAAAAACAAAAACAAAATCACAATTTTTTTTAACTGACTTCTTTAAAAATGAACTTTTCAGGGTCTACAGGGAACGGCTGAGGCTTCTCTAAGCTCAGAATTTAAAAGGGATTATATGTGCTTCACATCGCAAAATGTTTTTTTGAAAAACTGAAGTTTTTTTTTAAATAAGGAGAGGTGTTTTGTCCCGGAGAGTCTGACATGTGGTCAGCTCTGGAGCAGAACTTTTTTCTTTGAGGAATTTATTGAAAAGGAGTCATTTTTATTCAGTTAATCAGCTAAGTGGTTGATTTTATTTAAGTTTTATACATTTGATAGATACGTTTTCAATTTATTTCTGTTTTAATATTATTTTCTGTAGGGAAACAGTGCAGACAGGCAGTGCAGGGCTCCCCTGTCGCTGTTCCCCTCGATAATAAGTTTTGGATTCTGTTGGGAGGGATGACCTACCAGGGGAAAGCCAGAGTGGCCAGGTCTCTGGCATGGAGCCTGGCTCTGTGGCTCAGAAGGGAAAGGGGGAAGAATAGAAAATCAATAGTGGTAGGGGACTCAATAGTTAGAGGAACGGACAGGAGATTCTATGGTCACGAACGGGACTCCTGGAAGGTAAGTTGCCTCCCAGGGACCAGGGGCCAGGGTCCGGGATGTCTCTGATCGAGTCTTCAAGATTCTGAACGGGGAGGGTGAGCAGCCAGAAGTTGTGGTGCACATTGGCACTGATGACACAGCCAGGAAAAGGGATGAGGATCTAAAAAGTGATTTCAGAGAGTTAGGTTGGAAGGTTAAAAAGCAGGATGAGCAGAGTAGTAACCTTAGGATTTCTATCGGTGCCATGTGCTAGTGAGGCGAGGAACAGGGAGTGAGTGCAGCCAAACACAGGGCTGGTGCAGGAGGGAGGGCTTCAGATGTGTAGATCATTGGGATACCTTCTGGGGAAAGTGGGACTTATACGTGAAGGGTGAGGTGCACTTAAACTAGAGGGGCACCAATGTCCTGGGAGGAGAGATTTGCTACAGCACTTCAGAAGGGTTTTAACTAGTTTGGCAGGGGGATGGGAACCAGAGCTACAATCAGAGGAGAGGGGAGTTGTTGAATGGGCAGAAATAGAATGCAGAGAGTCTGTCAGGAAGGATACACAGTTGATAGGGCAAAGGGGATGGGTTAAAGTCTGTCTGTTTCAATGCCAGGAGTGTCAGGAATAAAAGTGATGAACTTAGAGCATGGATCAGTACTTGGAACTATGATGTTGTGGCCATAATGGAGACATGGGTTTCACAGGGGCAGGAATGGCTGCTGAATGTTCCAGGGTTTAGATCTTTTAAAAGAAAATAGGGAGGGGGGTAAAAGAGGAACTAGAGACTGCATCACAGCTGCAGAAAAGGAAGTTGTTGAGGAAGGTTTGTCTACTGAGTCAGTATGGGGGGAGGTCAGTAACAGGAAAGGAACAGTCACTTTATTGGGTGTTTTCTATAGATTCCCCCCCCCGCCAACATACTGGACAGCAGATCCTGGAAAGGTGCAGATGTAACAGAGTTGGTGTTATGAGTGCCTCCAACTTCCCCAATGTTGATTGGAACCTCCTTAGTGCAGATGGTCTGGATGGAGCTGATTTTGTCAGGTGTGTCCAGGAGGGATTCCTAATTCAATATATGGATCAGCCAACTGGAGGGAGGCCATATTGGATTTGATGCTAGACAATGAGCCAGGCCAGGTGTTAGATCTCTCAGTCGGAGAGCATTTCGGTGACAGTGATCACAACTGCCTCACCTTTACCATAGTCATGGAGAGTGATAGGAACAGACAGTATGGAAAGGTATTTAATTGGGGGAGGGGAGGGGAAATTATACTGCTATTAGACATTAGCTATGGAGTATAAATTAGGAACAACTGCTCGATGGGAAAGAGACAACAGAAATCCAAAGATGTGCAGGTTAGGTGAATTGGCCAAGCTAAATTGCCCATAGGGTTAGGAGCATTCGTCAGGGGTAAATATAGCATATAGGGTAGGGGAATGGGTCTGAGTGGGTTAGTCTTCTGAGGGTCGATGCGGACTTGTTGGGCCGAAGGGCCTGTCTCCACTCTTTAGAAAACAAAATTCTATAAAAATATGTGGAGGCTGTTTAAGGAGCACTTGTTGCGAGCGTTGGATAACTTTGTCCCACTCACACAGGCAAGGAATAGTAAGGTGAAGGAGCTTTGGATGACAAGAGAAGAGGAGCTTCTCATCAAGAGGAAGAAGGAAGCTTACTTAAGATTGAGGAAGCAAGGATCTGGGAAGGCTTTAGAGGATTACAGGGTAGCTAGGAAAGAACTCAAAAATGGACTGAGGAGAACTAGGAGGAGGCATGAAACAGCCTTGGTGGGAAGGATTAGGGCGAGCAAAGGCTTTCTACATGTACGTGAGGAATAAGAGAATGATCAGAGACAGGGTAGGGCCAATCAGGGATAGTAAAGGGAACTTTAGCCTGGAGTCTGAAGAGGTAGGGGAGGCCTTAAATGAATTTTTTGCTTCACGAGAGAGAGGGACCTTGTTGATAGTGAGAACACCATAGACCAGGTTAATAGGCTTGAACAGATTGATATTAAGAAAGTGGATGTGCTGGAAATTCTGGGAAGCATCAAGATAGATAAGTGCCCAGGGCCGGACCAGATATATCCAAGGTTACTACGGGAAGTGAGGAATGAGATTGCTGCACCTCTGGCGATGATCTCTGCATCCTCACTCTCCACGGGAGTAGTACCGGCTGATTGGAGGGAGGTGAATGTTGTTCCTCAGTTCAAGAAAGGGAATAGGGAAATCCCTGGGAATTACAGACCAGTCAATCTTACTGTGGTAAGCAAGGTGCTAGAAAGGATTCTAAGGGATAGGATTTATGATTATTTGGAAAAATGTGGCTTTGAGAGGGGCAGGTCATGCCTCATCAGCCTTATTGAATTCTTTGAGGATGTGATGAGACAAGTTGGCGGCACGGTAGCACAGTGGTTAGCACTGCTGCTTCACAGCGCCAGAGACCCGGGTTCAATTCCCGCCTCAGGCGACTCTCTGTGTGGAGTTTGCACATTCTCCCCGTGTCTGCGTGGGTTTCCTCCGGGTGCTCCGGTTTCCTCCCACAATCCAAAAATGTGCAGGGGTTAGGTGAATTGGCCATGCTAAATTGCCCGTAGTGTTAGGTGAAGGGGTAAATGTAGGAGAATGGGTCTGGGTGGGTTACGCTTCGGCGGGTCGGTGTGGACTTGTTGGGCCGAAGGGCCTGTTTCCACACTGTAAGTAATCTAATCTAATCTAATCTAATCTAATCTAAAAAAAAAGTTGACAAAGGTCGAGCAGTGGATGTGGGGTATATGGATTTCAGGAAGGCATTTGAAAGGTTCCCCACAGTATGCTCATTCAGAAAGTTAGGAGGTATGGGATACAGGGAAATGTGGCTGTCTGGATACAGAATTGGCTGTCTGAAAGAAGACAGCAAGTGGTAGTGGATGGAAAGTATTTCGCCTGCAGCTCGGTGACCAGTGGTGTCCTGCAGGGATCTGTTCTTGGGCCACTGCTCTCTGTAGATGTTGCAGGCTACAACATGACATTGACAGGATGCAGAGCTGGGCTGAGAAGTGGCAGATGGTGTTCAACCTGGATAAATGTGAAGTGATTCATTTTGGAAGGTCGAATTTGAATGTTGAAGACAGGGTTAAAGTCAGGATTCTTAGCAGTGTGGAGGAACAGCGGGATATTGGGGTCCACGTACATAGATCCCTCAAAGTTGTCACCCAAGTTGATAGGGTTGTTGAGAAGACTTATGCATAAGCTTCCATTTACTGGGGGATTGAGTTTAAGAGCCACAAAGTTTTTCTGCAGCTCTATAAAACCCTGGTTAGACCACACTTGGAATATTGTGTTCAATTCTGGCCACCTCATTACAGGAAGGAGGTAAATGCTTTAGAGAGTGCAGAGGAGATTTACCCAGATACTGCCTGGATTGGAGGGCATGTCTTATGAAGAGAGGTTGAGTGAGCTAGGGCTTTTCACACTGGAGAGAAGAAGGAAGAGAGGTGATTTCATAGAGGTGTACGAGGTAATGAGAGGCACAGAAAGAGTCAATAGCCATAGACTTTTCCCAAGGGCAGAAATAGCTGGAGGAAGGTATAGGGGAGACATCAGAGGTAGGTTCTTTACACAGAGAGTAGTGGGTGCACGGAATGCACTGCCAGTGGGGGTAGAGTCGGAGACATTAGGGACATTTAAGCGACTGCTGGACAAGCACATGGATGGCGGTGAGTTGAGGGGTGTGCAGGTTAGATTGATCTTAGATTAAGATAAATGCTTGGCACAACATCGTAGGCCAAAGAGCCTGTACTGTGTTGTACTGTTCTACCAGGTGTTACTCAACTTTTTCTTAGGCTTAATGTTATTAAGGCCACATATATTGTACAGAGTGAGATGGCTAGTGCTTATTACACGGCAGAAGCAGTCAGATAGATGGGCGACTGCCGGGACAATAGGAAGATAGTTCAAAAGTCTGCGGTGGCTAATCCTCTATCAAATAGATACTCTGCTTTGGAACTGTTAAAGGGAATAGCCTCTCCAAGAAAGATGGAAGGGACCAGTCAGTTATGGGACATTTGAATGATTCTTATGTTAGGCAGCTTTTGACAAGATCTAATAGAATTATTGTTTTGGGGTCTCTCCTGTTCTCCTGTCAGGGACATTGACAGGAGATTCTGTGGCAGTAAGCTTAAATTTTGGATAGTTTGTTGCTTTCCCAGTGCTAGGATTAAGGACCTCTCTAAATGTTTCAAACATATTGTTAAAGCAATGATTGAGAAACCAGAAATTATTGTGCTCACTGGTAGAAATGACATTTTTAGGGAAAAGATGAATGCAGTACAGAGTGAATTTAAGGGGTTAGGTTGAAGTTTAAAAAATAAAATCTTAAAAGTAGTAATTTCTGGTTTACTCCTAATACCAAACTAAAAAGAGGGAAGGAGCAAAAGATGAACAGAGATAAATCAATAGTTGAAGAGCTGGTGTATTGTTCAGGGATTCAGGGTTTTGGACATTTGCAATGTCTTTTGGAATAGAAAAGGCCTGTTCAAAAAGGATGGGTCAAACCTAAACTGGCGAGGGACCAATATCTTAGCAGGAGATTTGCTCATTCCATCAAGGGAGATGTTATGTTGACAGGGGAGGGTGGGGGTTGGGGGAGGGAGTGGAGGAATTCTGCGCAGCAGTGTAAATGGAAGGATGGATGGGAACGGTTTGGAATGTGAGGGGGGCACATCAATTGGAAAAGAAAGACGAGAGAGAGTCAGAGTATGTAGTAACTCTGAACAACTAAGCTGCATTTATTTCAATACAAGGGGTTTAACATGTGAGGCCAATGAACTTAAGGCATGTTTAAGAACATGGGATGGGGACATCATAGAGATGGATGCATCTGGCAGCTCAATGTTCCAAGGTTTAGATACTTATAGGAAGGAGAAAAAGGGGGCAAGAAAGGAGGGGGTGGTGTTTTTGATTAAGGAATACATTACTGCTGTAGCTAGTGAGGACTGCAGATGCTGGAGATCAGAGCTGAAAAATGTGTTGCTGGAAAAGCGCAGCAGGTCAGGCAGCATCCAAGGAGCAGGAGAATCGATGTTTCGGGCATAAGCCCTTCTTCAGGAATGAGGAGGGCGTGCCAAGCAGGCTAAGATAAAAGGTAGGGAGGAGGGACTTGGGGGAGGGGCGTTGGGAATGCAATAGGTGGAAGGAGGTTAAGGTGAGAGTGATAGGCCGGAGAGGGGTTGGGGGAGAGAGGTCGGGAAGAAGATTGCAGGTCAAGAAGGCGGTGCTGAGTCTGAGGGGCTGTAGCTAGGGAAGAGATTTCTGAAAAATCATCCAATGAAAATATATGGGTAGAAATTACAAATAAGAACGGACAGACCAGTTTGATGGGATTGTGCTAAAGGCCTCCAAGCTCTCTGTTTCTTCATCTCCCGCCAACCCAACCAGTACCCTTCCACCAACACATTTGGTGGAACTGGTCCTCACCCAAAACAATTTCTCCTTCAAATCCTCCCATTTCCTTCAGGCCAAAGGGGCAACCATAGGCATCCATATGGGTCCCAGCTATTCCTGCCTCTTCGTCAGGTACGTGGAACAGTTCATCTTCCGCAGCTACACAGACACCATTCCCCACCTTTTTCTCTGCTTCATCAATGACTGTATCGGCGCTGCCTTGTGCTCCCACGAGGAGGTTGAACAGTTCATCAACTTTACCAACACTTTCCACCCTGACCTCAAGTTCACCTGGACCATCTTGGACACCTCCCTCCCCTTCCTGCACCTCTCCATCTCCATTTCTGGTGACCGACTCAACACAGACATCTTCTACAAACCCACCGATTCCCACAGCTACATGGACTACACCTCCTCTCACCCTCCCTCCTGTAAAAATGTGATCCCTTATTCCCAATTCCTCTGCCTCCGCTATATTGGCTCCCAGGAGGACCAATTCTACTCCAGAACATTCCAGATGGCCTCCTTCTTCAAGGACTGCAATTTCCCCTCCCACGTGGTCAACAATGTCCTCCAGCACATCTCCTCCACTTCCCACACCTCTACCTCTGCCCTTGAACCCCACGCCTCCAACCGCAACAAGGACTGAACCCCACCCCCCCAATCCCGGTCCTCACCTTCCTCCCCACCAACCTCCAGATACATCGCATCATCCTCCACCACTTCCACCACTAATAGTCAGACCCCACCACCAGAGATATATTTCCCTACCCACCCTAGCTGCGTTGCTCAGAGACCATTCCCTCCGTGACTTCCTCTTTAGGTCTACCTTCCTTTGCTGCTGTAAGAGATATGAAACCTGTCTCCACATCTTCCCCCTCACCTCCATCCAAGACCCCAAAGGATCCTTCCACATTCGACTGAGATTTTCCTGCACCTCCACCCACCTCATCTACTGTGTCCATTGCTTTCGATATGCTCTCCTCCAAATCGGTGAGACAGGACGCCAACTTGCGGAACATTTCAGGGAACATCTCTGGGACACACACACTAAACAACCCCACCGCCCTGTGGCCAACCAATTCAATTCCCCTTCCCAATTCACCAAGGACATGCAGGTCCTGGGCCTCCTCCATCGCCAAACCTGAACCACCTAACGCCTGGAGGAAGAACATCTCATCTTCTGCCTTGGGACCCTCCAACCACACGGGATCAATGTTGATTTCACCAGTTTCCTCATTTCCCCTCCCCCCACCTTATCCCAGTTCCAACCCGGCACTGCCCTCATGACCTGTCCCACCTGTCCATCATCATTCTCAAAGGTAGAAGACAGAGGGCGATGGTGGAGGGTTGTGTTTCAGACTGGAGGCCTGTGACCACTGGAGTGGCACAACGATCGGTGCTAGGTCCTCTACTATTTGTCATTTACATAAATTATTTGGATGCGAGCATAAGAGGTACAATTAGTAGGTTTGCAGATGACACCAAAATTGGAGGTGTAGTGGACAGTGAAGAGGGTTACCTCAGATTACAACAGGATCTGGACCAGATGGGCCAATGGGCTGAGAGGTGACAGATGGAGTTTAATTCAGATAAATGTGAGGTGCTGCATTTTGGGAAAGCAAATCTTAGCAGGACTTATACACTTAATGGTAAGGTCCTAGGGAGTGTTGCTGAACAAAGAGACCTTGGAGTGTAGGTTCATAGCTCCTTGAAAGTGGAGTCGCAGGTAGATAGGAGAGTGAAGGCAGCGCTTGGTATGCTTTCCTTTATTGGTCAGAGTATTGAGTACAGGAGTTGGGAGGTCATGTTGCGGCTGTACAGGACATTGGTTAGGCCACTGTTGGAATATTGCGTGCAATTCTGGTCTCCTTCCTATCGGAAAGATGTTGTGAAACTTGAAAGGATTCAGAAAAGATTTACAAGGATGTTGCCAGGGTTGGAGGATCTGAGCTATAGGGAGAGGCTGAACAGGCTGGGGCTGTTTTCCCTGGAGTGTCGTAGGCCGAGGGGTGACCTTATAGAGGTTTACAAAATCATGAGGGGCATGGATAGGATAAATAGACAAAGTCTTTTCCCTGGGGTCGGGGAGTCCAGAACTAGAGGGCATAGGTTTAGGATGAGAGGGGAAAGATATAAAAGAGACCTAAGGGGCAACGTTTTCATGCAGAGGGTGGTACGTGTATGGAATGAACTGCCAGAGGATGTGGTGGAGGCTGGTACAATTGCAACATTTAAGAGGCATTTGGATGGGTATATGAATAGGAAGGATTTGGAGGAATATGGGCCGGGTGCTGGCAGGTGGGACTAGATTGGGTTGGGATATCTGGTCAGCATGGACGGGTTGGACCGAAGGGTCTGTTTCCGTGCTGTACATCTCTATGACTGTATGACCCCATGTGCTCTGCTGCACCCACCCCTCCAACCTATCACCATCATCTGCCACCTTTAGCTACCTATTGCATTCCCAGCAACTTTCCCTCAAGCCCTACCCCGTCCCATTTATCTCTCAGCCTCCTTGGGCCCCCCACATTCCTGATGAAGGGCTTATGCCCGAAACGTTGATTCTCCTGCTCCTCGGATGCTACCTGACCTGCTGTGCTTTTCCAGCACCACTCTAATCTAGTCTCTGATCTCCAGCATCTGTAGTCCTCGCTGTCTCCTTGTACTATAGGTGCACCTCCCCACCCCCCTCAAAAAAGAGAGAAATTGAGAAACAAATATGTTGGGAGATTTCAGGTATATGTCAGCTTAATAAGGTTTAATTTTCCAAACATTGACAGGGACTACTATCGTGTTAAAGGTTCGGATGGTGAAGAATGTGTCAAATCTATTGAACAACATTTTCTTTACCAGAGTGTGGATGCTCCTACTGGAGAAGGAGCCAAACTAGACCTTCTTTTGGTCAATAAGGCAGGGCAGGTGACTGCAGTAAAAGTGGGGGGACACTTTGGGTCTCGCCATCATAATTCTATTCGTTTCAAAATGGTTATGGAAAAAGATCAAAGTTAAAGCTTTTAGTTAGAGTAAGGCAAGTTTTAAAGGTGTGCGAGACAAGGACTTTCAAAAGTTGATTGGAGTAGTCTGTACAAAGATAAAAGGACATCTGACAAGTGGGAGTCATTCAAAAGTTTGATTACAGGAGTTCAGAGGCATCTTGTTCCTGTTAGAGTGAAGGGTAAGGTTGGGAAGATTAAAGTACAATGAATGAATAAAAGACAATCTTATTTTAGATACAGGCAACTTGGTTCAACTGAATCTCTTCATCAATATAAAGAGTGTAGAGGGATTCTTGAGAAAGAAATGAGGAAGGCAGAGGGGATATGAGATAGCATTGGCAAATAAGGTTAAGAATGACCCAAAGAGAATCTACAAATACATTAACAGCAAGAGGGTAACTAGAGAGAGGTAGCGGCTCTTAGAGATCAAGGAGGTTGTCTTTGTGTTGAACCCCAGGAGATGGGGGGTGATACTAAATGAATATTTTGTGTCAGTTTTTACCGTGGAGAAAGAGTCCAGAGAATGCAGAGAAATAAACTTTGATGTTTTAAAAACAGTTCACATTATAGAAGAGGAAGTTTGGAAAGTCTTAGGGGAAAATAAAGGTGAACAAATCTCCAGAACCTGATCTAATGTATTCCAGAACACTGTGGGAAGTAAGGGAGGAAATTACGAGATCCCTTGCAGAAATATTTGCATCATCTATAACTGTATGGGTGAGGTGCCTGATGACTGGAGGGTGGGTAATGTTGTACCTTTGCTTAAGAAAGGTTATAAGGAGAAACTGGGGAATGATAGAGCTGTGAGTCTGACTTCGGTTGTGGGTAAGTTGTTGAAGGTGATTTTAAAAGATAAGATTTATGGAGATTTAGAGAGGCAAAAATTGATTAGGGATCGTCAGCATGGCTTTGTGTAGGGAAAATCGTGTCTCACAAACTTAATTAAGTTTTTTGAGGAAGTTACCAACAAGATTGATGATGGCAGAGCAGTAGACGTTGTTTATTTGGATTTTAGTAAAATCTTTGACAGGTTTCAGATGGTAGACTAATTCGTAAAGGTGGGTCACATATGATTCAGGGAGTGCTTGCCAATTGGATATATAATTGGCTTAAAGGCTGCTTTTCAGACAGGAGGCCTGTGACCAGCAGTGTTCCACAGGGATCGGGTCTGGATCCTTTTTTCTTAGTCATTTATATAAATAACTTGGATGAGAATATAGAAGGCATGGTTACTAAGTTTGTGGATAACACCAAAATTGGTGGCAGAATAGACACTGAAGAAGGTTTTCTAAGATTACAAAGGGGTCTTGATCAAATAGGTCAATGGGCTGAAAAATAGCAGATGGAGTTCAATCTGGATAAATGCAGAGTATTGCATTTGGTAAAACAAACTGGGGTAGGGCTTATACAATTAATGGCAAGGTCTTGGGTAGTGTTGTAGAACAGAGGGACCTAGAGGTGCAGGTACATAATTCTTTGAAGTTTGCATCACAGTTAGACAGGGTGGCCCACATAAAAAGGCATTTGGCACACTTGTCTTCACTGCTCAGTCCTTCGAGTATAGGAGTAGGGAAGTCATGTTGAGGTTGTATAGGACATTGGTGAGGCCTCTTCTGGAATACTGTGTCCAGTTCCGGTCACTCGGTTATAGGAAGTGAAGAGGGAGATGGCACGGGGCAGGGTGACACTAGGCACACAGACACACAAGATGGCCTCTGAACCATGAGTTGGCCACTTGTCACACAAGATGGCCGCCGGACCACAATATGGAGCGAGACAGCAGAGCAAACACAGACACTGCCTGGGCCCACCAGAATGCCAGCACAATGCACTCACAACCGAGTTGATTAGTTTAAGGTGGGTGGGGGAGAGAATACACATGAGTAGCGAACACTGCCCGCTGAAGTGGCTGGGTCCAGCCAACACCTTTTATAGAAATGCTAACAGCTTGATACAGACTCAGTACAAAGTGCTAATAGCCAGGGCTGCAGTAACCGTCCTTCTCAGGAAGAATGATTAGTGTCCATTACCACAGCAATGGACTTCAGCGCAGCCATGGAAACTGACAATGTCTGCACTGAAACTGACGATGACCACATGGAAATTAACAAAGGCTGTGCTGGAACTGACAAAGGCTGTATCAAAACTACCAACAGTTCTGCAATGTTTACAACAAACAAACTATGTTACAGAGACAGCAACCTCAACACTGACCTATTATATCACAAGATGTATAAACATTTCTTGACATGTGCCCCGGGTTGAGAGAAGACTCACAGCTGATCACTGTGCTGTTGGTATCTTTCACTCCCCAGAGCCCCAGCATTCCCTTGTACAATAAACTCTGTCATTGAACCCCGACTCTGACTCCAAGGCTGGTGATTTCCCCCACAACAAAAGGCTGGAGAGAGTCCAGAAGAAATTTACCAGGATTTTGCTAGATATGGAAGGATTGAGTTATAAGGAAAGGTTGGATAGGCTGGGATGTTTTTCACTGGAGCGTAGGAGGTTGAGAGGTAACCTGATGGAGGTTTATAAAATAATGAGGGGCAGAGGTGGAGTTAGTGGTAGTTGTCTTTTCCCTAAGATGGTGCATATTTAAACTGAGAAGAGAGAGATTTTGAAAGACATGAGGGTCAACCTTTTTTCCCACTAAGGGTGGTTCACGTGTGGAATGAACGTCCTGTGGAAGTGGTGGATGTGGGTGCAATTACAACATTTAAAAGACATTTGGATAGGTACATGAAAGGTTGTGATGGACATGGGCCAGGAGTAGGCAGGTGGGACTAGTTTAGTTTGGGATTATGTTCGGTATGGACTGGTTGGATCGAAGGGACTGTTTCTGTGCTGTCAGACTCCATGACTGTACAGCAGCAACAAACACAGAGACAGCTGGAGCAGGTCAGCTGCAACATTCCCTGTAAGCTCTGTGTACAGCCACTCTGACATTCTACACACAGTGACCAACATTGGTTCGCTGATTACAGCACTGAGACCCAATTCTGGAAGGTTCTGCTGCACTCGGTCAGATGGTGAGGGGGAACAATGCACAGCACCTCCACCAGACTCTGTGCAGAGAGAAACCCATTCCTGCTCCAAGGTCAATGTGACTGTGTTCTCAGGAACAGCTCACTGAAGGAAGTTCCAAACACCAGGATGCAAACTTGAAACCAGACAGGCCATTCATGGGGAAATCAGGAAGAAACTTCACACCTAGGGTGGTGGAAATCTTGAACTCTCTCCCACTCTCTCTCTTCTCTCCCTCCTCAACAGACTGTTGATAGAGAGGATCAATTCTGACAGACTGTTGTGGGATAAGCTGCCCTGTATCAAACATAGAAACATAGAAGATGGGAGCAGGAGGAGGCCATTCAGCCATTCATCGCCATCATGGCTGATCGTCCAACTCAATAGCCTAATCCTGCTGTCTCCCTATAACCTTTGACCCCATTCACCCCAAGTGCTTTATGTTTTGGCATCAACTGCTTCCTGTGGTAATGAATTCCAAAGGCTCACCACTCTCTGGGTGAAGAAATGTCTCCTCATCTCCATCCTAAATGATCCACCCTGAATCCCTAGACTGTGACCCCTGGTTCTGGGCACACCCACCATCAGGAACATCCTCCCTGCATCTACCCTGTCTAGTCCTGTTAGAATTTTATAAGTTTCTATTGGACTCCCCCCATCCCTCCCCATTTGTCTGAACTCCAGTGAAAACCAATCCTAACCTAGTTAATCTCCCGTCATACGTCAGTCCCGCCATCCCCGGAATCAGCCTGGGAAACCCTCGCTACACTCCCTTGAGAACAGGAGCACCCTTCCTCAGAAGGCAGCCATCACTCAATACCAGCTCCACTGGGCAGGACATACAAACACCAGAGCAACCTGCTCGATACTGAATGCTGTCAGGGCCAGAGGCTCCCAGGAGGCTGATGGGAACGCTTTCAGTATGTTCTCATAACCTTCCTTGAAGAGAGCCAACATCCCCCATTGGGTTGTGGGAGACCCGGGTTGGGGACTGAGCAAAATGGAGAAGGGTCACATGGGAAGGCACCTTCGACAGGAGCGTGACATTGAGGAGTCAGACAGAGTGGACAAGTCACCAAACAATCATCTTTCCCAACCATTATGCCACAGCTGCCTCCAAGGTGGCAGGAGCTCTTGACCACATGTTGGGCTATCAGCTCCCTCAGACCCCAGGGAGCAGAGTGACAGCAAATCCTTCACAAACGCTCCGATATTACATTTAATTAGAGCTGGAGCAAAACCTGAGGTTTAATCAGAGATGTGGACGGGCAGTCTGGAAGATTACACACTGACTCAAAGGCTTGCTTATTTTCCTGAGCCAAACTCAGAGGCAATGAGCAAACAGAAAACATTGAGAACACGTTTCCAAACCACAGGTTCTCCTCAGCCTGTCTGCTGCATCCTTGTGAAATCCAACAAATCAAACAAAGATGCAAAAACAGAGCAACTGACATTTCACCTTGACTTTGCAATAATGAGAACGGGACATTAATAATTGATCCCAGCGGCTGGAAACATTCAGTGATTGACATCATACACAGAACTGCCAATTTATATTCAAGATGTATGCAATGGAACTGGGACTGAACATTAATATATAATTCAGAATCACATGTCCTTTTGTTACACAGCCAGCTCACAGACGGGCTGCATAAGGCAAGCAGGTCATTTCATAAACTGGGTTTAGTAATAAAACTATCACCTGTTGTACAACAAAACCACACAGTGTCCCTCACTGTGTACATTAAGCACTCTGAGCTGATTGGCTGGAATCTGAATCCTGTGGCCTTTGGAATAGTCAGGAGTGTTCAAAGACACACCAAAGGGCTTTTCAAAGCATCTGGGACAAAATCAGCACATACTCATCACAACACAGAAAGCTCCATCCAACTGTACGGTCAAGGCACCCCACTCAGTGCGTTCGGTCAAAAGCAGAATTGAGAAGTTGCTTTAAAAACACATTCAAAGTAGCAAAAAACGCCTGGAGGAGTTTCCAAACCAACGATGATCAATCACAGATACACGTTAAACCATTTAAGGTGATAATAGAGCAAGTCACCTCATACTTTGTCAAAGACGAGGTTTTAAGGAGCATCTTTCTATTATTCATTCACAGAATGAAGCTTCGCTGGCTTGGCCAGCATTTATTGCCAATCCCTAATTGCCCAGGGGACAGGTAAGAGTCAACCCCATTGCTATGAGTCTGGAGTCACATGTAGGCCAGACCAGGTAAGGATGGCAGCTTCCTTCCCATAAGGACATTTGTGACCCAGGTGGGTTTTTCTGACAATCAGCAATGGATTCATGCTCATCATTAGACTCTTAATTCCAGTTTTTCTTTTCCCATTGAATTCAAATTCCACTATGATGGGATTTGAACCCATGACCCCAAAATAATTACCTGGGCCTCCAGAGTAACAATCTAGTGATAAGAGCAACAAAATACCATCACCTTCCCTCAAAGGAGAGAGCGATTTTGCAGGGAAATTCCAGAGTATAAGACCCTGGCATTTGCTTTGTTTCTTTATGCTTGCAGTGTCCAAAAGGATATGGAAATTCTGAAAACTAGGAGAGCTACAGGACCCAACAGGGCAAGTTGTGCAAACAATGGATGAGAAAACAAATAATTTGTAAAGACTGTCAGAGCTAGTGGCAATTTTGTAATGAAAGTATTAAGGACAGAAAGCAACTCAGCTACCTGCTCGAATTGCTTGTACTTTATCGGTTTGCCTTCAACCCCAAGGCGAAATAATCAATCTATTTTCGAAAGCTCCAATTGAGCCCAAAGTGTTCAAAGTCTTTCCACATTTCCACATTTCCAGGTATTCCCTCCTATCTCAGCTGAGCTGCACAGCTCGAGAGCTCACAGAGCGAGGTCTCCTCAATCAGACTGTTTTTAACATCTGGATTTCAGTTGGGGATTTGTTCAGAGGATGTTTGTAGCCTAATGGATTTACCTGAAGAACAGATTACAAAGAGATATTCCTCCCTGACCACCACTATTGAATGTAAAGGAAATGGTTCATAATAGATTGGCTTTCTTAGATCTTATAGAGTCACAGAGATGTACAGCATGGAAACAGACCTTTTGGTCTAACCCGTCCATGCCGACCAGCTATCCCAACCCAATCTGGTCCCACCTACCAGCACCCGGCCCATATCCCTCCAAACCCTTCCTATTCATATATCCATCCAAATGCCTCTTAAATGTTGCAATTGTACCAGCCTCCACTACATCCTCTGGCAGCTCATTCCATACATGTACCACCCTCTGTGTGAAAAAGTTGCCCCTTAGGTCTCTTTTATATCTTTCCCCTCTCACCCCAAACCTATGCCCTCTAGTTTTGGACTCCCCAATCCCAGGGAAAAAATCTTTGCCTAATTATCCTATCCATGCCCCTCATGATTTTATAAACCTCTATAAGGTCACTCCTCAGCCTCCGACGCTCCAGGGAAAACAGCCCCATTCTGTTCAGCCTCTCCCTATAGCTCAAACCCTCCAACCCTGGCAACATCCTTGTAAATCTTTTCTGAACCTTTTCAAGTTTCACAACATCTTTCTGATAGGAAGGAGACCAGAATATTCCAAAAGTGGCCTAACCAATGTCCTGTACAGCTGCAACATGACCTCCCAACTCCTGTACTCAATATTCTGACCAATAAAGGAAAGCATACCAAACACCACCTTCACTATCCTATGTACCTGTGACTCCACTTTCAAGGAGCTATGAACCTGCACTCCAAGGTCTCTTTGTTCAGCGACATTTCCTAGGACCTTACCATTAAGTGTATAAGTCCTGCTAAGATTTGCTTTCCCAAAATGCAGCACCTGCATTTATGTGAATTAAACTCCATCTGCCACTTCTCAGCCCATTGGCCCATCTGATCAAGATCCGGTTGTAATGTGAGGTAACCTTCTTCGCTGTCCACTACACCTCCAATTTTGGTGTCATCTGGAACTTACTAACTGTACCTCTTATGCTCACATCCAAATCATTCATATAAATGACAAAAAGTAGTGGACCCAGCCCCGATCCTGTCTGACTGTCTAGTTTGCCTGATTTTAACTACAGTAGGAGGAGTTGTTTCATGACTGGTTCAGACTTTTAGACTGCCTTCAAATTAATTAGCAAAGGTCTTATACTTTGAAATGCTGGAACAGATTGGACTTGAACCTAGGACTGCCTAACCCAGGGGTAGGGATGCTGCCACTGTGCTATAGAGCACCTCCGCTCACCAATTAATATCTGAGCCTTATCAAATGTTGGTGACTTGATTTGTAAAACTGGCACAGAGGAGTGACTGGTGAAAATGAACTGGGCTATAAAAGCAGCTCAGCTACTGCAAAACAATCTATTTTCTGCTTAAACTGCCTCCTGACATTCAGCACTCCAAATATGTTCAGCCACCTCTTCCTGTTTCACTCCAAGTTGCCACTAGAACATAACCTGACTCATGACCTGAATACTTCAGCTCTATATGAAAGGAATCAGTTTTTGAGAAGCTTTGAGGCTTCATTCTGCTTTTACCTACCACCCACACCACGTAGTCCTGGTCTCAGACAGTCATCTTGTAGACTAACAGACTGCATTAAATAATGATGTAATTTCACTGAATGAATGCATTTTGTTTCAAACCGGCTGAGGTATCTGCTGTTATACTGTATGACCCATCTGAGAGAGTGATTGGTCACAACTGGGCTGTGACTGAAGTGATGATCAGTTATATCCTGCAAGACAACAGAAAGGACATTCTACGTTGTAAATGGTGCCAGGACTAATTTGCTGTTTATGTGTGAGTTGTTAGCTGTAGCCCATGTGGGTTTAGTGTTGTGGATTTGCATCCCAGCCTGCAATAAAGTATAAACAGAAATTGCTGAAGAACCTCAGCAGGTCTAGCAGCATCTGTGGGGACAGAAACAAAGGTTTTCATCACAACTATGCAATGAAGCAGAAATGCTGATGTAGGCCACTGGCCTGAAGGTCCTGCTGGGATTGTCAGCTCCATCTAAAAGGCCCACCAGCCCACACCCCCTGGTACACATTTCCAGCTCAGTGCTGGAACTCTGCTATTCTGATCATTGTGAGGTGATGCACCTTGACTGAAGGAGTAAAGAGTAGTAACACAGACATTTAATGGCACTGCTTTAAAGAAAGTGCAGAGATAGAGAGATCGGGGGTTTCATGTGACTAGATTATTAAAGGAGGCAGGGCATGTTAGAAGTACTTAGCAAAGTATGTTTTAGGTTATTTTGTGGGATGTGGGTGTCACTGTCCAAGCCAAAAATCACACAACACCAGGTTATAGTCCAACAGGTTTAACTGGAAGCACACTAGCTTTCGGAGCGCCGCTCCTTCATCAGGTGATTGTGTGAGATCAGGTGATAAAGGAGCGTCATTCCGAAAACTAGTGTGCTTCCAATTAAACCTGTTGGACTATAACCTGGTGTTGTGTGATTTTTGGCTTTGTACACCCCAGTCCAACACCGGCATCTCCGAATACTGGCTAAGCCAGCATTCATTACCACTTCCCTATAGAAGTTGCAAATAGACACTTTAAGACCACAGGAAGTAGGAGCAGGATTAGCCCATTTGGCTTATTCAGTCTGTTCCACCATTTGGTCACAGCTGGAAGGGTTTGTGCCAGAAATGTCGATTCTCCTGCTCCTTGGATGCTGCCTGACCTGCTGTGCTTTTCCAGCACCACACTCTTAACTGTAATCTCCAGCATCTGCAGCCCTCACTTTCCCCTGATATGGTTCTCAATCCCATGCGCCTGCCTCCTCTGAATAACCCTCCTCCCTTCCCCCCCCCCCCATCTTACGAATCAGGAACCTATCTATCTCTGTCCTAAATACACTCAATGACTTGGCCTCCCCAGCTCTCTGCGGCAATGAGTCCCACAGATTCCCCATCCTCTGGCTGTAGAAATTCCTCCTCATCTCAGTTCTAAAGGGTTGTTCCTTCACTCTGAGGCTGTGCCCTCGGTCCTAGTCTCTCTGACTAGTGGAAACATCTCCACGTCCATTCTTTCCCGTCTCTCAGTATTCTGTAAGTTTCAATCAGATCCCCCGATCCCATTCCTTCTCAGCTCCATCACGTACAGACCTACAGTCCTCAACTCGTCATCAAATGCTGCACGCTTCATTCCCTGGATCATTCTTATAAACCTCCTGTGGACCCCCTCCAACACCACCATATCCTTCTATAGATACGGGACCCAAAACTGCTTACTGTATTCCAAATGCAATCTGAGCAGAGCCATATACAGCTACAACAGTACATCCCTGCCCTTGTATTATACCCCTCTTGAAATGACAGTTTAACAAGATCAGAGAGTTCACGTTAAGGAGTTTGGAGAGAGGTGGGTGTTGATCTGAAAGTGGAGAAGATTGTGATTGAATTAGGTAAGCTAGACCACAAAAATACCTTTCCTATTTACTGATGGCACAAGGACCAGGAGCCCCAGATTTAAGGTTTTAAGAACAATACTGGGGGAAATGAGGAGGAACATTGTTATGTAGTGACCAGAGGGACCCAGCATTCACCAACTGCCCTGATGCCAAAGCAGAGATAACCAAGAACAAAGGAACAGGCCCTTCAGCCCAACTGGCCTGTGCAGGATGCCTTCCTCAACTAATACCTTTTCCCTCTCAGCTGCCTGTATCCCTCTATCCCCTGTCCATTTGTATATCTGTTAAGATGCCTCTTAAATGTTGTTATCGTCTCGACTTCCAACACCTCCAAGTCATACCACTCTCTGTGTAAAATACTCACCTCGCATATTGCCTTTAAACTTGACCCTTTTTGCCTTAACCTATACCCCTTGTAATTGACATTTCTACCATGGGATTAAGACTCTGACCATGGAATGCTCAATGATTTCAAAATGAAATTGGATGGGGGCTTGAGGGACATAAATCTATCCCACTATGGGGATAAAACAAGGTTAATGAAATGGCTGAACTGCTGTACAAACATCCATCAGAGACTCAATAGGATTTGTTGATATCTGCTAACTTTCCTGGCTCTTAGCTGCTGTGCCAGACATCATTAAATATGCAAAAGGTTCTGTGCATCTGTGGGCACTTGGATGGCATCTGATAAAATCAAAGCAGCCACGTCAAAGCCATTGAAGTTTCAAAGGTGTTTGCATATCTGACCCTGCAGCTCCCTCAGCATGAGTCATGCTATCCAGGGTTATTAACCTCCAGGCACCCTCCACAGATTTGACATTCAAATCTGAAACAATTCCGCAGCAGCAAAGTCTGTAATTAGTGTCTGTACAGAGTTATTAACTTGAGTAGTGTGTCCAGGCTGGGAATGGACGGACAGCTCACTGATCAAATACTATACTCGGAGACTTGCCTCATTGCAAGGCCACAGGATGGACAGCTGCAAAGTCGGTTCCCAATAACTCAAATATTTTGTGTTGGAGTCTCTCACCTCCCTTTCAGTAAATGAGATAGGTCCCTCTCAGAGAAGTTAGAACACTTGAGGAATGAGGAGGTTTCGATCTTTGAGAGAAGACATTTGCACGTACGGAGAGGCCTGAACCAAAGGCCTCATTATTAAGGTCGCCATGCTCCGAAAGCTAGTACTTCCAAATAAACCTGTTGAACTATAACCTGGCGTTGTGTGGTTTTTAACCTTATGTATAAGAATAAATCCAGTCAGGAACTCAGATTAATTTCTTTACCCCAAGAGTGGGGGCAACACGGCCCTCACTCCCACAACGAGTGTTTGGGGTAAACAGCATCAATACATTTGAGAGGAAGTTGGATAAAGACATGATGGAGATCGGAATAGAAGAAAAAGATGAGATGAACCAAAGGTTGGAGTGTATTCTTCAGGAGCACAGGCAGCAGTTTCAGTGTTTTGGGTAAAATGGCCTATTTCTGTGCCATTGGTTTTTCCATAACTGATATTGTGAGATTCACAGCATTGCCAGCCCTATACCTGCCCCCTGTCACTGTTTCTTAAACAGCCATCAGTCCTTTCCGTGGGACATAATGGGATCTGTCACAGCCTGGACACCAGGAGGCAGTGGACACCAGCAAAGTGCAGGAACTCCACAAGAGATTTCCTCTTTGTTTGATCCAACACATGAAGCTACACATGTAGCTCATTCACACAGAAATATTTCCAAATGTAAATTCCTCAAACGCAGGCTGAAGGAGTTGTCAAGGTGGGAGAATGGCTGCAAATGGAAGAAATGGGAGACAGGAGCTGCAAAGAGGAAAAAATAGATTGACACCTTTCACTTAATGAATTAAGGCTGGCACGGTGGCTCAGTGGTTAGTATGGCTGCCTCACAGCACCTGGGGCCCAGGTTTCATTCTAGCCTCAGGTGACTGTCTGTGTGGAGTTTGCACATTCTCCCTGTGTCTGCGTGGGTTTCTTCCCACAGTCCAAAGATATGCAGCTAAGGGTGGATTGGCCATGCTATAGTGTCCATATGTGGATTAGCTGTGAGAAGTGTGGTGTTATGGGGATGGGGCCAGTGTGGGTGGGATGCTCTTCGGGGGATGATCAGATGGGCCAAATGACCCCTTCCTGCCCTGTAGGGATTCTAACACTTATCTGACTGGGAACAGGGGAAAAATCAAGGCTCAGACAACAACTCACCAGAACGAAGGACCCGATACCCAACATGAGCAAAACGAATGTAGTGTACAAAATCCCATGCAAGGACTGCACTAAACACTATATAGGACAAACAGGAAGACAGCTAACAATCCGCATACATGAACATCAACTAGCCACGAAACGACACGACCAGCTATCCTTAGTAGCCACACACACAGACAACAAGCAACATGAATTCGACTGGAACAACACTACTATCATAGGGCAAGCCAGACAGAGAACAGCCAGGGAATTCCTAGAGGCATGGCATTCATCCACAAACTCCATCAACAAACACATCGACCTGGACCCAATATACCAACTACTACAGCGGACAGCTGAAACTGACAACCGGAAGCGGCAGGGACAGACCACTATAAACACCGGAGGAAACATCAAAGAAGCGCTTCGCAGGAGGCTCCCAAGCACTGATGATGTCGCCTAGCCAGGGGACGAAACATTTGCAACAAAAACTTCCAGCTCGGCGAACAGAACCACAGCACCCGAGCTACAAATCTTTGCACAAACTTTTAATGAATTCCTTAAAAATTAATGTGGATTGGTTATAATATAACTGCAGGAGGTCAGGACCCACTATATGGGGCAAAACTGTGTTGCTGCTTTAAGATCTCAGTATGCGAAGGATCAGAATGTAACCACATAACCAACTGTCCTGTGTCATTTAGCAAGAAGCATGCTTGCAGACGACTGCCTACATCATTACCTGAAACTATAAGTTATGGTTTTCAAATAAACTGTATCTAGGTTCGTAACTTGTGTCACTTACAAAGAATGCAAGAAAATGGTGGCAGCATTGGGATATTCTTCTTTTCAAAAAAAAAAGACATTGTTAAAGGTTGAAAACGCAGGTAGAGTCCTTAGACAGGAACTAGGTAGGGCAGAAGTTATATCTATAGCAGGAGCCCTGAAAAAAACTATATCACAGCAAGTCCCTAATACGTAACAAAGAGGCATAGTGGCTCAGTGATTAGCACTGCTACCTCACAGCGCTAGGAACCCGGGTTCAATTCCACCCTCTGGCAACCGTGTGTGGGAGTTTGCACATTCTCCCTGTGTCTGCGTGGGTTTTCTCCGGGTGCTCCAGTTTCCTCCCACAGTCCAAAGATGTGCAGGTCAGGGTGAATCAGCCGTGGGAAATTGCCCGTAGTGTTCAGGGATGTGTAAGCTAGTCATGGGAAATGTAGAGTAATAGGGTTGGGAAATGAATCTGGGTGGGTTACTCTTTTAGGGGGGTCAGTGTGGACTTATTTGGCCTGTTTCTACACTGTAGGGATTCTATTCTAAACTGTCCATGGGAGAGAATCACATTTAGTTAGCATGATTTTCACATTCTTGAACTCAAATTGTCACATTCAATTCTTAACAAGTCAGAGTAATATTTACAGAGTTTAAATAATTTTACCTCCAGCTATTCTATCAGCTTTTATAACCAGATAGCTAACTCACTCTCTGTAAAGGGAACAATAATCCACATTATGACTCTATTGGGCCGACATCCTTGCTGTTTTCCATCCTGTGCAAAATGTGAGAATTTTGTTGAATTATTAATGTTTCCTCAGAAAGGGAGTAGAGATTTCTACTTGCATGACAGAAGCTTCTATCATCAGAATCTCATTTTACCCAAGATATAACCTCAAATAGCAAAACCCAAACATGGAGCATGCCTCATAATTAGTCAGAGGAAGAAGTGATTAGTTCTCCCTGGCTTAATTCACAATGAATTAATTGGAGTAAATGAGAATAAATGGTGTGATTTATAACACATCAGCTGGACACAGGCTGGCTCAATCAGTTGGAAAGAGTTCACTGGAATATCCAGTAATCCTCAACATCGGAGAAAGGAAAACATCCCAATGAATTATACCGTCAAGCAGCTAGATTTAATTCTGATGTCAAAAATAGAGACAGGAACTTGTGAGGAGCTCTGACTGACATGATGTTTGAAAATGTCAACATCGTAAAGCCATGAGGGTCACAAAAAGAGCAAAGTCAGAAGTCACACGACATCATACAGTCATAGAGATGTACAGCATGGAAACAGACCCTTCGGTCCAACCCGTCCATGCCGACCAGATATCCCAACCCAATCTAGTCCCACCACCAGCACCCGGCCCATATCCCTCCAAACCCTTCCTATTCATATACTCATCCAAATGCCTCTAAATGTTACAATTGTACCAGCCTCCACCACATCCTCTGGAAGCTCATTCCATACACCCACCACCCTCTGGGTGAAAAAGTTTCCCCTTAAGTCTTTTTTATATCTTTCCCCTCTCACCCTAAACCTATGCCCTCTAGTTCTGGACTCTCCCATCCCAAGGAAAAGACTTTGTCTATTTATCCTATCCATGTCCCTCATGATTTTATAAACCTCTATAAGGTCACCCCTCAGCCTCCGACGCTCCAGGGAAAACAGCCCCAGCCTGTTCAGCCTCTCCCTGTAGCTCAAATCCTCCAACCCTGGCAACATCCTTGTAAATCTTTTCTGAACCCTTTCAAGTTTCACAACATCTTTACGATAGTCCAGCAGGTTTATTTAAATCACAAGCTTTCAGAGCTTTACCCCTTCATCAGGTGAAGTTTATGTTTCCAAATAAACCTATTGGACTATAACCTGGTGTCATGTGACTTCTGACTTTGTCTACCCCAGTCCGACACTGGCACCTCCAACAAAAAAGACAGTGCCAAGTTTTGACAATTGTGGCATAGTAATTAAGATGCTTAAGGTGATCGACACGGGGAGTGGGGAGAGAGGAACAGTGTCCCCTCATTGAAGTGAACCTGGAAAAGGAGAGCATCTTTTATTAAAATTAGGAGGAAGCCATTCAGGAGGGCTTGATCAGGAGACACTTCTATGTACAAGAGGGGAGATGGAATTCAGGAACTCACTCAAAAAGCTGCTGAGACAAGGATTCAAGTGGAAACTGCAAACTTAACATTGATAGATTTTGAATTCTGAAGAAGGATCCTTGGATTTGAAACATTAACACACTCACACTCACTCTCTCTCCACAGACACTGCCACACCTGCTGAGTGTCTCCAGTGTTCTCTGTGTTATTTTAAATTGCCAGCATCTGTGCTTTAATTGAATTGATTTTTGTTTGTTGAGTGTATTCAGATGGGGAAATGGAGTTAGTTTCAGATTTTCCATGATCTAACTGAACAGCAGGGTAGGATAGAGGGGGCTGAATGGCCTCCTGTTGTTGCTGCCAATGACCTGGGTTTAACGCAGAGTGGTTTGAGTTGCTGTGACTAAGGGAGACTTCTCTGCAGAAGGAGTCCAATAAAACAATGCCAGATAGAACAGTTTTGACTCCCAGAATACTCACTTGTCTGCATTTCCGTAGCTGTCAAATGCTGAGGTGACAGACACGATGCAAATCACCAAAGGTGAGCCTAAAGTCAAGGATAAGTAAAGTCACTGACAATGCATGTTCAGCGCGTTATCAAAGCATCAACACTGGGTTTGACCTTTTCACTCACTTGCAGCCCTAAGGTTGGTTAAAATCAGGGTCACAGCAACAACTCCATTTCTCACCAGTAAAGTGACCAACCACATCTTGACAACTCTGATGAGGAGGCTGACCCTCTCCTGAGACAGAGGGTTCACGCTCCATCCCAGAGGCAGCCTGTGGTACACCAGTGCAGCACTGCAGCAGTACACCGCTGAGCGAGGAGCTGACTTTCAGTAGAGATTTTAATCCAAGTCTGGCTGTCCACTGAGGTGGATTTAGGCAATTTCGCGAAAGAAGAAGGCAGTTCTGCCATAGCGTCCTGGCTGATATTCTCAATACCACTTCAAGTTAAACGATTGAGTTACGATCTCAGTAATCTATCAATTTCCTGTCGATCACTCCCAAGTGTAAATTGCAGACCCATTGTGAGTGGATTCAGTCTCCACAGTGTTCGTGTACAGTCCATACAGGATTCGATCATTATATTCCACAAGCTTTCTTAGCATCACATATGATATTGTGACCCTCTTGAACTGCTGAAAAAACAATCCAAATCTGTAATAATTGGCAAGTAATAGGTACTACTGTTCCCTCTTTCTCCTGTTGTGTCTTTCTGACATCCCAGTTACCAGTTAGCTGTGCAGAATAAGCAGCTGTGGCAAAGATACTCACCCCATCCTATCCCATAATAGTAGAAATGTTTACTCTCCTCGGAACCGAATACTTTGATGACCATGCTGTAGAGGTGGAGACCTTCAACCAACATCCAGGAGAAGACACTGAGGAAGAAGAAATGGAGGAGGATAGCCAGGACCTTGCAGGGCAGCTGGAGGGAAGAGGATGGATTTCGTCATTTTCATATCAGACAGACACACAGACAAGTCAGGAGCAGAAATGTCCTCCCAACCAGGAATCTACTGAAATCCACCTTAAAGCGATTCAATGACCCTACCTCTATCACCTTCTCAGGGAGAGAGTTCCAAAGTCACACAGTCCTCTGGGAATAAAAAATAATTCCCTTCATCTCTGTCCTAAACGGGTGACCCTCACTTTTACAACAACTGTCCCCTGGTTCTGGACTGACCCACAAAAGGAAACATCCTTCCCACATCCACCTTGTCCAGACCATTCAGGATCTTATTCACATCAATCTCGGCTCGCCCCCCCCACCCTCCCCACCATCACTCTCTGAAACTCTCAGGGCATCAGACCAGTCTGTCCAACCTTTTCTCATAAAGCAACCCACTCACTCCAGCTATCAATCCAACAAATCTCTGCTGAGCCCCCTCCAATACATTTACATCCACCTTAAATAAGGAGACCAAACCTACACACAGTAATCCAGAAGTGGTCTCACCAATGCCTTGTGTAAACGAAGCACAACATGTTCACTTTTCCTCTCCACTGGGGAGACAAAGCACAGACTGGGTGACCACTTTGCAGAACGCCTGCAAAAATGGCCCTCAGCTTCCAGTTGCCTGTCACTTTAACACCCTGCCCTGTTCCCTGGCTAACATCTCTGTCTCAGGCTTGCTGCAGTGTTCCACTGAAGCTCAGCGCTAACTGGAAGAACAGGACCTCATTTTCCACTTGGGAACGCTGCAGCCCTCTGAACGCAATATCAAGTTCAATAATCTTTGGGCCTGAGCACCTTCTCCCATGTCTTTAACCCAACCTCCACAAACCAGGGTCTGTCATCACATGGGCTGCTACCACACACACCACATTCTCAGTCACTAACAGTCCCCACTGGCAGCTGCAGTCAGTTTTGTTATAACGTGGTAGTTCCATTCTTGTCAATCCCATGTTATAAGAAAATGGCATAATAGCAGCACTACTTAAACTAAAGGGGCCAGAATCACGTTATAACCAATACACACTTTAAAGATCATGCTTTGGAAACAGTGTCTCCCAGTTCATCAATCTTGTTATTGAGTACTTGTGCCAACACAATGCATGTTACAGCAGATCGACCTGTATTCATTCTCCCAGACTGACCGTGACCCGTTCCTTTGTCGGCTGAACTTTATTCTCTCTCTCTGGGCTCCACCTCCACCTGGTGTTTACTCCTCCCCTTCTCCCCCACCCCATCCTCAACATATATACCAATCTTTTCCCAGTTACAATCAGCTCTGAAGAAGGGTCACCAGACCTGAAACATTAACTCTGATTTCTCTCCACAGATATGTAGCCAGACCTGCTGAGTTTTTCCAACACCTTCTGATTTTGTTTCTGACTCCCAGCATTTTTAATTTCCACTTCTATGTTCATTTCCCCTCACAATAGAGGATAGCATCCCGTTACCCTTCTGGATTACATGCTGAACCTACTTACTAGCTGTTTGCGACTCCTGCACTCAAACACCTGGATGCATCTGTACCAGCATTCCGACTACAGGCCTTTCCAGTTGTGAGAGCCTCCCATTCCATGTCTCATTCTGGACAGTGAGGTCACACTCACTCACACACACACACACACTCACACACACACACACTCACACACACACACACAAACACACACACACAAACACAAACATACACACTCACACACACTCACATCCACACACACAAACACACTCACACACACACAAACACACACACTCACACATACACACTCACACACACACACACATCCACACACACACACACTCACACACATACACACACACTCACACATTCTCACACGCACACTCACACAAACACACACACA